>NW_027551576.1:2103691-2120387 GCF_008692635.1 Crocuta crocuta | reverse complement strand
GCTCCTCAGTTAGTGGCCTGGGGAGATTTCCGTGGCAGTGAGGGGATTCCCGCTGAGGGGCGTGAACCAGGAAGGCAGCATTTTGAGGGGGGCGGCAGTGAGGACATGGCAGAAAGGGGAGACAGAAAGAGAAGTGCATCCGTTCAGCCTCGAGGACAGACAGACGGACCTCCGCCTTGATTTCCTCTGCACCTGACTTGTGTGCCGTAAAATGCGGAGGCCTCAGAGAAACTGGGGCTCCTGGTTAGGGAATTCCCCCCTCCACCCCCCGGCGGGACCTCGGGCCCCCAGAACAGCAATAAAAAGATCAGTTGTGCTTGCGGCAGTTTTCCACGGAGGAAGTGAGAGAGCTGGGCCCTCTGGAATGATCGCTGTTGGGCCAGGTGTGATCCGAGTGGCCTGGCCGGACGGGGCGGGGGGGGGGACAGGGAACCACGGGCCACAGANGGGAAGGAAAAAAAAAAAAAAAAAAAAAAAGAACGAACGAACTCCGCTGGCTCCCCGCTGCTTAAGAGCGAGCTCTCCCTGGAAATCCCCGTTGTACAAAATGCCCTTTTCACGTGTACAGAGCAGCGTCTGACGAACCAAACTGCCTGCAAAGCCCGAGATGAGAGTCACGGGAAAGCCACGAGGTGTGGGGCCACGCCGCATCACACTCTCGGGCAGGGTGCAAGGGGTCGGCACACAGTCACAAAGGCTGGTTGCTTGATGCTTATGGGGCCCGGACTATAAAGGTCGCCAGCCTACAGCTGCTGGAGCCGGCGGTATCTCTGCCCCGGGCGGGGCCCACCGGGGGCGTGGCTGTCCCCCCCTTCCTCGCACGGTGATGGTGTCTGCACTCGCCGCCACTCGAGGTAGGTTGAGATAGACGGTATCTTCAGACATCAAGTGGTGGTCACGGTNGCCTCAGTGCTGGCCGAGCCGCTGGCCTGGGGCTGCTCTGGACCGTTCTCGGGACGCACGATGTCTTCGCTGGGCTGGATCATAACCTGGATGCGCTGCGGGCACCAGGGAGAAGCTGGGCTGGGAGGAGGAAGGCCGGCCGCCNTACTATAATAACCCCCCCACTGGCCCCTCTCTTTGCTGCTCCCCTCCGTCCCTGCCACTTACTTCACTCCAGCCACACTGGCCTCCTCACCCATGTCAAACATGCACCTGCCTCAGGGCCTTTGCACTTGCCCTGTCTGGTACATCCTTCCTTTCAGATAATTACACAGTTCAAGCTCTACCTCCTTAGGTCTTGGCTCAGTGTCACCTTGTCAGCAAGGCCTCACTCAGCACTCCCCAAAACCCCTTTCTACTTTATTTTTCTCCACGGTACTCGTCCTTATCTAACATGTTTTTATTTTGTTAATTGTTGGTCTTCCTCTGCTAGAACGTAAGCCCCACGAGGGTGGGATTTTTGCCTGTTTTTCTCATGGCAACTGTGTCTCTGGCCCTGATAATACTGTCTGTCACATAGCAGGTGTTCAATTCACATTTCCTGAGTGGATTTCCCACTACCTTCTCTACACGCGTGCCCTTCTCTCAATCCTGCCCCTTCAGCTAATGCGCTGTCTTCAGATGTGCCCACCCCCGGGCCTTTGCACAGGCTGAGCTGCCCTCAAATGCACCGCCGTTGCTTCTCTGCCACTCCAAGCCCTGACCGCCTTCTGGGGGCTCAGCAGAGGACCATGGGAAAGGAAAGCATTGGGCCTGGAGCCGGCAGAAGGGGCTGCGGGCCGCAGCTCTTCGAAGGACTTCCTGACTTACTGCCAGGGGTGGGGAAGCAGTTTCCCCGCCTGATCTCAGTTTCTCCATCTGCGGCTGGAGGAGGCCGGCCCAGGGCCTACACACAACCCCCCCGCTTGTCTTCGTTAGGCCGTAGACCACAGCACCCCCTCTTCTGCTCTGACTGGTCTCGAAGGTCCACTGACCCCAGGCCCTGCATTCTGATCATCACCCCTCCGCAGTGAAATGTCCTCGGCGCCCACTTCCTGCCTCGATGTCTCTAGCGCCTGGGTACCCCAACATGGGCTTGTTCCACTCGAGAATTTGATTTAACTTAACAAAGAGCTGGCATGGACCGCGAATGTGCTAGTAGGCCCCTGCTGAGGGCAGCGTGCCTCCCATTATCTGTCCTCGAGGGTCAGAGCAGGTTTTGTCTTTATCAAGTGCACAAAAGAGGTCTAGGGTAAGCCCTCGATACATCTGACCCTACCCTTCACCTGCTTTAAACCTCTGAGGCTCCCCTTTGCCTTCAGGATAAAGTCCAAAGTTCTTGTCCTAATTTTCAAAGCCCGTCATGAGCCTGACCTCCTTACATCCCCAACCTCATCTCTTATCATCCCCTCTGCAGCCCCCTCTACCCTCCGGCCACAACGATCTCCCTTCAGTTCACCACATGCAGTTTATACCCCTGGGCCTTTGCACATGCTTCCTTCCCATCCCCTTCTAGGAACATTCTTTCTGCTCCTACTTTAACTCCGGGCTCATCCTTAGGCTTCTTCTTAGCTATCTTCTCTTTCAAGAAGCCTTTCTTAACCCTCCTCAACCCAGGCAGGGCTAACCCATCTCCCTGGTTTACCCAAATCATGCTGCTTCTAATACCCTACTGTCATTGGATACTGAGTTGGCTATTTCCCAACTAGACTGCGAGCTCTGCAAGCATAGTGGGCTGTGCCCAGCATAGTAGGGGCAGGGGACGAGCAATCTAAATGGTGCAGAAGGGCTTACCTGCTTCAGAGAGCCCTTTAAGGTGAGGAACATGTAGGCCATGTAACCGGGGATGAGGACCATGGAAGACAGAGCCATGAGCCAGCCGACGCCCTGGCCCCATTTGGGGAAAACGTAGTTTCCCATGGTGAGAGGAGTCATCTGCACAGCACTGAAAATGAACACGCCCTGGGGACGGTGGGGGAGAGCGGGTGGCGGGCCGTCGGTCACCCGGACTCGACGATCCCGGCCTCTTCCCAGACCTGAAGCTGATGGGTCCACGGACCGCCTCCCTTGCCATGAGGCTGACCCTCGTAAGGGCCCAGCATCTTGGGAATCCTGCACCCAAGGCCGCTGCTGGTACCTAAGACACCTTTGTCCCCTTCGGAACCCACAGAAAGCGGCACCCCTTTCACGAGGACCAGCTTGAAGCTGGTGCCCTCTCTGGAAGGCCCGACAGAAAAAGGGACCCTTTCTGGGAGCACCAATAGAAAAAGGCCTCCGTCTTCCAAGAGAAGCAGCTTGGCAAGCAGAATGAGGACTGGACGTCAGCCTCTAGTCGGCCATCAGCTGAGTGCCTTCTGCAGGACACGACACAGGCAGTGGCCTGACCCCCCCGACCCCCCGCAAGGACTGGGGCAGCCTGCCTCGGCCTGCCCCTGCCTCACCTTCCTCCTGCCTAGGGCACGAAGGATGCGCAGAAAAAGAGGCCTCCCCGAGCCCAGGGCTCGAGCTTCAGAATCAGGCACATCTGGCCTGAACGCAGTACCAGCTGGCCGGGTGGAGCTGGCGGCCTGGGCCCGGGCGCCTCAGCGGTAAGGCCGGGGCAAGGATGCCCACGTGGCCGAGGGTTGTGAGGACGGCGTCACGCACCACGGTGCCCCGCGTAGCACAGAGCAGGCGCTCGGCCGGGAGGGGGGCGGCGGTAGTATTATTCGGGAATGGGCCCCGCTGCTTCCGGCAGTTTCTCTCGGGACCTGAGTCGCCCCAGGGCCTGGTCCGGCCTCACGCGGACGTCCTTACCGCCACAATGATGGGGGTGAAGAAGGACCAGCAGAGTTTCCACCAGATGCAGGGCCTGGAGCCGACCATCTCTTGGATGTTGTCGTAGAATCGGTTGACACCTGGGCCGTTTGGACAAGAGCAGCAGGGATGAGTGAGCTCAAAGCCCCAGCCCGGCCCCTCCGGGCGGTCTGACCATGGGCAGGTCACCTGACGTCCCGGACCCTCAGCCCCTTGTCTGCAGCAGGGGGCTACATCGCTTCTCGGCCTTTCGGCTACGATCAAGTGTGGAATAAGGGGCTCTGTCTCCGGGGGGGTCCTCGCCATCTCAACAGCCAACCCCCGGCAAGTGGGTCGTGCGGGAAAGCCAGGCACCCTCACGGGAGAACACCCACCGACCAAAGGACATGCGTATGAAGAGGTCCCCGCCTCCCTCGATGTCCCTCCCACCCGACAGCCAGCCTGGCCCTTCCTTCAAGGCTCTGCTGGACGGGGCGTTTTCCTCCGATGATCGGATGCTACAAGCTACGGGTGGCCGACTGCAAAGAAGAACCACAAAGCCTAGAGAAAATCACAGGCGTCATGGAGTTCCCAAGCCCGACGCTGGGCACTGCCCGAATTCTAAACAAAGCCAGTGACCAGCGAGGGTCTGACAGCGTTAGGCCGGTTGAGGGGGGGTGAGGGAACGAGGAGGAGGAGGAGGTGGTGAAGAAAGTGGAGGGACCATCAAGGGCTGGGAGGGACCCGGGAAGACAGGTGAGGATGACCCTGGACTGTCCCCTGGCGGGGTCCGGAAGCTCAGGCCGTGACACGAACATAAAGTCACTGTTTACTCCCTTCCTGGTCTAAGGCAGCGCGTACTTTCAATTATAGCCCCATTTTGGTTACGTATTTAACTTTAGAACTTTTGTAGATTTGGTTTCTTTTAAGTAGGCTTCGTGCCCAACGTGGAGCCCAACATGAGGCTTGACTTCACAACCCCGAGATCGAGACCTGAGCTGAGGTCACGAGTCGGACGCTTAACCAACTGAGCCACCCAGGCGCCCCCGGTTTTACTTTTCTAGATAAAATCTCAAACCCTCTGATCCCAACATTTATGAAGACATTTTTGGCTCCCATTTCAAATAAATTTATCTTCTAAGCAGAGTTTCCTGTGCTAACTTCATCAGACTGCTGTGGGGACTAAGTACAGCTGGCCTTGGAGCATCCAGGTGCGCTGACCCCCAACACGCAGTCAAAAATCTGCAAATAACTTTGGATTCTCCAGAAATGTAACCACCAACAGCTTAGCGATGATTGGAAGCCTTGCCAATAACAAACGGTAGATCAATATGTATTTGGTAGGTTCTATGCATTATGCACCGTGTTTTCACAATAAAGTAAGCCAGAGAAAAGAAATGCGATCAAGAAAATCTGCGGGAAGAGAAAATACATTTGCAGTACTGTATTACAGTGATGAAAGTATCAGAAAAAACACTGTCCTGTATTTATACACAGAATAAGGAGACCGGGTGGTTCCAACCCGGGTTGTTCAAGGGTCAGTTGTGAACTAATGTATAGAAAGGGCTTGGTGCTCAAGTTGTATTTGCTGAATGATAATTGAAGAAAGGACTAACTGACTGACGGACTAAATGAACGAACGAACGAACAAATGAATGAATGAATGAATGAATGAATGAGGGAGGGTAGGAGGAAGGAGGGTGGACACTCACCGTAAAACCAGGAAATGGAGACACATTCGAAGAAGACGAGGAACAGCAGGCTCATGCCGCTGGCAGAGTAGTAATCAAACAGCTTGAAGACATAGATGCCTCCCTGAGAGAGGAAAGGCAGTGAGAACGGATCCACTTCCGGCCAGAGCCCGGGGCGCTCAGCTCACAGCCCACACGGCCAGGAAGGTGTTAGACAACGCTGCAAGGAGAAGGCTTAAGGGAATATTAAAAGAGGCATCAAGGGCCTATGTGAGGAGGTGATCACCGCATCTCTGGGAACTGGGAAGGAATGTCTGGGGAAGAGAAACGTCCCCTTCCGGGCAATGCTGGTGGGAGAGGAGCTGGTCATCAGAGCCACCTCTCCACACGGTTGATCAGTTATGCCCCTTCCCTGCTTAAAGCTTTCCGTGGCTTACAGAAGATGTAACTACAACACATCAAGAGTTGAGAGAGATTAAAATTCCATACCATTCCATACTACACCATACCACACCACACAAAATACAAATGGCTCTGGCCTGCAAGGTCCTGTATGATCTCGTTCTGCACTCCCGACCTGTCTCCTCACTCCCTCTGCTCCTCAAACTTCCCCAACCCACGCCCACCTCAGGACCTTAGCACCTGCTGTGCCTTCTTCCCCCCGCCCCGCTCCATCTTCCCCTGGCTGTCTCTTCCTCATCATTTGAGTCTCAGCTCAACTGCCACTTCCTCAGAGGGCCCTCTCCTGACTACTCTGAGGTGGCATTCCTCCACCCTCACTGGTCATTCCCTCTTTTCTTCATGGCAATGAACACTCTCTGAATGATCTAATTTGTACATCAGTCTTGTCCATCAGAGTGGAGGCCCCAAGAAAGCAGACACGGTGTCCGTCACGATGACTGCTGAATTTCCAGTGTCACGTGAGGCCTGTGGTGAGTATGTAACAACTATGGAGGAATGAAGGAACAAATGAAGGATGTTCTGGGAATGAAGTGTATTTGAATCCGCGGGTAATTCTGTGCATCATAAAGCAGACCCGCAGGGTGGAGCTCATGGCTCTAGGGTCATTTACATTTATTGTACAATTCATCAGCGACGTGTACACCTTCTGACTAGACCAGAAGGGCCCTGAATGCAGAGAGGAGTGCTCATTAATATCAGTAGAAACAGCAAAGTGGGACCAAGAGGAAGAGACAGTGTCAAGGTCAAAGGCTCAACTCCAGCTCGACTCTCCTGTTAATGTTTGTGAGTTTTTAAAAACACAGTCCCTGTATCCCTTCCTCCAGGAAGCAGTCCCGGGGCCCCGGGCTGGGCCAGGGGCTGTATTCTCTAGCTGTCTTGTATCATTTCTAGCTCAGTGTGTGTGTGTCCCGCCCTCCCACCCCGCGGGCAGGGACGCCTTCCTGCTGTGTGTGCTGGGCTCGGCACAGAGATGGTGCTCAACGAACAGACTGAGGGTGAGACAGCATGAGGCTGGGGTGGGGAGGACCTGGAAGTGGCCACCCCAGAGGTGTGCCAGGGGCCCGGCGAGCTCACCTGGGTGATGTTAGAGAGGCCGATCAGGTAGGAGACGATGCAGACGGCAGCGATGAAGAGCTCCCTGCGGTTGCGGAGGAGTCTGGGGTACTCGTCCACCAGGGCCGTGATGAAGCCCTCCACGGTGCAGAACTTCAAGCGGGACAAGGGTCAGCCACGCGCCGCAGACCTCAGCCCAACCTGTCCGAAGCCTGACTATCTGGGGCACGACCCGAGGGGTCCGGCAATGTCAGGGCCCCAAGATCCAGGCCTGCCTCTGCCTCTCTTTGTGACCCTTCCCTCTGGACATCAGTTTCCCCATCTGGAAAACGGGGAAAGCGGAGGAGCTGATCCCTAAAGTCTCATGTGGCGGAACAGCTAGGGGTCTGAAACACCTGACCATCTTCCTGGAGAGCTAAGACAATGGCCACCTCTCCCTGATTCCCCCTCCCCTCCAGAGCCGCAGAGCTGGCTGGGGGCTCCCCAAAGGGCCGGGGAGGGCACCCTCACCTGGCTGTCGATGCCCAGCATCAGCAGCATCGAGAAGAAGAGGATGGCCCAGAGGGGAGAGATGGGCAGCTGAGTCACCGCCTCTGGGTACGCCAGGAACGCCAACCCGGGGCCTGTGGAGGGCAGGGCGAAAAAGAAGAAAGGTGCTGAGCACCTACTGCATACCCAGCACACCACCCACTTTCTAAGCTTTTCTGCATTTCACCTTCCGAGTAACCCTCTGGGTGAGTGCCGTCAGCCCCCCTTTTCCTAGGTGAGGATACCGAGTGCGTGTGGGCAGCGGAGGGAGTACGGCTGAGTCTGGAGGCCAGGGTTCCAGGGAGATGAAATGAGGGACCGCGGTGGCCTGGCCCGTGGTGGGGACAGTGCAGGTGCAGAGCGGTGACCACATGGAGGAAAAGAAAGGCGGTGGGGACGGGCAGGTCCTGGTACTGGCTGGTTTGTGGAGTGGAGGTGAAGGAAGGGCTCAGGGTGATTCCGGGGCTGCCCTGGCTACTGGATGGTGGCACCTTGTGGGAGCACAGGGAAGGAGAAGGCTTAAAGCCATCAATTTGGGACATACTGCGCTTGAGTGTCTGGGTCGGGGGTAGTCAAGAGATCAGGGGGAACCTCGGAAGGAGAAGGAAAGAAACTGCAATCTTCCTGGGTCTGGCTCAGGAAAGGGGGGTGGTGGCTGGGGCGGCCCAGAGAAATGAGCTGGCCATTGTAGGGAAGATGAGGACATCAGTGGAGAAAGTTCCTTTCCACATGACCGGCCCAGTTCTCCATGATGGAGGAGATGTCTCCCTGAGGCCCAGGGCCTCCGCTGTGAACACAGCGGGTCCCTCATCTCACTGCTCTCTTGGCTGAGTCAGGAGGCGAGGGCTGCCTGGGCTTCTCCCGGGACCCTGCGGCATTGATGACCGTGTGGTGAACAGAGCAGGTACAGCCCGCTTGGTGAGGACATGTTTGGACGTGGGACCAAAGCAAAGATTTAGGCACATTGTGTCATGCCGGTGAGCACATCTGAGCTGGAAGAAGGTTTATATCCCAGGGGGCAAGAGTCTGCCTTCTCCCTGCAGAAGGCAGCCTTGGGCTGGAAGACCCAGTATGGTCAGGCCATTAAGAGCCCAGGCTTCTTGATCAGCCAGGTCTATGTTCAATTCCAAGCCCACCGTTTTTCTAGCTTGATGAACGTGGTCCATGAGCCTCAGTTTCCCCACCTAGTAAATGGGATAGCAGAAGCATCGACTCCAGGGTGTTGGAAAGGTTCAGAGATGCTTTGCAACTAAAACGCTCCGTGCTCTGCCCGGCACATCGTGATGCCCAGTGCCAGGGAGCCCACACACCCCACTCATCCCTGACTCCAGGCCTTCGCACTGGCTCTTCCCTCTGCCCGCGTGCGTGTCCCCCGCCGCCTTGCTGCTGGTGATGATGACGGCCACAGATGCCGCGCCCTATCCCCTCCCACCCCAGGAGCCCCGGGCCTCGAATGGGCGGCCCGAACCTGAGGCCGCCACATCAGCGATGGACCTCTTGGTGACATGGGCCATGAAGCCCACGATGGAGAAGATGACAAATCCTGCGAACATGCTGGTGCAGGAATTGATGCAGCAGACGATGATGGAGTCCCTGCGCGGAGGAAAGGGCGGAGCCAGTGAGGGCGGGGCTGGCAAGGAGGGGAGCTAGGAGCCGCGTTAGGAGGGCTGAGGGCTGAGGGGCAGGCAGAAAAGGGACTGCTGGGCAGGTGCCCCCACCCCATCCCAGGGAAGGGGTGGAACAGGAAGGGGTGGCCGGAAAGGAATCCGCTTAGTGAGGAGTGGAGTTGACAGCGGAGAAAGCCCAGGGGGCGTGGTCTGTACGGGGGCGTGGCCACGCGCGGGCTTGCGTCGGAGGGGCGTGGCCGGGAAGGAAGGGGCTCTGGCACCTGTAGACGTTGTTGTGGAAAGAATTATAGCTCCCAAGGGCGATCAGGGATCCCAGGCCCAGACCGTAGGAGAAGAAGATCTGGGTTGCCGCATCCAGCCACACCTATAAGTGGGATGGTCAAAAGAGTCAAAATCATAATCATTGCCACAGTGCCCCAGGGCCTTTGACATGCGGTGGCCAGCCCCACCTGGCAACCAGCTTGGTTTCCACGAGGGTCAGAGAGATGCGGGAACTTTCCATGACGCTGGTAAATGGTGGCTCCCCTTCACCCAGCCGGGGGGGGGCGGGGAGCCCAGGGAGGCGCTCACCTCCGAGTCGGACAGCTTGCGGAAGTTGGGTGTGATGTAGAACAGGATGCCCTCCTTGGCCCCGGGCAGCGTAACCCCACGGAAGAAAAGGATGATCAGCATGATGTACGGGTAGGTGGCGGAGAAGTAAACCACCTGGCGGAAAAGTTGGCAACGTGGTCGTCACACCCCCTGCAGCGTGCCCAGTCGTTCCCTGCCCCCACGTCTCCTATATCAGGATCTGCTGTGGCCTTCCAGGTCAACCCCCTCCAGGAAGCCTTCCTGGATTCCTAACCGGCTGTGTTTGTCCACTTTTCTGAAGCCTCTCCTTGGAGTGCAAACACACCAGCTCAGCACATGGCTTTTCCTTTCCCCGACCCCTCCTTTATTTTTTGACTTCTGTCTAAATGTGTTGAAGTAAAATACGCGGTCAGGAAAATTTTACACACACACACACACTTAGAGTTCCCTTCAACAGCGTCTAGAATTTAAGTTACACGAAAGAGAGGGCTTGCCTTGTTCACTTTTGTTTCCCCAATGCCTAGACTAATCCGTGGTATACAAGAGACACTCAATAAATGCCTAATACGTAAAAGCACGAAGGTGAACATTTTAATGTTCCTCTTTTGAGACTCTGATTTGCACGTATGATCACATACTCTTTTTAAAAGTGATGCTCAAATTGTGTACTTGAATTTTCATTTAACACGTTTAAAATTAAAAAACACAATACGTACTTTCTTTGTTTACTAAAAACTGTTTTATTGTCTCTTAACAATGTGATATTTAATTATGCAAAATAGCCACTCAGAAGGTTCTACCATCCTTTTTAAGGGTTCCCCTACTGTTAATCATTTATGTGAATTTCCCTAATACTTTCTAATGAATTTTAAGTGAATCTCACTAATACAACACTGGACGCCCTGTATATATGGGGCGCCTGGGTGGCTTAGTCAGTTAAGTGTCCGACTTTCGCTTGGGTCATGATCTCGCGGTTCGTGGGTTCGAGCCCCGCGTCGGGCTCTGTGCTGACAGCCAGCTCAGAGCCTGGAGCCTGTTTCAGAGTCTGTGATTCCCTCTCTCTCTGACCCTCCCCTGCTCATGCTGTCTCTATCTGTCTCCTAGAAATAAATAAAACATTTAAAAAAAAAAACAAAACAACTTTGTCTCCAAAATTATTATACCACTCTTGGGAACATTTTCTAGGAGTAGAATTCCTGACGAAAAGGGGATAAACCTCTCAATGGCTCGTGATCCGTATTTTGCTCAATTACCTTCCAGAAACAGGCCTTGATTCAGCATTTCAGGATGCACCTTCCCCACATAGGTGCTAGCACTGAGTATAATCATTAAAAAAATATGTTTTCCCCCCAAACTGATGGTCAAAAGACTGACGTCACGTCTGAGATTACATTTCTCGGTCCGCGGTTGTAAAAGGGCAGTTTTCAAGTTCAATAACCCTTGTATGTCACAGCCTCACGTGGCCCTATTTTCTGGTCAGCACGAGTTGTGCCCCAGGTTAGTTTCATTTCCCCGAGATTCTTCAGGGTTAGGAAAGGCAGCCATAATCCACTCGAGATCAGACGAGATCGGGTGCGTTCAGGGTGGTATGGCCGTAGACAGCCATAATTCACTCGGAAAGCCACTGTACTAGGAATTAGGAAAAGGGAATTTGAAGCCATCTGTGGCACCTGTGAGCTGTATGACATTGGATCAATTTCTTACCCTCTCTGAGCCATGATTTTCTTGTCTGGAAAATGGGTACAATCAACCTGTCTACTCAGAAAGGTCAGTTGTATGAGGATATACAATACGCTTAATATATAGTGCTTAGGTCTTACACTTTAACCTGTCTTCCTTGTTCAGAATGAGTTAGGTATACACTAGGTGCTTAATAAATGTTTACGGATGGACTGGATGACTCGCTCAAAAGACAACTGACACCATGTATTGTCTCCATGGCATACAGTATGTGGTGGGTAGGCATATGCTACATACTCTGCATGGATTATTCTCCTCAGTCTTTATGACGACCCTGTAAGGTACTATATTATTGTATTCATTTAACAGATGAGGAGACTGAGGCACAGAGAGGTGAAATGACTTGCCCAAGCACCCATAGCTAGGAATCAGGGGACTGCGACTCAAGCTCAGCTCTATTTCTTCCAGTGCCCTTAGGCCCTACATTCTTCTGTTTCTTCAAATTGGGATGGGGGACACCTGTGGCCTCCTCCTGACTGCCCAGCTTAGGGACACATCCCAGAGGTTTTGACACCGGCTTTGGGACTGAGAGCCTGGAAGGTCCAAAGGCCCCACCAGCCTGGAACTGGGGGGGTTTTCATCACCTGTACTCACGCCCAAGCACGGACTCTGCTGAGGTTCTGTTTTGCTCCTGTCAGCGTGGGTAGTCTGGACCCCCCTGCTGTTCCCGGATTTTCAAATCCCTTCTCTCCCTTCCTTGCCGCAAAAACTCAAGACAGGTGCCCTTTAAGTTCCCTTCAGGCTGGGGCCAGTGACAGCCTGAGCCACCTCTGTCCCTGGACTCCTGGGGTGAGGCTTTAAGGGGAAAGGAATGGGAGTGAGGCCAGTCCTCCCTAACTTGGGTGGCGAGCTCCTCACATGTCCCCAGCCTGGACCTCCTCGCCACCCCCCACCCCCTGAACTTGACCATAATAAAAACAAAACAAGTCCAACTCCTCTCATCAGCTGCTGAGGGCTTTACAAAATCACCACTCCATTTGGTTTTCATAACAAACCACCAGATAAGCCCTATTTTTCAGAGGAGGAAACGGAATTTCAGAGCAGTGAAGTGACTGGTGTGAGGTCACCTAGCCAAGCAAACAGGGACGTGGGGATCTGAACTCAGGACTGTTTCAGAACAGGGTGTGGGTACCTAACCATTCACTGGTCCATTTCTGTGGCTCCTCAAAGGCTGGGATGTGGAAATGTCATCTCTGGATCACCCACGAGGCTTGTTCACTGGTCCCGGAGCCAAGTTTACCACCTGCTTTGCCGTGGCTCCGTGTAACTGTCTGACTTGCATTATTGGATCTAATCCTCACAACTGCCCAGGAGGTAGGCAGTGTTACCATTCCCATTTTACAGGAAAGGAAACCGAGGCAGGGAGAGATGAAGAGAACTGCCTCACTACAAGTCCGACGGGGTTCCTCGCGGTGCACAATCCTTACAGAGATCCCCCAGGGGACTTGTCCCCTTCTGGTCCCCACTGTGCACAGGCCTTACCTTTCCAGTCCAGCCAACACCTTTCCAGATACAGAAATACACAAGGATCCAGGCGATGGCCAGGGTGATGGCCAGGGGCCAGCGGATCTGGCCTGGCTTATCCAGCCCATCTGTCATCTGATGCATATTCCGCCTGGTGGAACAGTGGAGGGGAGCAGAAAGTCACGCGGGAGCTGGAGTGACCCAGGGGTACCTAGGGATTGGACACGGGTGACACCCTGCAGTGTGACTGTGCTGGCATCTGTGATTACAGAGATCGGGGGCTGGCTGGAGACCGGGGTCCATTATACTCCTTGGCAGAGAGTGCTCTGTGCTCAAGGGAGCCCTAGTCTGGCCGCCTTATTGCTCATCTGTTACCCTCACCTTCACTTTTGCTCTGTCCCCACTCCAGCCCCAGAGACCCTTCTAAGTGGTCTGTCTGACTGTGTCCCTCTCCTGCTTAAAACCCTACAGCGGAGAGCTCCTTACTTCCTCAGAATGAAGTCCAACCCCCCCAGGCTGCCCTTGCGAGGGCCTTCGGGGCTGGCTCTACTTCTCTCTTGTCTCGGCTCTCCCTGAGCCCCTCGAACGCCTGTCAGACTGGACGGCTCCCCTCCCCTCCGGCTGGCTTGCACTCCCCTGCGTCCAAGCCTTCGTGCATTCTCTTCCTCCTGCGGACGCCTGTCTTCCCTACGTGGTTTTCATCCTCAGATGTGACTTCCTACCTGGGCTGGTCCACGTACCAACCGGGGCCCCTCCAGCCTCCCGCGCATCCCCTCCTCCCAGCCCTGCGCATCCGCTGTTACCGCTGCCTGTTTGCTTCTGTTTGCCAGGCCCCTAACCACGCCGCACACAGTAAGTGCTCAAGAAATGTCGATTGAATAAATGGATGAATGCAACCGTGAATGGGTGTGAGAGACTTGTATGTGGCAGAGGCCAGAAGGAAGCGGCAGCCGAAGAATCTCATTTCTGTTTGTGAGGAGATGGGCTGGCCAGGGACGTTTCTGCACAAAGACCAGAGTCATGTACTCTGACACCTAAGAACAGCTCCTCCTGGCAGCTTCTCCAAGGTGCCAGGGAACCTTCCAGAAGGCTCCCGGACCCTTGCAAGCCACCCAGCGCAAATGCCTCCTTCATGCCCAAGAGATCCCTTTCTGTAAAATCAATACCCCAATACACATATGTGACGTGTTCTCCTGAGGATACAATCAGCACGGCTTTCCGTGTGTGTGTGCGCGCGCGCGCGCGCGCGTGTGTGAGTGTGTGCATGTGCCTTTATTCCAAACAACTCTGGGTTTCTAAGTGGATGGGGCGGGTTTTCAGGATGAGCTGGGATTTTGTTGGCCTCCCCTGGCCACTCTCCTTGGCCTGTGCTGGCTCCTCCCTTCTGGTGGCTCACGCTTCACCCCTGTCCGTTCTGTTCTGTTCTGTTCTGTGCACTCAGTCTCTGTACTGCAGCGATTCGTTCTCCCCGGTTTGTAGCGAGCGGCCCAGCTCTCTACGGGGAGAAAGGGCTTCACTGCCCCCTGCTTCTCCCTGTGCCCCGCGCACACCGCCGGCTCCCAGCTCCCTCTGCAGGGCGCCTCTGTCTCCTGCCGGCCCTGGCTGACGGCCCCCCCGCCCCCGCTGATGTCCCCACACTTACTCCCAGAACTCCACCACGGCGCTGGTCATGTTGGTGGTGTTGACGATGCTGTAGTTGGAGAAGCAGCGGTCTGTGTTCCACGGGTTGTCACACTGTTTCCATGGCAACGTCTGCAAAGGCACAGGGGCACCGACAAACCCACCTGAGCCCCCCGGAGATGGCAATGGCGGTCCCGGCACGCTTCGTCCATCCTCACGGCCCCTGAGCCTCCTCACAGCCACCCGTTACCTCGCTGCCCTTCCCGACAGCTCTCAGATGCAGGGCATGCCGAGAGCCCCATTTTAGAGATCAGAGAGGGGCAGAAACTTGTTCGAGATCACACAGCTCCTAAGGGCCAGAGCTGGAACTTGAACCTTGATCATTTCCCTCCGGAAATCCGCTTTCCAAGCTGCACCACGATATCTTGTGTGTTCATCTGGGGGCCACTTCCTAGCTTGTGACCTTGGGTAAGAGATCTCGCCTGCCTGACCCTCTGCACACAGATGTTAACAGCGAATACTTAACAGCATCTGTTCCTTGTGAAGTACGATTCTAAGCCTTTTGCACATATTTACTCCTTAGTCCTCACAACAACTCTACGAGGCCGGCCTTATTTTTCACCCTCATTTTATAAACGAGGGCACCGTGGCTCAAAGACGTTAAGTTTCTTTCTCGAAGTTGCACAGCTGGTATATATAGCGGTCAGGATTGGAACCCAGGTGGTCTGGGTCCATAAGAAATGAGCTAACAAAAGCCGCCTTAAGAAGGGTGTCCAGAGGAGCAGATGTTAGCCCACACGAAGCACATGGCTCAGTGGCTGGCTCGGAGTGGGTGCCGGTTCACGGGGCTACAATTTGTAGGGGACCAGGGGCCACTGAACACAAACCACCCCCCCCATCCCCCCTCCCAGGAATAGCCCTGCCGGCAAAATGGCACTCCCTGGGTCTGGCTCCCCCCGGGGGGGGCGCGATCCGAGGGCGCACTCACAGTGGTGAAGGAGTTGTACAGGTAGTAGATGGCCCAGGAGATGATCACGATATAGTAGATGTTCAGCCAGAATGATAGCACGGCGGCCGCGAGGCCCACACCTGGGAGCGACAGCAGCACGATCTTTGTTTAACAGAACGATCGTAGTAACTGGCCGGTGGGTGCCATGCTTCTCATTTTCCATGGTACCCACCAGCTCACCGGCCCCTGGAGACAGGTGTTATTGAGGCCTGGAGACTAAGAGAGAGGCGGGAACTTAGCTAGGGTCACACACGTCTGGCAAGTGGGGACTTGGCTCTGGGGCCCGGCACGGGCTGGTTACAGGTGGGACGGGGTCTGGGTTTGCCAGGCAAGAATGATTCTCCACGTATCCATCTGGTGTCAGGCACTGAGTATGGAAGCAAAGAAAATTATACCAGCCCTGGCTGGGGGAATAAGCTCGAGGGACAGTAGGCCGGTGGGGGCGGAGGTGGGGGGGCTCTGGGCTGGGTGCTCCTGTCCACCACCACCGCCCTAGATCATAGCCGGGGCCGCCATCTGTCACCGCCCCTGGCGAGGGCTCCACTCTGCTCAGAAGTGAACCAAGCAGGTCCCTCTCGCCAGTGGGGCCGGGGCGCTGGGAAGGCCCTGATTTCACCAAGGATCTGCGAGCAGGGGTCCCGCCACATGGCCCCCCACCGTGCAGACTTACCCTTGAACATGGGGGCCAGCTTCCACACCCCCAGGCCCCCGATGGACGTGTACTGACCCAGGGAGCACTCCAGCAGGAAGAGAGGGACCCCCGCAAAGATGAGGGTCAGGAAGTAGGGGATCAGGAAGGCCCCTGTGGGGTTGAGGAGAGAGACGCTCATGGCCCCAAGGCTTTGGAGGAGCCGCGGGCAGAGGGGGCATCGGGGCAGGGCGCTCTCGGGCTGCAGCGATGACATCTGGGCCCCCAGCCTCAGAAGCAGCACCACAGCCACACTGAGGCCCGAGGATGGCCTTCGCTCTAACTATGTCCCTCGTTCTTGGCAAATCGAAGGGGTGAACTTCTTGGTCTTGCTAACATAGCCACCTTTTGGTTAACGGACAAGAAACAGGAACTGGGGCCGGCTGCCCCTTTTGGAGCCTTTAGGGGCCCCTTCCCAGCTGTGACACTCTCCCCCAGGTGTGACACTCTCCCCCAGGTGTGACTCTCTCCCCCAGCTGTGACTCTCTCCCCCAGCTGTGACACTCCCCCCAGCTGTGACACTCCCCCCCAGCTGTGACACTCCCCC
>NW_027551576.1:2093951-2103681 GCF_008692635.1 Crocuta crocuta | reverse complement strand
AAGGGTCTTGCTCAGGGAAGAAAACCAAGGAGACCAAATATTCAGACAGAAATATTAAGTGTTCCTCATCTTTGCCTCTTGGGATATGATTAGATTTTTCATCCCCTGAGGTCATAGTAACCATGGCCGATGTAAGCACAACAGAGGGGCTTAACCGTGGGCCAGAACAGGGATGTGACCCGGCCACAGGCGGGGAGTGAAGGTGATACATAAGCACAGACTCTAATCATCATCACAGTCCTCTTTCACATTTGAGCTGCGTGACTTCGAGAATACTCCTTAACCTCTCTGGGCCCTGCTCTCTCGATCTTTTACATTGAGTTACAATATAGACCCCAGTGTTCACAGCAGCGCTATCGACAATAGTCAAAGTATGGAAAGAGCTCGAATGTCCATCGATGGATGAAAGGATAAGAAGATGTGGCCTACAGATACAACGGAGTATTACTGAGCAAGCAAAAAGAATGAAATCTTGCCGTTGCAACTATGTGGAAGGAAGTAGCCGGTTGATGCTATGCGAAATGAGTCAGTCAGAGAAAGACAAGCATCATATGACTTCACTCCTGTGAGGACTTTAAGATACAAAACATAAGGGAAGGGAAGCAAAGAAATTGTAAAAAAACAGGGAGGGGGACGAAACATAAGGGACTCTGAAATATGGAGAAGAGACAGAGGGGTTGTGGGAGGGGAAGGGGCTCAGTGGGGGAGGGGCATTAAGGAATCGACTGCTGCACTCGATGCTAAATAACCTGGATATAAATAAAAATAAATAAATAACGTATATTAAAAACTGAGTTAGGATAACAGTATGCCCCTCATTGGGTGGTCTGCTCTTTGCTTATTCAGTGAGGACCCCGTGCCTGGCAAATGGTGCAGACCGGCTACCGTTTTCTCAGCGACCCCCGAGCCTGGCTGTGCTTCCGAGGCGTTTGCGAAGCTCTAGAGCGATGCAGAGTCCCAGGCCGCACCCCAGATGCCCCACACCGGAACCTCAAGGGGATGCGTCCTGAACCTGTGCATTTAACAAATTCTGCAAAAGGAGATTCTTAGGCTGGGAGCCAGCCCCAGCCATCAGCCGAAGAAGGACCGCCTGACTCAAGACATTCGCCTGCACCCTGCACTCTCCTTACCTCTCTAGAGTGAGGGTAGAGGGCGGTGTAGGACATTGGACTTGGCCCTGTCCTGGATTCCAATCTCCAGTCTGCCTTTTACAAGCTGAGCGACCCTACGTAGTACTTTTGATCACTCTAGCCTCAGTTTCTCCATCTCTAAGATGGGAGCAATCTTATCGAGCTTGTAGAAGTGTGGCAAAAAGAACCTTTAATGGCTGGAAGAGTACTTTTCACCTGACTGGTTTCCCAAGAGGACCCCATGAACGGTGGTGATCAGTGTGGTTAGGATGTTACCTGGTGGTTTTTGGTGGTGGGTCAGGTCCAGAGCAGCACCGTCTGCAGCCCCTGGGTGGGAGCCTGCAAAGCAGAGACGAGGAGGGACCCTGGTGAGCTGCCAGGTGGTGGCTAATGGGCAGCCTGGGGGAGAGCAGCACGGGGGCAGGAGCCTCTCTCGGAGGCCCCCGCCCCCCCCTCCCCCCCCCACTGCCAGGTGACCCTGTGAGTCCACGCAGTGTGGTACTGGCCATGGGGCACTGGGAACACGCCGGAAGGGGCCGCTGCCCTCTCAGGACATTGCTTGAGGCCAATGCAAGGGTGTCGCTTCATCGTTTTATCAAAAGGAAGAGAGAAGGTGAGAGAGGACGCAGCTCCTAGGGCCCAACTGGGGGCCAGCGAGCCCAGCTGAGACGTCTCATCCTCCAACCAAACGTGCACAAATGTCGTGAGACCGTGTAGGAGCATGAGAGACGGCACCTTGTTTTATGGAGTGAAAAAAGCAGACTCAAAACAGTGTATTTAGTATGGTTCTATTTTAGCCCCCGCCAATCTGTTCATTACAAAAACTCCCTCCAAAACCCAAAGGATATACCCTGAGAGATTCACAGTGATTAGTCTGGAAGAGTGATTTTTGTTTCCCTTTTTGTGCTTTTCTGGATAAAAAAAATAATTTTTTTAATGTTTATTTATTTTTGAGAGACAGAGAGAGAGCATGAGAGGGGAAGGGGCAGAGAGAGAGAGGGAGACATAGAATCGGAAGCAGGCTTCAGGCTCCGAGCTGTCGGCGCGGAGCCCGATGCAGGGCTCGAACTCACAAGGTGCAAGATCATGACCTGAGCAGAAGTCAGACGCCCAACCGACTGAGCCCCCCAGGCACCCCTGGGCTTTCCTGGATTTTTAGAATTATTTCTATATTTCTACAAAGACATTACAATAAATTTCTAAGTTTCTAGGAAACATTTTTAAGTTAATAAAAATGAGGCAGGATGAATGAACAGAATCCTCAGGGCACACGGGACCGTGTGGAGCAGCGGTCTGAGGACTCTGGGATGGAGGAGGAGAGCCAAAGCGACGTGCGGGCTCCTCCTCCCTCCGCTCTGCCTCGCGGGGGGACCCTGGGTGCTATGCGCCCACCTGACGGCTCCTCCCACGCAATCCTCGTTACCAAACACCATCGTCTCTTCCTAGAATTCATGGAAAACCAGAGCAGTGTCAGGCAATCGAAACCCTGTTTCTTGTTCTGAAGGCTGACCCACCTTGTTTCGGATGCCTGTCTAGCTCCCGGCTTGGGCCTGGCCTCATCAGAAGGAACTCCAGACTCAGGTCGGGTGACCTCCCATCGTCAGGGACGGTAGCCCATCCTGTAGTCTACTGGGAAGTCTTGGGGTATGTGAGGCAGAGAGCAGCGTCAGGAAAGGGGGAGGCTAAAATGGAACCCCTTTTGTAGGCAGGGCTGGTTAGCCATTAACTGTCAAAGCAGCAATGCCCTTTACTGTCCCCATGACCTGCCCTTGTGGGCTCTGGCCACCAGGTTTGCCCACAAGGGTCCAATCACCTTGGACCAGGGCTGATCACCTGACTCTGGCTAGTCACTCAGAGCTCCCTCCCTGGGAATTTGGCGTGAGAGGGAGAAAGAAGACCAGTCTCTCTGGGGAATTGGGATCTCAGGCAGCCAGCTTCTGCCCACCGGTACGCAGAGTAGCCGAGAGAGTGGGTCTGCTGAGAAGGAAGGAAATCAGAGGTCAAGAGATGGATAGAGAGAGGGGCACCTGGGTGGCTCGGTCAGTGAGGCGCCTGACTCTTGACTTGGACTCAGGCCATGATCTCACAGTTTGTGGGCTCGAGCCCCACGGCAGGCTCTGCACTGACAGCACAGACCCCCTGGGGATTTTTCTCTCTCCTCTCTCTCTTCTGCCCCTCCCCCACTCACTCTCTAAAAATAAAGAAATAAACTTAAAAAAAGATGGAGAGAGAATCCTGAAAGCGTCTGTCTTTGCCATTCCAGGCTTTCTCAAGACTGGCTACGTCCCTGTGCTTGCAGTTCACAAAGAAGCTGTCGCCTAGTAGTAACATAAATGTCCTGAGTTTGCTTCCCTTGGCTCGGGGGACCCCCGCTCAAGTCTTGAATCTCGGCTCCCCCGCCGCTTGACCAAGTTCTCCGGAAGGCCCATAGCCCACGGGAACAGCCACGTCTGGCCTCCGCCCGGACATACTTGTCGATTATCCGCGGAGAGCCAAAGCAAACTCTAAAATCTACCGCGCTGCGCGCTGGGGCTTTAGGCTGCCCCACACCACTCAGGGGGAGACGGACAGAGCGACAGGCAGACAGATGGACAGATGGGCGGGCGCGGCTCTGGCTCGCTCCCGCTAGCCGGTGAGAGGGCAGGGGTGTTTAAGGGGGAAATGCGCTGTGTACGTCCTTTGAAGAAATCATTCACCATCAACACGTGGGAAGGTGTAAGGTCGGGAGGAAGCAGGTTCTGGCTCACCAGGTTCTGGTTCACCAGGTTTATTCCACTGTCCCCTCCACGAGTGCATTTAGCATCTCCTCGTGCAAAGGTCAGAGAGATCAGAGACCAAGGCTGCGCTCTTCACACAGCCTGAGGGAGGCCTCCATGCTATCTTCAGGACCGGGAAAGATCTAGCAAGACGCCTGTCGCTTCCCTCTGAAGGGCCACAGGACCGCACGCACAGCCTCCTCCTAGGAGACGTGCAAAGTGTGCAGGCAGCAATATCCAGCCACGAAGCGAGGTCGCTGGTGCTGCTTTGGGGGTCCCCGTGGAGGAGGCCCTCTGGCGTGCAGGGAGACAGACGGTCGGGTGCCATAGCGGAGACCTGGGCGCCCCTTCACACTTACTAACACTGGGCAAGTTCCACCGCCTTTCTGATCTCATCTGCAAAATGGGGCCATGAAGCGTTAAATGAGATCACGCGTGCAGAGCAGGGGGAAGGATACTGGCTGAGAGCGGGCGCTTAGGGCACCTCAGCCATTATCATCATTGTGATTGTTGCCATCTGTGTGCACGGACTGTGGCTCCCCATCTCCGAGTCGCCCTGGGCCGGTCAGAAGCTGGGAGTGGCGCTTGCAGAAGCGGCCTCCCTAAAACACGCCAGGGATAGCTTCTTGCCAGTTTTCATCCCTGACCCCAGCGGGCTAACCTGTCGCTCCGACCCTCACGAGAAACAGCCCAGAAAGCACAGGCGTGTGCGGGTTCACAGCAAAGGAATCTGGCTACCTTTCTGGAAACGCAATGCCCTCCGAGGCTGGGGCCGCCTTCCTGCCCGCTGTTACCTCCCCTTTCCCGAAACATTTGCCCGCAGGGCTGCCCAGCGTCGGAGGGCGGCTCTGCAGGCCCCGTGGCCAGCGCCCATCTGCGGCCCTCCGCCACCTGCGGCGACGTGGGGGGCGGGGCTGCCTCCACCACTTCGTGACCTGGCGTGTTTTTCCAAGGCCTGCTTCCAGAGCCTTCTGGTGCCTCCTCATCAGGTGACAATATTCTGCAGACTGAGGAGAATCTGGCTACAGGCTCCTCCGTTACCACTTCCCCACGTTAGCTGAATTCCACCCAAGTAACGTTCCAAAGGGCACCGTTAATGTGTGACCACCGTGACCCGTTTTCTGTATTCACCCCCCTGCTCATTCCCTCCTTCCTTCCTCCGGTATTGACTCAGCACGTGCTATGTGCCAAAGTGGGGATCCAACAATCATTTCTAGCACTTTGTATTCTGACCCGGAGTTTGAACCCGTGAACTGACAGCAGGCAGCAGAAAGATTCCATTTTGCAAACATTTACCGAGGGTCTAATGTATACACGGAGCTGGGCCGGATGCTCGGGCTGCAAACATGAACAAGGCAAGGTCCTTGACCTTGACAAGGTCACAGCCTAGAAGAAGTCTCTCTGTCGACAGCCAATCACAAGACCCTGTGATAGTGCTGTGAGCCTGTATGAACAAGACGCTGTAGGCCCAGAAGGAATGATTTAATTCAACCAGAGAAGGCATCCCAGCCGAGGCGACGCTGCAACTGGGTTTTGACGGCTGGACAGGGGTTCACCAGGCTCAGAAAGAGGGAAGGGCATCCCAGGTGAGGGGAATGCGGGAACAGAGTAGGGAGGTTTGAACACAGGAAGGTCAGTTTGTGAAGGACCTTGAGAGCCAGGCTGAGGAACTTAGGCGCCGGTTTCAGGGATGCAACAGGGGGTGATAATATGATCAGGTTAGTCTTAGAAAAAAAGACTCACTCAGGCAGGCTCTGGGAAGGAGTTAAAGAGACTCAAGGCAGGAAAGTGGGGAAAATGTTTCCATGAACATGTTCCTTCCTCGATGTGCACTCTGAGACCAAATCCTGAAGCCATTGATAAAAATGGGGCCAAACCAAGCAGAAAGAACCCCCCTGCCAATCCCTGAGTGAGGAAATGCTTTATAAGAAAAAAAAAACGTAGTTTGGAAGCTCTTGATCAGAACTGGCAAAATGGGTCAACACTGGCCCTCGGGCTTGTTGTTTTTGGCCCGAACAAAAATTTTTTCCAGTTTGAATTAGAAGCCAGAAATATGACTCTCTAGGATACATATTCAAACAGAGGGAACAGCAAGTGCAAAGGCCCTGAGGCAGGAATCAGCTTGGCATGTTTGAGAGTCAGCATGGAGGCTGGGCTGGCTGGAGTCCAGTACGGGAGGGAACAGAATTAGTCATTAGAATTAGGCGGGCAAGGGCTGGATCACACAAGGTCTCAGAGACCACAGCGAGGAGTTCACATTTTCTTCTAAACAGGATGGAACAGAGTAGAGGTTTTAAGCAGGGGGGCGGAGGGGAAAATCTGACTTACATTTAAAAGTCTCACTCTGCCTGCCCAGAAGAGGCTGCAGAGGGGAAGGGGTAGGAGCGGGGTGGGGTGGGTGGCTGGGTAGTGCTTATAAAGAGACTGAGAGTCCAGTGAGAGAGGACAGTGACTCGCGTCAGCTAGGGCAGAGGTGGTGTGGGGCTGGCCGGGTTTCTGTTTGGAGGCGGGGCCTGCAGCCCCCTGCCCTGTGCAGATGGAGGGCTGGGGGAAGGGAGTGTGTAGCAGCCGCCGGGACAATCCTCCCTCTGTCCCACTGCATCCGAGGGACTGGTGCTGCGTGGGGTGGGGACTTGGGCAGAGGCCAAAAGGTCAAGGCCAGTGTCTCAGGGCTGCCATTGTCCAGGCCGGAGCCGGGCCCAGAACCCACTCAGAGTGAGTGGGGGGCCACGAAGAGCCAGGAAGGCAAGGGGGAGGAGCAGGCCTGGGCNCCCCCCCCGCGCCCACCCCTGACGCTGTGCACACTCCTGCTTTGTCTTCTGTAATTACAGAAATTACAGAGGCTTGCTTCATACTGCAACCACTCTACTTGCCTTTATTTCTTTTTGGAACTCTGCGGTTCAAGAAAAAAAATTAATATTGGGTTTGGCTTCATTCCAAAGGGAAACATAATACAGTTTATTCTCTGCTTTAGGGAAAAATGCTGGGCTCAATGGATTAGACAGGTTTTATTGAGCATCTGTTGTGTATCCAGACCCATGCCAGCTCCTATCAAGGCAGAAGAGCCAGAGTTTATTGAGCACCTATTGTGCGCCAGGCATTTGAAGGTGTTCTATCATCCAGTCCCCGTTGCATCTCCATATGCCAAAAGCTAGTTCATCCATCTGACAGACAGGGAAACTGAGGCTTGCCAGCCTGGGGCTATTGTAAAGCAGTGTCTCAGATTGTTTGGTCACTCGGTGGCTTGTTACCCGGTG
This sequence comes from Crocuta crocuta, assembly GCF_008692635.1. Classification (NCBI taxonomy): domain Eukaryota; kingdom Metazoa; phylum Chordata; class Mammalia; order Carnivora; family Hyaenidae; genus Crocuta; species Crocuta crocuta. The sequence continues at coordinate 2,096,538 of NW_027551576.1, read as the reverse complement.
TGGCTCTCCAGGGGGCAGCACTGGCATCGCCTGGGAGCCTATTAGAAACGTGGATTCTGAAGGGGTGCCTGGGGGGCTCAGTCAGTCAAGCGTCTGACTTGGGCTCAGGTCATGATCTCATGGTTCGCATCGTGAGCTCGGGCCCCACATTGGTCTCTGTGCTGACAGCTTAGAGCCTGGACCCTACTTCGGATTGTGTGTCTCCCTCTCTCTCTGCCCCTCTCCTGCTCACACACACTCTGTCTCTTTCTCAAAAATAAACATTAAAGCAAAAAAAAGAAGGAAACGTAGAATCTCGGCCCCCCTCCAGACCCATGGGGTCAGAAGCTGCGTTTTACAAGGTCACAGCAATTCAGGTGCACACGGCATGCTGGTGAACCAGTTTCGTCATCTGTAAACGTGGACTCCCGGACCTCCATTGCTGTAAAACCCTGAATCGAGATCATGTGTGGAGAGAGGCTGGCGAAAGCAGGGGGCGTGGCGCACAGGAAGGCCTCAGTAAATAGCAGCTTAGATCGATATTCAGAGAGATGAATGGCCGGGGAAGTGCTTTGTAATGGAAAAACGTGGCACAAATAATGAGGACCAATTAATAGCTGATAATCATGTGCGGAAGGTTAGAAGGAGGCTGGGCGTGTCACGTGGACGCAGGTGTTGTGGGTAGCCTTTGACACCACTTGCCCTGAAGGTCACAGAAGGTTCCCTGACGAAGGTGCTCGGATGGAGAGGGGGCACCTGGAGAGGGCCTTCGAGGCCTCAGAGACCTGAGTCTGGGGCGGGGGTGGGGAGGGGGGGGCAACGAGTCAGTCTTGGCCAGGGTGCGAGCAGCAGACAAAATAGATGGCCATGGGTCTAGACAGTAGGCCCTTTGCCTTGGACCCTCAGCCAGGGGGGCTTGGGGCCTATGCAGGTTCCTTCCTTCCTGCTTGAGACCTATTCCCTGCCACACCTGGTCTACACTGGCAGTCTACAGATGAAGAGCAAGGCCCAGAGAAGGCTGGTGGCTGGCCCAAGGTCGCACAGGACACAAACGGTGGGATTCTTACAGACCCCCAGCCCGTGACACATTCATACTTAGGAGATGAAAGAACGCAGCCCCGCGTGGGTGCAAACTCCTCACCTGCCTCGACACACCTGAGTGGCCATTTGCACACCCAGTGCGTTTCTCAACAGCATCTCCTGAACGCCCTCTCCTCACAACGCCCTGCTGTGATTTTCGAGTACGTTACTTTTTTTCTCAAAGCGTTTGTTTCCTCATCAGGAAATGGGGCCCAACAGTAACCGCCTCCCAGAGTGTGAGGACTGCACTGGAATTTTCTAGCGTGTGCCAGCCCCGGCAAGTGCTGGATACACTGAAGCTAAGATGATGACTAGTTCCCATTTTGCAGATGATGGTACCGAGGCTCAGAGAGGTCAAATGACCTGTTCAAGGTCACAGAGGATTTAACTCAGGCCCCCTGGAAGCCTTTACATGTACCGCCTCTTCCCGCCTGCCTGCTGGGTTCTGAGGAGAAGGGATGGGACCAATGTCGATGGGCTCCCCCAGACTCACAGCCCCGTGCAGACGAGAAAACCCAGGCTCAAGCCCTTCCCCTCCAAGAGCCTGGAGGTCCAGTCTTCTGGGGTGCTCCCCAAACCAGAATGTAGGAGAAGGCTAGAGAACACGTCCCTCCCCCACCCCCACAACCAGAGCGAGAACAAAAATCAGCTTTATAACTCCTAGAGGCTTAACAGACCCACCTAACAGTGACCTAAACTCCAGGAGTTAAGATTCTCTTTCTTTGGAGTCCCATGAAGGAAAAAACAAACCAACTTTTCATTAACAAAGAGGGAAAGAAAAAGAAGAGCTCAGAGTGCGGGAAGGACGTGAGGGAGGCACTTATTAATGTGCCTGGGGCCTGCTCCCAACGATTTATACATACTGTCAGCACCGCTCCCCATTTACTGATGTGTAAACTGAGGCACAGGAGGCTAAAGTGGCCCGCCACAGGTCTCACAGCCACGAACAAGGGGAATGAAGATGAACCCAGGCAGCCGGGCTCCTGTGTCCACTGCTCTTAACCACTCTGTTCTGCTGCCTCCAGTGGGGTGCCTGTGGAGCTCCCCCGCGCCACCTCTGGGGTAGGAGCGGCCCATCTGCAGCAGGCAGCTCCCTCTACAACCCCCCACAAGGTCAAGGCCTGTCGCTCTTTGTAAGAAACTGCTGAGAAGGGAAGCTGCTGAGCGCTGGCACCGTAAGAGGCTAATCGGTCCCCATGGTCGTGCTGGGCCCGTGGGATCCGGGCTGAGCAGCTCACCCCAGGCCCCAGGGCTCTAATTAGAGTCCTTGGGGGGGGGGGCAGCCAGCCCCAAGGGGCTGTGATCCCTCTGGGAGTCCCCAGCTCTCCTCGTGTGCAGCAGCAAGGACACGGGCCCCTGGGCCATGTCTGCAGGGCACGGAGAGAGCGTGGCTGCAGGACACCCCGGAGTTGCAGGCCCCTGCAGGAATCCACGCCACACGCGACTGCTGTGTGACCCCCAGCCGCCCCTCCCGCTCTCTGGGCCTCGCATTTCCTCCGCGTGCGGGGCGGGGGGGGGCAGACGGCGC
>NW_027551576.1:2081162-2093929 GCF_008692635.1 Crocuta crocuta | reverse complement strand
CTCCTCTCGCCCCCCCCCCCACCGTCCAGCTCACACAATCACTGCTTTGCTAACATCTGTCCTGGCCCTGAACCGTCTGCGAAGCCCAATGGAACACCTCCCCTTGTCAGGCAATTTTCAGTCCCATCCAGCCCGCAGGGACCGCATGCCTCTGGAGGAGCAGATCCCACCCCGGGCACAGGGGATAAAGACGCCGGCCTCCCGCTTGACGGCTGGGGGATGGGCCACAGGTAACCAGCATCCATGTGATAAGCTCTTCCCCGGCCCAGAGGAGGAGGGATGGTCCCCTCAGCAGGCAGCTGGGAGAGGATGGCACTCTGTCCCCCTCTCCCCCCTCTTTATAGCCACAGCAGGGATGGAATCCTTGTCTGGCTCCAGGCCTGGCTGCCGGTCTATTCCAGGGCAGAGAGAGCAGGGTGAAGCGGCATCATGTATTTAGGGACAGTTGAGGAGCCGGGTGTGGCTGCCTAGAAGCTGGCGTGACCCGGGTGTGTGGCCAGAGACGTGGAGAGCAGCAACGAAGGGCTCTGAGCGTAGGAGAAGGCGGTGCACCACGAGGTAAGCACAGGGACCACGCTGAATGTGCATTAAGTGCTTCATCTGTTTAGCGCGTTTCACAGATGATCACGTTGACCTCTCACTGCGCAGACGTGGAGACTGGGGCTCGACGCAGGAAAGCACTCTGCCTGTGGTCCCACGCTCCGGGGGCAGCAGCGGGATTCCGGAGCCTCTGCTTCTAAGTGCCCCTCCCCACCCTGGGGGCTGGGGTCACCAGAGCCTTGTAAGGGGGAGGGGATTTGAGCTGATGACTTGGCCAGAGCTGGCACCTGGGGAGCCGGGCACCTGGGGCGCCGGGCACCTGGGGAGGGGCCGGAAGGACGGTGCCTGAGCTGGGATCCTGGTGGGGGCGGGGGCGAAGGCCCTGCCCTACACACAACTTGCCTTCTCTCCTGACTAACGACTACCCACCCAGTCTCATCGCCCCGGCTACGGGGTCACCTCTGCACGAAGGGGCCTTGCCCTGTTTCCCCCATAGCACTTGAGTGACAGATGCATACATGTCGCACTGAGTCTCACTTCTGTCCCCCTGTTGGCAAGGCCGTCTCTGTGACCCGGGACGTTGTTACTGTAAGTCCTCGAGAAATATCCGGGCGGGAGGTGGCGGCACTGGCCTCAGGAGGGCAAAGGGGAGGCTGATTTCGCGGTGGAGATGCTTCCACGGCAGCCGGTTCAGGGTCCCACCCCGAGGCCACGCGGGCCCTTGGGGGCTTCCTGCACGGAGAGCAGGCACTGGAGGGGCCGCCCGGCTCCTGCAGGTGCCTGGGGCCCAGGTCCCGCCCTCCCTGGGTGTTCAGGAGTGGCAACGGATGGAGAGGAGGGCAGGAGGGCGGAGGCGAAGGGGAGCGAAGAAAACCGGAGGGAGAGGCCAGGGGCAGAGTGGTGGGAGCGGGGCCCCAGGAGGAAGATGAGAGGAAGAAGGAAAAAGTAGACAGTGGAGGGAGGGGAGCCACATGCTGTCCCCTAAAGCGGGGGGGGGGGCTGCGCTAGGCCCTACGGTGATCTCACTGTAGCCTTCGGAGAACCCAAGGAAGGTTCTATATTTCAGCAGGAAGAGCAGGCTGGCAGGGCCTGGGGTTTCCAGGGGTCAAGGAGCTGTGACCGGGATGCAGCTTCCCGGCCCACCCGGCTGGCTTCCTCCGCTTGGTTTAACTGGATTCGCTGGGGGCCAGCCCATCCGTCGGTGCCCTCAGGAGGGCTCCAGGCATCTACTGGGACGTACACCTGTGCCCGGCGCAAGGGGAGCCCACAGCGGAAAAAGTCAAGGTTCCCAGCCTCGGGGCCCTCGCAGCCCTGTTCCCCTGTTCCCGGCTGTTCCCCGCTGTGGCTCTCCCCCTCCGGTCCTTGGCAGCACTGCACTCTGGGGCCTTCCTCCGAAAAGACCCCGCTCAACCGGTCAGAAAGGATTAATTCAGATCAGGAAATCAGAGTGACTTGCTGACCACCTGGTGTTTACATCACTCCTTGCCGCTTAAGACACACTTGAGAGGAAGCCAGGGGGTTAAATAAGCCTTCCCTCCTGAGCAAGATGCGCTTGAAGGACTCGCAAGGGCGTTGGGAGAAGCGCCCTTGAAAAACTCAGATTTGGGGAAAAGGAAAACAGAGCCCTGCAGGGGCTGGCTGAACTAAGTGATAATCCGTAATAAGTCACAGGCAGGCGCGCAGCCTAAATGGAGAGCTGACCCCGACGCACAGAACGGCACTTCTGGGCATTTCCAGGGCTCCTTATCAAGCGTCCGCACCTGGGGCTCTGTTTCCACTCTGCAGGCTTTATGGGCTCCATTCTAGAGAAGAACCTGCTGAAGCCCCGAAGACAGACCGTCTGGATCAAGATCATACAAAGTCACAGTAAGAACGAGCAGGGATCTCAAGCTAATGGCTTACGGGCCGAATGGGTCCCCTATACGTGTTTGGTTCAGTGTATCAGAATTTTAAGCCTTCAGTCTGCAGGTACTGGGGGAGGGAGCGGGGGTGTGTTTCCCAGCTTACAGGAAGTCCCGCCATGACTGTTCTCTGGTCCCTGACCTCTTGACTCATTCTCTGACCTGCCTGGCCTTCGCTGGACCTTGAGTTTGCAATCCTAACATCCGTGGCACAATCTAGTCCCTCCAGAAAGCTCTTCCCCTAAGTGGCAGAGGGACAGTTACCCTTTCTCCTTCCCTAGAGGAGATATGCAGAACTCTCCGGAATGGGAGCATCAAAAAGGTAGTCAGTATTGTAATTTTATATTTGGGAAACAACAAATGCTATTGTTCTCCTAATACAAGCTCAGTTGGATTTTTCTTTTTAATGCGGAGAGACTCTGCTTTAGAATATTTTGCGAGAATGAGGAGGGTGTGTATTTTCAGAGTCGATTAAGGGTCAGATTCCTGGGTCTCAAATACTTCCCACCAGAGAAAGCTGATTTTATTTTTAAAAGACTCACATGAATGCTCACTTTGGCCACACATCTGTTCTTGATTCCTGCACTTAGATTTCTAAAGGAATCTTTATAGTACAAACCTCCCCTTCTCTGTACAGTGAAAAATCCGATGCAGTGAGAAAAACCTACCCATTTGGGAAAATGGGACTTTTATTGAGCAAATTTTCTGAAGTCCCTGGGCCATGAAGAAAGTCATGGATAACTTCCACTGAGTATGTCAAAGGTTTTCAGAGACTGACCCATCAGCTATGATAGGGGCAGGCAGAACAGGGTAGTGGTTAAGGGCACTGGCCCTGAGGGCAAGAAAAGTCCGGGTTTTGGGTCTCAGCTCAGATGCTGTGTGACCCCAGGTTAGTCACCCAGCCTCTCTCACACAGAGGTGATGATATTTACTTTTAGCTACCATGAGGATTAAAGGAGCTAATATGGAAAGCGGTTAACACAGAACTTGGTACAGAGTAAATGCTTGCTCCCTGGCAGATAGTATAATAAATCACTTGATTAGGGCTAGTATTATTTGTTGTGGTTTTTTTTTTTTTGATAGCTATGGGGGAAAGTCCTAGGCAGAACGCCACAGTTATGTTAACCTATAGGCAATCAACACAAGGGAGCGGGGCCGGCCACTGCAAAGTGCGGATCAAACCAAATTCTCGGAGCAAATTGCTCATTAAACACAACTCCCGAAGTGGACATGTGTACCTTTACTGCAATTAGCACATTCGTTCCGATCCTGGTTAAATGTCAGCTGTCTTCACTGGTCCACTGACTGAGTCTCCCCGCCCCCTCTCCTGCCGCCCAAGTTGGAGGTGTGAGAATCCGAGGTCTCAGGCTCACTGCCTCACTCCCTGTCATCCAGCCCCAGGATCAGCAGAATGAATGACCCTCCCTCTCTGGGCATCCAGAAGCACGTTGCTTTCTCCTNTTTATTTGCTCAGACAGGTTTGCAGAAACAAACAAAATGGTTGCTTGCGTCCGAGTAATCAGGATCGCAGCTCTCACCCATTTTTAAAACAGCTCAATGCCTGAATCCAGCACCCTCTTTCTGCTTCCCAAGAGGAGTGACACATCTCTGCCAACATGCAAATGATGNTGTTAACCCCATGCTCTCCAATCCCCGATTCGGGGAGTCCATATTATGTACCAGCTGTTCAAGAGGGAGACATGAAGAGCGCAGATGAGAGTATTTCCTTTCCGAAAGGGTTTCCAGCGTGGGGTCATTTAGGGAGCTTGCCGAGAGAAGAGGCCATTTCCCCAGCGTGGTTTGCACACGGGCTTTTAGCCACAGCACGCTGCAGCGAGGTACATCAATCAATCGTGCTTTCCAAATGCAAAATATTTATGTATATTTTTGGTGACGGGGGCTGTTCATTTGTTCTACAGAGATCCACTGGCCTGGCATGAAGAGCTCTGTTATTTATCGCTTTCACACTCATTTTAGCCCGTTCCAACACCACAAATTACAAGCGGACACAGGGCCGGGAGTGGGTCCGTATTCTGGCCTCTCCTCGTTGGGTTGGTCAACGATTACAGCCACTGCGGATGGAGCTGTGCTCACGAGCAGCGTTTGACGCTCTAGCTGCCTTACCTTATTTGGTCTGAGAACAAGCTATGAGCTCAGTCTGTTCTTGTCCCCGTTTTTGCAGATGAGGACACGGAGACTCGGGCAGGTAGAGGGACTTGTCCAGGGCCACGCGGCTAGGAAGCGGCAGGGTGGGATTTGACTTTGGCGCCAAAGCTGATCTGGGCAGCCACCTTGCCGAAGGCTTCCCCATTCCTCTTGGGCTGGAATTGTCGCCCTGGCCCATCAGCATCTCCACGGGGGTCGAGGTGCCCTGAGTGCGGGGCTCGAGCCCGCTCCCTTCTGGTTCCCTCTCCCACCACCTGCCTGCCCCCCACAAGGTGCCCCCTCCAGGTACTCCCTGGGGCCTCGACTTCCTTCCGGCAGCAGTCTGAGATTTAAATCCCGGCCCCTTCTCTCTCCTGGAAGTCACTTCACCTCTCCTGGCCCTACTTCGTGCCAGGAGAAGGGAAGGTAATTATCCCTCTCCGCCGAGGTTGTGGGAACGATGGAACTAGGCAAGGCCAGTGTCCCCCACGGCTGTCCCCACCCACCCACGCAGCCCAAGCTGCCTTCTCGGGGAGCTCACACCCCAGACTCAGTCCCCTCTGCACTCTTGCTCACTCGCTCCAGCAGGTCCCGAATCAGCATTCAACACACATCACAGTGCCTGTGCAACGCCATTATCTCCCGAGGACACAGGCTCCGTTGTCACGGCAACCAGAGTCCTTCCACCAACTCTATTTAATAATTTCTCAACAGTGGAGCTGGGCTGGCTTGGGGAAGGGGAAAGAGCACTGGGTTAGGGGTTAGGAGCTCTGGGTCCTAGCACCTGCGGCCCTAGGGCTCCTCCTCTCTGGGCCTCAGTTTACCCATCTGTAACGCAGGAGTGTCTGAAATGGGTGGGTTTTGTGACTTTCTCCGGCCTAGAAAAACCTAAGAAACAAATTTCCAGGTCCAAGAAGCAGGGGCCTGGAGCTCCCAGAGATCAGATGGAGGCTTGAGTGACATCTAAAATCCACAAGAACCAGAAGGTACCATGGGTGCCCAAACTCTCTCCTTCTGGTGGACTGCCCACCAAAACGTCACTTTTCAGATGCTTACGCCATCTCTGTGGCCCTGTGGGTTCAGAGCTGGGGTTGCTAAGGAGACACAATTTTGCCTGCAGCTAGCAGGGCCCCGACTCTCCCCATTTTGCAGATGTGTAAACTGAGGCTGAGACGGCAAAACGGTTGTCCATGGTCACTCCGCAGGTGGAAAGCCCAGCCGTCCAGGAAGGCCGGGATGGTGTGCTTAGAGAAGAGAGCCAGTCGGCCTGCCTGTCGTCCCTCACGGCCCACGGCTGATCGTGCTCTGGCTCCCACCGATGGGGCCTCTGGCTCTCACTGAAGAAGACTCATAGACAACAAAAAGCAAGAAGGAAGTACCTACTACGTGACCGCTGTGCTGGGCCCCAGAGACTCCAGAAGGCATGGCATCTCTATTTATAGGGAATGCATCTGCCTGTGAACAGCTCGTCAAAGGCCAGAAATAATGATGCCAGATTCGTCTCCACAACCCAACTAGGACCTGGCATACAGAAGGTGCTCAAAATTGCATCTGGCCCCGTTGTTTGCCCACGTCTGTCCCTGAAGGCAACTCGTCTGGGCCCCCAGAGGCCTCTACGAAAATGTCCCAGAGCAGTCACGGACATCCCCAGCTCCAAGGAGCCGCTGCAGACCCCACACCGACGAGGGGGACCCGTGCAGACAAGCTTTGTGGCTCCTGTCTGGCCCCAGGGTTGGGGAGGGGGTGGTTCTGCCTTGGCCCGGGTCCATGGCACGGCATTTAGGCATGGCCACTGCCAGCCCAGCGGCGCTATTAAACTCCTCCGGGGTTGGCATTTTCATTTAATACCCGCGGCATAATTAACAGTGCTGCATCTGCTCTGTCATTACTGGCATTCACTGCCATTTGGAGAAAGGGCTCTTATCTTCCCCAGTCATTAGTCTCGGGAGGCTATTATGGGGGAAATGGAGGAGGAAGCGGGGCGTGCAGCCACCCTTCCCCTGCCCGGAGAGCTGGCGCCGGGCTCGGGGAGCAGCCCACGGTCCAGTCCAGTCCAAACCTCTTGGCTTTATGGACTGAGGAAGCAAAGTCCAGAAGGGGGGAAGGACCTTACCCTTTGTCCCCTGCAGGCTTGACGCCCGTCCGGACTGCAAGCCCCAACTTCAGGGTCCAGCAGACCCAGATCTGAGCTGCAACTCTGCAGCAGGTCAGCGGGGCGACCCTGGGCAGCCACGTGAGCTCCCCGGGCCTCAGTTTCCTTGCGGAGGATCCTAGAACACGGCGTGTCAATTGCTCCGCTCAAGTGTCTGGATCACAGAACTCAAAATCCGGGCTTGTGGCTATCTGATCTTTGGCTACCAACCTGTTAAAAATGGATGCCTTTAAATTCCATCTTCACATAATACTCTTCAGTAGGATAACTTCTTCCCTGTTCCCAAAGTCACATAAAAAAAAAAAATCACGGGCGAGTCCTTGATCCCAAGCTCCGAAAACATCCGACATGGGAGCAAATGGGCAAAGGGGCTCAGGCAGCGGGGGGGCTGGATTCGGCTTCGGTTGCTTGTTTCGTATAGCTTACACTCTGCCTCGGAGCCAAAGCTCCTGGCTCTTCCACTGCGACCTCCACTCAGGTGCCTTCCAGAGGCAGTGGGCAACGTGAAAAGGCTCATGGGGGTCGGCATCAGCGAGACCTGGGTTCAAACTCTGCTGTGCAAAGCAGGGTAAGTGACTCCACCTCCTTCACCCTCCAGGTCCTCCTCTGGCTGACGGGGACAGTAGCACCTATGTCCCCGGCCCCCAACCCCTAGCATCCGTTTCACCTGCCTCAGGTGACCCAGGAGGCATTCCATACTCGGTGGCTGGGGACTGGCTGGCCACCCAGCAAGGGACCAGTGAAACTATCAGGTGTCCCTGCTCCCCCTCCCCCCCCCAGAGGGAAGCTCCCAGAACTTATGATTTTTCATAATCTCCAGGGTATAAGGTAACGGCCAGAATGAGAGGCTGACTCCCTCCCCTCTCTTACCCTCTCGTCTGGAAACGACTCAGAACCATGTGGTTTGCTCCTCCAGCGAGTCCCAAACAATCCAAGTCGCACCTATGAAGACTTCCCCACACCCTTCCTGGTTGCCAAGGCCCTGAGATCCTTCCAGACAGCCTCATGGGGCCCCTGGTTTATTAGCTTCCACCCAAATCCATCTAGAGAAGCATGCCTGTGTTCATGCATGTGTCTGCGAATAATCATCCCTTCTTGCCCCCCTCAAACCTGGCCACCACTGGGGGGACCCCTGGCCAAGTGAGCACACAAACTTCACAAACTCGGGGCATAACTGAGGACATGTTAGCTTCTGGCCAGAGGGCAGAACTAGAGCTAAGGCTTAAACAATCCAGAGCCCTATTCTCCCAAACTGCAAGGAGAGCTTCCCTTCCCACACTATCCTGGAGCGGGCTTGCCTGGGCTTCTTCTCAAGGGGCAACCTGGCGAATCTGGACCTGGGTTCAGTAAAAGGGAATCCCACCAGCTGAGAATCCAGAGGTCAGAGATAAGCGTGTTCAGAGCCTCAGTTTCCCCATCCAAAGGACGGAGATAATAACAGTCATATTTTCACGTGGATCTCCTAGGGCTGTTGCAAACTTGAGCGGAAAAAGCACTTCGACTATAAAATCCTACATCAGTGTTAAGCGTGTGTGTAGTCACGCAAGTACAAAGAGACCTCCTTTGAGTCAAGGTCATTCTAACCTGGGCTTTATGAGAAAACGAGCTTTAAGAAAAAGTCTCTTTGGGGCGCCTGGGTGGCNGTCTCTTTTTGTTCGACAGAGGAGTCTTCTCCAGGATATCCAGGACCATATTTTCTTCCCCTGGAATACTTCGTACGGGATCCAGAGGCAGAGCAGCTTCGAGAACGTTTTTCTGCGCGCTGCCCAGTACTCGGTTCTAGCAAACGGTAATTCTGACACCAAATGTCGTTCAACTCCCATGGCTGCTGCCCTCTCCACGTACAGAGGCTCCTTACTAAACAATACGGCCATGAAGGCAACCTGCTGCCAATGCCTTTCGGGGCGTCTTTGACCTTGTGTGTCCCTCTGACCAGGGCTCAGTTGTCCCAGGAGCTGGCGTGCATTGCTGAGCCTGCAGACACCGTGCAGCGGACGGGTGGGCAGAGCACTGCAGGCCACGGTCCGCGGCGGCCCCGAGCTCGCCCTCCCCGGCCCGCTCTGTGTGCCATCCGGCCCCATGCGACAGGGCCCCAGGTACCCTAATGTGGCCCGTTCCACCTGGCTGCACACCCCGGGCTTCCAGGGCGCCCCAGCCAATCGCTCTGTGAGACCTGGCCTCCTTGTAATTTCCAATTTGTGACAAATGTAAAAATAGAAGGCCATTCGACGCAGGCAGCTCGCATCAAATTGGACGCGGCTCTTGTGTCATGTCGGATCGAGGTAGAGGGAGCTGATGACCCCGTCGGCTGCTCTCAGTGGCTCCCAGAGCCGCGAGTGGGTCCTGACGGCCTGGGTGCACAGCACTCAAAACCACTTTAAATGAGTTTGAACTCCAGGTCACAACGCTGCCGTAAGAAGCAGGGCACTTGAGTGTGAATCCCTGTCCTGCGCCTTAGCTGCTGAGGGACCTCAGCACAAATTCCTCTCTCCATGCCTCGGCTTCCNCCCCCCCCGCAGCCCCCCAGGCCTGCTGCAAAGCTCAGTCATTGGAAAACAAAGCAGGGAAGTGCTTTCTAACTGTGCAGCTCCTTAAATGGGGAGTGTGGTCCTTGCCCAGAGAGCCACACTGGGGGTGGGGGGGTGGCCACTGCGGGGGTGGCTCTTCCGTGGCAGGAATGTCAGTGCTGCAGCAGAGTTCGGGCTCCAGGGCCACCTGCTAGCCTAGCAAGCCCACAGCAAGGGCCCTCAGCTCTCTCCTTCTCGGTTTCCTCATCGGCACAGGGACAATTCCGTGCGCCCCAGGGGCTTTGGTGAGAATTAAATGCAATCAAATCATGTAAGTAAAGCACACAGCACGCGGGCGAACGGATCATCAGCTTGCAGTAACTGTTAGTTATTACTGTTATTGATGATATTACCACCGGAACAATATTTAGCGCATTGTTTTGCTTTGTTTTCTGTTTGTGACTGGATCCAAGTCTGTGCTGAAATATCACAGCTTGTGTTCACACCCACCAGCTGTGCCAGGCAGCCCGTACCCCACCGTTAGCTGGGCTCCCCACTCTCACACCCCTCTCCCCTGGCTCTGAGGTCTGCAGCTGAGCTCCGAGCTGAGATGCAGGATGTTCGCAAGGCTCACAGAGGCACGTTTCCCGGGAAGCCCGATTCTGGGGTCCGTATCTGTCCACCCAGCCATTTCCTCCTCTCTGGCTCCCTCCACGCCCCTGGCAACCTTCAGAGAATGGGGCCAAAGCGGATCTCCTAAGAGGGGCCATGCTGCTCTTTGCAATTGGAGTCAATTCAAGGTTGTTTTCATGGCAGTGGGACCCTGCTCTGTGGCCCCAAATGGCCGCAGAGAAGCTTGGCGACTCTGCACGGGGAGGTCGAAGGGGCGGCGCTGGTACGGGTACCACAGGCCGGCTGACACTCACACCTCCGTTTCCTTCACGGAACAAGGCGACTGAGGGGCTCTCACTGGGTTTGGCATTGTGGGTGCAGCTGAGGGACGCCTGGGGCCGGGAGGGGTTCAGGCATCCCCTCTGCTCCCAAGGACGAAGGGGATGGACTTGGGATGCTGGCGCTGGGCCTGTGATGGGGAAATTCCAAGTGGCTTGGGACGCTTGTCTCAGCTGCTGAGCTCACAGTCAAGCCTAGGAACAGTGTCTTTATGTGATGGCCGCAAGCCACCTGACGTCTGTGCTTTACCGAAGCTCTTACCATATGCTGGGAAGGCAGACAAGTAGCCGCTGCTCAGACAGCAGACCCAGAGGCCTCACCGCCAATCACCAAATCCTCAACATCACCCTTCAGCTTCATCTGTGGCCCAGAAAACCGAGGCCCAGAGACCTAGCATGGACCAAACTGTTGGCCAGGAAATCAGAGGAGCAGGGTTCAAATCCCTGCCCCACCTCTTCCTGGCTGGGTGACCTTGGTCAAGTCACTTCCCATCTCTGTGCTGCAGTTTCCCCACCTCTGCCGTGGGGATAGAAGAGGGCTTGCTGCACCAGGTTGTTAGCAGTGGCCTCGTGAGCCGGGCACACCCACACCGGAAGCTTTCAGTTCTCCACTCTTTCCTCCCAGCAGGGATGAGAACTTACCCAAGGTCACCCGGCCAGAGAACGGCAGCACCCTAGCTTAAAGCCAACTCAGTGCGGGCTGGTCCTGGTCTCANCCATGACACAGATCGCTACTGCAGGTCGGTCCACGCCGTCACCTTCCATCTGTGCAGGTTTTAGTCTAAGACACTTGCTGAGTGCCTGCTATGAGCTGGGCCGCGCGTGCACGGAGTTCCTGATCCCCAGGCATGCGGAATCCGGGGGAGACAGAACTAGTGTGCTTCTTTTAGCTCTGATGGACTCGCTCTTTCCTCCAAGGCGGGTCCTCCTGGGCCTCTGGATGCCCCTCTCAGCTCTACCCTGAGCTCCTGGGGAGGGGGGAGGGCGCTTCTCACCGCATCCCCGGGCTCTGGAATCAAGGGCTGCACCCAAGCGAGATGGTCCCCGCTTTCTCTCCCACAGCGGCGGCCTCTCTGCTGCTGGGGTTCTGAGGGATTGCCCCGCTCCCCAGATGCTCTGCCAGCCAAGCCGGGCTGTGTGCCCCTGCCTGGGACTCCCTGGTTGTCCTCCGAGCCCTGGCCACCGAGCCAGCGCTTGGCTGGAGGGAGAGAGAGTGCTTTCTTTGTTTGCTGCTTGCCTGACCATTTATTTGAGACTCCAGAGAGGCTCAGCCATTTTGCCCTGGATGCTCTGGGGGAAAAGTCCCTCCCCCTCCTCCAAGGACTTGCACCTCTAAGGGCAGCGTCTCCTCTTCCTCCTCTGCCTGGGGGAGGGTCTGAGACTGCTAACCAGGACCAGCGCAGAGGCTGGGTCAACCCTTCGCAGAGAGAGTGCTCCAGAGAGAGACACAGACAGACAGACAGAGGGTGCAAGCTGCCTATAGTTCCCACTGACCTCCTTCCTTCTGGAATCTGGGAGTTGGGGCAGGCTTTTCAGACTCCCTTATGTACACATTTCCCCCCAAAGTTCCCCAAGAGACAGAAAGATCTGAGCAATACCAGCCCCCAACACCCCCTCTCACCAACCACCTCCTCTCTCTGGCCCAAAACCCACTTTGTGTGTCACAGAAAAATGAAGGTCGACTCCGAAGTCCATTCACAGCTTCTGATTTTGGGGGCGGGGGGCGCCAAAGCTCAGGAGCCATTTTCTAGGGCTTCCCCCACCGCCCCAGTTCATGGGGAGGAGGCTGGGTTTCTGGAAGAGGGAGCGAGCGCTCCAGCCGCGGATCAGGAAGCAGCTCTGAGGAGGAAGGGCTTTATCATTTGGCTTTTTAAAATCCGATTTTCTCCTTGGGGTCCATGTCTATTTTGGAAAAAGAGCAGCTACGAGCCTGAGTAGTGAGCTGCCCGGTCGAAGTTCCTCATCTGAGGACCAAGCCAAGCTGGAACAGGGCATCCGTGGGCGCCATCCGTGGCGATGGGGGGCACAAAGGGGCCGGGCATGGAGACCCCCAGGTCATTGCCCTGGGGGTAACGGCGGCAGGCGGTGTCCCCTTCCCCTCCCCTGAGAATCAATACGGGTTACGAGAAGGTGAAAACAGTTTCCGCGGCGACAAGGGGACACTGTCCTCCAGCCCTCTGGGGGACTCCCCTCACCCTACATTCCTTGGAGGAAAGGAGTGGAGAGCGCGGCGCGGGCTCCTGTGCGCTCTGCCCAGTACGCTTTTTAGCCAACATTTCTTGAGAGCCTGAGTTGCCCCAGGATGGGAAGGGGGCGCCCCAGCCCCAAGCCGCTCGCCCAGAGCCCCTGGAGAATAAATGAGGCGCACGGCTCTACCTCCGCGCAGCCGACCCCGCGACGGAAAAGTGGCGCACTGCCCCCCAAACGCTCTCCCGGGGGCCCCGCCAGCCCCTGGGGATGAACGCGGCGCTTCGACGGCCCCAACAGAGACCAGCGCCGGTGAGGGGATCCAAGGGGCCCCGCGTGCGGGAAGGGGCCCCGGGCTCCCGCGCCCCCGGCGCGAGTCCCCCCC
>NW_027551576.1:2052030-2080904 GCF_008692635.1 Crocuta crocuta | reverse complement strand
CTCGTCTCCCTCGGTCTGTTGTCCCCTTCCCTGCCCTGGCCGGGGGTCCTCAGCGCACCTGTCTTGGTCTCTGTAGCCCAGTTCTTCTCCACACGTTGTTTCCCTCTTGGCTTTTCTCTTCCCAGCCTCGCAGTCCGCTTCTGTCGGTCTTTCTCGGCGCCCTCTTCTCCCCGTAGGTCATCAGGCCCCTGGCTGGGGGTGGGGTGGGGTGGGCTCCTGCCCCTTCTCTGCCCTCCCCAGGGTGGCCTCCCGCGCTGACTGTTAGGACTGAGGAGGGGACGACTCCTGACCCAGAGCTCACTCACGCTGTGGGTGCCAGGCTGGGGGTGTGCTGGGGCAGGCAGGGAGGGACGGGTTGCCACCAGTTGGGCTTGGGGACACTAGTGGCCGTGTGTGTGGAAGGACAGTTGGTAAACAGATGACTGAAAAGGGCAGCAGCCTGGAAAAACACCCAAGGGGTGGCGGCAGAATCCCCAAGAAGTCACCTACTTAACTTCCAGGTTGTTGTTGTTTTTTAATAGTTTATTGTCAAGTTGGTTTCCATATAACACCCGGTGCTCATCCCACATAACTTCCAGTTTTTGAGGTTTGAGAGACTGTCCCAGAGAAGGTTCTCTCCTAGCCAATCCCAACCCAGTGCCCGAGGACTCCCTCCCTCCCCCCCTCACTGTCACAAAGGCGCCTGGGTGTGGGGCCACAGCTGCCCTTCCCTCTGGGTCCCTCAAGGACTCATAGAAAGGATCCCATCTCCGCAGCCTGACCTGCTCTTCACCTTCCTGTCTCTTTCCCCAGGGCGGGCGTTTCCTGATTGGCTAGCCATCCTCTACCCCAACTGGCCGAGCACTCTGGCCATCCATCCTGGGGTCCCACGGCGCAGTGCTTCCCAAAGCCACTCTTGACTTCTCCTGGCTCTTTCCCCACACTTACTCACAAGCAAGGAATCCTGATACTTTCCTCTGTATCTTCCTTGCTATTGTCCACCCGTCCCTCCCCCCTTTCACTGGTCACTAGCTCCCATAGGCTTTTAAACTCCAGTGGTACCTCAAATAAATATTTGTTGAGCTCCTTCTACTTGCCAGGAACTGTCCTAGGCTCTGGGGGCACAGTGGCAGACAAGACAAACCTCAAGATGGTCTTGGTCCGGCATCGGAGATGGGCTTCTGTCCGGCAGTCAGATAAACCCAGAGTGACAAGCTGTGCCAGGAGCGTAGGTTTCAGGCGACTCTCAGGCCAGCTCGGGATGGTTGGAGGCAGTTTCCTCAAGGAAGTGGCGTTTGAACTGAGGGTCAGGGGATGATTAGGCAGTGCCTGGATAGAGATGGGGGTGCACACCCTTGAGCAACGATATGAAGGTAGCAGAATATGGAAGCTATTTTTGCTTGCTTGACATTCATTTCCACTTCTTTAGGTGATAGCACCTCAGTTTTGGTTTGGGGACCTTCCGTTCCTCGACTCTCACTGCTGTGGCTGTGGGGGGCTCCTGCCTTCCAGAGGTGGACGTGTGGCCCGAGCACAGCCAGAGCACATCACCCCGACCTCAGTGGTGGGGCTGGGGGAGCACGCGACATAGGCTGGCTCAATGGGAACTCTCCCTGGGACTCTTGCTAAAACTATTCCCAGCAAGAAGCTTCATCTCCACCACAGTTCTTACGCCTGGAGATGCTAGCAGCCGTTTTCGCCACACCATTTTTGTCAGACCCTACCTGAAAACGAAGCCAGCACAGAGCACGGCAGAGCCGGGAGACGAGAGTGGACCGAGTCCTGATGAATACTGTGTGCATCTCTGAATCTAGCTACGCCTGAAGGCTGTCAGAGTTATTTGAAATCCCGTTAAATTCCCTTTTTTTGTCAGTTACGAAAGTTTGAATTCAGTTTATGTTGCTTAAAGTCAAAACTGTCCTGACGAATCCGGGGCTGGACTGAGAAATAGGAAGTGTTATCGTCACCATTTCCACCCCCCTCTCTTCCCTCATGTGTCCTGGATAGACTCGCTCGCAACCGGCTCCCTCTTTTCTATATTCGGGGTCAGAAGTTAGTTCTCCGCTCTTTCCATTGCTGCACACGTGCTTTGCCCATGTACCAAAGCAAAGCCTGGCTGTCAGGTCAGTTTCATAGGCTGCCATCTGATGCTTGACTTATCTTCACGACATTTCCTGCTCTCCCCTGCCCCCCGTGACTGTCTAGCGTCTGTCCGCACATCTCCAATGATGGCTCCTTATTCCACCAGGCAGATGGTTTCAACCAACAAACTCTTATCTCAGTGGAGCTCTGAGGACTGCCTCCTGTGCCATGAAGATGGGTAAGAGTCGCTACACCACAAGGCTGAGTTTGGTGTATATAGGACCTTTATATCCGTCCTACAGTCCCCAGTGAGAGCCTTCCAGAGAACTCCCAGGGGTCTCTCAGGGGCTAGAGTGGTGGGTTCCATAAAGCAGTGTTCCCAGAGTGGGGACTGGCAACCACAGGTGGTAGCTAGGATAATTGTCATTGCAGTTGAGTAACTTGGAGGCCAAATGCTCTTCTATGTCCGCCTCCCTGTAACATTCTTGTGATTTCTGTCCATGGGTAAGTGTCAGGTCGCTGCTAATCTGTCTTTAACCCCTCTCCAAAGCACTGGCCAATCCCATTTTAACTAAGGGAGAGAGAGAAGCCCTCGATCTCCAGCCAACAGTATCTAGTTAGAACGGAATGCATTGCTCATTTGTCCTTGCATTTCCTTTAATGGAGACCTATTTCTGGCAAGCAATACTGGTCTTCTAGTTACAGCATGATGTACAGTTTCCTTTTGGGATACATTTATTTAATCTAAAAAAGAAAAATATTTAAGTAAATAAAAATAGACACGGTGCGCAGATTTCAGAAAACTCTTGTAAGTGGTTTGCAAATGACTAAAGTTTGAGTAGCCTAATTTAGAGAAACATTACACCCGCGTGTTCTTTCCCTTGAGGAATGTTTATTAAGCACCTCTAAGTACCAGGCACAGGAGAGGACCAGACAAAGAGACCATGAAATTGATAAGAAATTCCATTAGAGAGGGCATGACCTGGGCATGGAAGGCTTAACCGCCACGTTAAAGAATTGGACTTGACCTTGGGGGGGCACTGAGGAGCCAGTGACTGTGCAGGAGCCAAAGAGGAAGGTAAGGTTCAAGAGAGCTGAGGCTGGCCAGATATGCCAGGTGGACGGAAGGGGAGAAGACCGAAAGCCCGGGAACCAACATGGAGCTGTTGCAGGATTGGAGGTGTGCCAGGAGCTAGGCGAGCGCCTAGCAGAAATCCCAGCCCACGGAAGACACCCAATAAATGGTTGAAACGAGTATTGTTGGGGTGCCTGTGGGGCTCAGTCGGTTAAGCATCCTACTTCGGCTCAGGTCATGATCTCATGGTTCATGGGTTCGAGCCCCGCGTCAGGCTCTGTGCTGACAGCTCAGAGCCTGGAGCCTGCTTTGGATGCTGTGTCTCCCTCTCTCTCTGACCCTCCCCTGCTGACACCGTCTCTCTCTCTCAGTAATAAAAAATAAAACATTAAAAAATAAATAAATAAGTATTGTTAATATTACTGTTGTGGTCCTTGCCGTTCCTTGACTTGAAATAATTCATGAAGTCAGACTTCTGGGGCTTCAGACTGGAACCAGCCCTTGCATTACCTTGTTGAATCCTTTTATTTTAGAAATGGGTAGATCAAGGCCCAGAGAGAGGCAGTGACTTGCCTGTGAGCGCCTTGCTGTGTGACAGCAGAGGCAGCAAGATGACGGCTATCTGGTGCATTCCGGAGCGCTTTGCTGTATGCTAATTACTGACATGTAGGCAAACAAGAGACCAGGAGAGTCGCTGGCCCAAAGTCACACAGCACGAGAGGAGNGGGCAGCGGGGCGGGGGGGGGCTGGTTCTGCCATCCCAGGCAGCCTCCCATCTGGCCATAGGTGATGCTGTGGGAAGAGACCTGATCTGGGGGTCAGGATGCTGAGATCTGTCACCAACCCTCTGTGTCACCTTAGGCAAGTCCCTTTCCCTCTCTGAGCCCAATTTCCTCACCTGTGAATTAAAAAGATGGCACTTCCCTTCTGCCGTCCCCAGTCACCAGGCTGGGGGGGTGGGGCTTAGGGGGAAGGGGACTACAGTCTGCTCCCCACTGCCTCGCCCAGGCCTCCTACCCCGAACCCCTCCCTACCTGCTGCTTGTAGCAGACTGTCTCCACAGATGGCAGAATTCCCTCTTCCAGTTTCTCCAAAAGTATAGTAAAACTGAGACGTGTCCCTTCCACCTAGGAAAGTGTCCACCGCGGGGAAACAGCTTCGTGTGTTGTGTCCTGAAGGGATGCTGTTATCTTAACCACACCCCCCTCCGTGCCTGCAATTCCCCCATTAGTGAAAGAGCCGCAGCTGTAATGTGTGTAATCACTCGAAAAACCACAATAAACCTCCCAGGGGATAATAGAACATAAGATCATTTTGTTATCCTGCCCGTGAGTCACGCTGGGGCAGGTCCCTGGCAGCGGGCTCGCTGCTGAATGTTCAAATATGTGCGTGTGTCACACCATGCCTGGGGCCAGCACTCGAACACTTCAGTGGAATGCCGCATCCAAAGAGCAGCCCCCCGAAAGACGGGCTCGGTGGGGCCTGAGCCTGTCCCCGAGGGAACGGCCCAGTAAACACCTCTCCACAGTGGAAAACGTGCAGGCTTTGCCGCTAAACACACCTTGGACAAGTGACCTCACTTGCTGGGCCTCAGTTTCCTCAGCTGTGAAAAGAGAATCATAATAGCATCCACCTGGCAACGTGGCTGGACATACGTTCACGACCCAGGGTTCACTCACAAGGAATCTCCTTGCTCTCGCCTCCCAGTCGACAGGATCTTAGTTGAGCGCTGAAGTCGCTCTCAGATTCCTCCATGAATCTTGCTGGATTTCTGCCCCGCTGCATGTGATTTCTTCTTCCTCAAATCGGCACATCGATCTTGTTCCTGCCTCCCTTTGGCACTTCCCACTCTCCCTTTGGTGGATTCAGGGACTATTGTCCCTTGGAGCTCTGCGTGCAATAGGGGCTTAATATTTGTTGACTCATCTCCTCTCCCAGTGCAGGGCGCCTAGGACTCTTGGATGCCTTCCACTCTCATTGACGACATTCAGCCCTAAGGCTAGTTAGTTTCAGTGCCCCTCAGAAGGTTCCCACCTCTGGACCTTTGCATATGACGTTCCGGCTGCCAGGAACACTGTTCCCTTATCCTCTCCTCCTGATGGACCCTTTGGCCGGCAGGCTTCAGCTTGGATGCCAGCCGATCACCCCTTGCCCTTCTGGCTTGGGCCAGTTCCCTAGTGCACTCAGGGTGCATACAGTTGTCCCCTGGACCGCGGTCTTGCTTTTACTTTCCTCTCGGTCAGTAACCCAGGGACAACCACACTCGGGAGGCAGATGATCCTCCTTCCGAGGAATCATCCAAAGGTCAAATAGCCTGACACTGTGTCACAACCCCTGCATCACTCGCCTCACTTCCTGTCATCACATCCACGTAAGGAATTTGGGGGCGGTCTTATCTATAGAGCACTCATATGTGGCGCAGACACCAGGCGTGAGCTCTGGAGTTAACACAGAAGGGGTAAAAACCACATCACCCCTCCCCAGCCCTGTGACCTCAGGCAAGCGGCTCAAAACCGCTGCTGCGTCTCTGCTCCTTGGGCTGGTGGTCTGGGGTCAGTGAGAGATGACTCCCGAGTGCCTCATGCCCCAGGTGACAGTCTGTCATCTGCTGGGAGCCCCAGCAGATGGCTTTGGGTGGCCTCAAAAATCCTGGCATCTTCAGGCAGCTCTTGAGATAAGCGTCCGTGAGAAATGGGCACATCTACGAAAAAGGGGCGACAGTAGTTCCCCAGCTGCCATGCCCTTGGGTGCCTCCTCCACTCCATCCTCACCCACCACTGGGGGAGCAGAGCCACCAGCAGCCGATCTTCCCAGCCTCGTTCCCCCCTCTCCCATAGCGGCCAGCTCACCTCATCTGTTGGCTCTGCCAAACTGTGTACAGTTTTCAAATGAGGCGTAACATATACAGGTTAAAGTGTCAATAATATTGTAACAACTTCAGGTAGTGACAGACGGTAATTACGCTCATGGTGAGCACTTCGTAACATACATAATCACTATGTTGTATGCCTGAAAATAATATAAGATATAATACAAATAAATATACTATTATACTGCACTATATTATAGAGATGATATAAATGTATAATATTAATAGATAACTATATATATCTATAATACATACTATTATAGATAACTAAATTGCAATGAAAACTATTTTTAAATTAAGTGCACAGAAAGTACTCCCCTTGTGTGGACGGCTCAGTGAAATTTTACACGTGCACACCTCCACGTGCAAGATGGAGCATTTTGAGCTTCCAGAGATTCTCACTCAATACATCACCCCAATAGGGAACCACTCCTCTGACTTCTAGCATCATGAATTAGTTTTGATCTTGAACTTCATATAAGGAGAATCATATTCATATGTGTCTGGCTTCTTTCGCTCAGTATCATGTCTGAGCAAAAGACATCCACCCATCCGTAGTATTGGGTGTAGGAATTAGTTTATTCTTCTTCAGGCCTGTATGGTATTCCATTATATGGCTATGCTATGATTTCTTTATGTCTTTTCCTATTATGAAGACTTACATTGTTTTGCATTTGGAGCAATTACAGATACTGCTGCTGGGAATATTTTATATATGCCCTTATGTGCACATGTGAATGCATTTCTGGTTGGTGGTCTTCTTTTATTCACTGATAAAATGCCACATATTAAAAAATATTTTTTTAATGTTCATTCATTTTTTTAGAGAGAGAGAGTGCCCCTCAAAAGGGTGCAACTGGGAGAGGGTCAGAGAGAGAGGGAGACACAGAATCCGAAGCAGGCTCCAGGCTCTGAGCTGTCAGCACAGAGCCCGACACGGGGCTCGAACTCACGAACTGTGGGATCGTGACCTGAGCTGAAGTCGGGCGCTTAACCGACTGAGCCACCCAGGCACCCCAAAATGCCACATATTTTGAAGCCAAGACTCACTTGCAGACTTATCTTTCCAATCTCTGGGATGGGGTCGCTGGTCATAGGTGTTTAACTTTGGAGGTATGCCTGCAGCTCACTTAAGAGCCCTTGATCCTTGGTGGTAAGAACCCAGATCCGCCTTTGTGACAGGGAAGAAGGAGCCCATCTAAGCTCCCCATCCAGCCTCGGGGAGGCTGAAGATGATGCGTGCAGGGCTCTACTTTCAACCGCTGGTGCCCGAGGGGGGGTCTGCACCAACATTTTGGACTCGGAGGGTTCAAGGGCCATTTAATTCCCTCATCTGACAGCTACGCTCCTCACCCCATCACAATACTTAACCGTTTGATGTGGGGGTTTTTTTCCCGTGCTGCATTCTATACCATCTCCTTTATTTATATTTGTGAAAAAAACAAAAAGTTTTAGGTCCCAGCTTTAGCTGGGGAGGGGTGGTAAAAATGGCAGGTGGATTTATCTCCTTGGCTTCCTTCATCCTGGCTCCCGGCTGTCACATCAAAAAGAAAGTCTCAGATTAGTGCCACCATGCCTTTAACACCTTGCCAATACTTGCTAATCTCCCTTTTTAACAAAGAGCCAGCTTCAGCCTCCCTTCTGCAATGTAGAATTTAACAGCATTGCTGTTTGCTTATTATTGTTATTGTAATTATTTTTAGTCGGTTTCTATTTTGGCAAGGAATATTAGCTTTCCATTTGCGGTGGTGAAATGTTTCCTTTTAAATAAATGCGCTGCCGTTTAAAGGAGAGTTGCTTTAAAGAGAGATCTGACTACTGCCCAGATCTGGCAAAATTCCTAAACTGGGGTGTGAATGTTGAAAAAAAAAAAAATGAATGTGGCCTGTGAATGTGGCTGGAACTTCAGACACCCAGGGGCCAAGGGGAGAGTCAGGGGCTCACCGGGATTCTAGTTATGGGTCTGAATGTGTGACCTTGGACGAGTCACAGGGGGTGATTTGCCCAAGATCACACCTTCTTTAGTGTTAACACTTCTTTTTGATGTGAACAGAAAGATTGGGAGTGAATCGAAGAGGAAGTCACTTTCCCTGTTTGCGGGTGNAGATACCTGACATGAAGGGAGTTTCTGCCAAAGTCAGAAGCTTTCATGTGCCCTGAATGTCCTGACTCTTCTGCTGGGACGGGGCAGTGGTTTGAGGTCCTATTGATCCCTGGGCCTTCCTGTGGAGGTGCCGCTGTAAGGCAGTAACAAGTGAGTGGTGGTTGGGGGTGGGGGGTGGGGCGGGTCTCAACGATCCACATCACCGAGTCAGCCAGAACGGTTCCACTCTTATTATCTGGACTTCTACTTAGGATTTTGTTTGGTATAATTTTTGTGCAGCTAAAGATACAAGTTAGAAGCCATTGGCTTTAAAATCTCAAAGGGCTGCCTGGCTCATTCGATTCAGTTCTTGCGCGAGCTTCCATTCCAAATCCTCTTGGTTACAGGAGAGGGAATCTGAGCTCAAACCGCCCCAAACACCAAATGGAATGTATCGGCTTGCACCACCCAAATGTCAAGGCTATCTCCAGTCGGTGGAGCTGGGTGTAGTCTGTCTCTCTGTCTGTCTCTCTGTTTTTCTGTCTGTCTGTGCCTTTCTGCCTCTCCCTTTCTTAGTTCCTCTTTCTCAGGGTTGGCAGGCTCTCTTCCATGTGCTGACAGTGTGGCCACCAAGAGCCCGTCAGACACACATCTTCATTTTCTCGTCAGGAAAAACCCTTGCATTCCCAGCATCCCCAGAAACTTCCTGGGGTCGACGTTCATTTAACTAACTTGAGCTCGTTCCTGAACCCGCCACCATGGTCAGAGGCATTCGATGCTCTTTAGAGCCAAGCCTGAGTCATACGTATCCCATTTTCATGGAGCCTTGGCGGGACCAACCCGCCTGAACCACGTGCCAGGCACTGTGCTCGACCCCGTGTGTGTATGAGCTCACGAAGTGCTTGCTCACATCACCAGACAGGGTTCAAATGCATACACTCTTCACCACGATCTTGTCAAGGATGTTAGGGAGCCATGAAGGATGTGACCACATCTGAGTCCCAGGAAGCTCCTTCCAGGAGATTTCCTGCGGGTGGCTGACGTTTTTCTCACAGTGTATCTGGATCTTTGCTTCCAAGGGGCCCTTTGATTGGGGTCCCCCAGAGCCCCGCCCCGAGGCAGACTTGAACGCCAGTGGTCCGGGAGGCGCAGGGAACACGGTCGGGAAGCGAGATGTGGGCCTGGAGAAGGAAGGCAGCCAGTATGCAGTGTGTGATGCAGCCCATAGGCCCGTGGGCCGCTGGTGCTCAGTTCCAGGGGGAAGCTCTAGGGAAGAGTGTAGCCCATGAGCCTCAGAATCACTCCACCTGAAAGGAGAGGGCGCCGGGGTATCTACACACCAACTCTTGACAGCCATTGGCCGAGGTCTGCTCCAGGGGTACAGAATTCCTGCACTTCTGGACCAGTGAGCGTTCAGCGGGGCAGCCTTCCAGGGGGCGTGGGGAAGTGCCCAGGCAGAGATGTGGGTGACTGGTGTGAGGTCTGCCAGAGTCCCTGGGAAAGGTCAGGTCCAGGGTCACGGATAATACGCTGTATCTCTCCACTAGGGGAGGGGTGGGCTGATGCCTGATAGGGGCGAGCGCTGCCACCCCGAGTCCATTCACCTTATTCATCTTCTGGAATTTCTGTTTTCCAAGAGTCATGGGCAGCTGGGGTGTAGAGATGCGAATCCTGACCTTGGGAAGAGAAGGATTCAGTTCATTCTAGTACTTCTTTTTTTTTTTTTAAAGTATATTTTTAAGTTTATTTATTTATTTTGAGAGAGAGAAAGACAGAGACAGAGAAAGTCCCAAGCGGGCTCCACACTGTCGGTGCAGAGCCCGATGTGGGGCTCGAACTCACGAACCGTGAGATCATGAGCCGAAGTCAAGAGCCGGATGCTTCACCGACTGAGCCACCGGGTGCCCCCATTCTAGGACTTTGTAGGTGGATGACGTCAGCGGGTCACAGTTCATCTCTCTGCTGCATAGACAGAGTGAAAGGAGGGCGTGGGCGCAAAGCCTGCCACGGAGCAGATGCCCCTTCAAGGCCTGTGGCACCCACACAGCTCTATCTTAGGAGGTCCAGAAGCAGCAAACGCCCGCTCCACTTCCATTATCTGCCATCCGAACGGCGGCTAATCACAATATCACTATTTATGAGAAAAATGGATTCAGCATTTTTATTCCAAACGGAAGCTATTGACATTCCTAGAATAGTCCCGGGAGAGGGAAAACCCATTGCTAGATGCTCCTTCAGAAACAATTTGCAATCAGTGGGCCAGGCGTGGGGCCAGCCATGTGCTGCTTTCTGGGCTTCTCTGATAAGGGGAATAGAGGCCTCCGCAAAAGGCCAGGGCCGGGCCCGCGGGAGCAGGAGTGGACGCGACATCTTAATGGGGGGACACTGCAGAGCCCTGGGACTTCAGCTCTTCCGCCCCAGGCTGACGGGGCTGGAGAGAGCTTGGCGGTGCCAAGGGAGGGGGCTGCAAGGGGTTTCTGGAATCTGCTTCCCCCCCTCCCTCCCTTTCTCCCACACCCTCACTCTGCCCTTTGACCTCCCTGTCTTTCTCTCTCCTTCTCCCTCCTTTCTTTCCTTATTTTGTTCTCCTTCGGTTTTCCTCTTAAAAATATTACTAATGACACAATATTTCTGATATGTACTCTTTGTATAAACTACCACGATACTTAAGACCTTTAGATCGGGGCGCCTGGGTGGCTCAGTCGGTTAAGCCTCCGACTTCAGCTCAGGTCCTGATCTTGCAGTCTGTGAGTTTGGGCCCCGCTTCAGGCTCTGTGCCAACAGCTCGGCGCCTGGAATCTGCTGGCAATTCTGTGTCTCCTCTGTCTGCCCCTCCCCCACTCGTGCTCTGTCTCTCTCTGCCTCAAAATTAAATGAGCATTAAAAAAAATTAAGACCTTTTGATCAACCACTTAATCTTCATTTACTCCTCCTCCCTTCCCAGATAACACACGAAGGGTGTGCTGCATGACCTTCCAGACTTTTCCACTTTCCAGTGGCATACATCTATATATACCTAGAAAACATCTAACAATAGTTTTTTTGGTGCGAGCGCTTATATTCTAAATATAGCACCGTACTCTACTTATCATTCTGCCACTTGCTTTTTTTAAAAAAAGACTTTTCTGTCGCATAGTTTTAGGTTCACAGCAAAATTGAGAAGAAGGTATAGCGATTCTCACATTCTCCCTGCCCCCACACATGCACAGCCTCCCCTGTCATCAGCCAGAGCGTCCCCTCCCCCACCGGAGGGCACATGAGTTACAATCCATGAATCTACGGTGATGCACCCAGAGTCCATAGGTTACATTAGGACTCACTCGGCATTCTATGCCTTGCATTTTCGACAAATGTATAACGACATGTATCCATCATTATAGTATCATATAGTATCATTGTAGTATCACATCCATCATTTTCATTGCCCTAAAAATCCTTTTTTCATCCCTCCCCATTGCCCCAAGCCCTGTCAGCCACTTTTCACTCCCCCCCCAGTTTTGCTTTTTCCGGAATGCCATATAGTCAGAATCATACAGTATGTAGCCTTTTCAGATCGGTTTCTTTCACTTGGTATGCAGTTAAGATTCTTCCGCGTCTTCCCTTGGCTTGCCAGCTCATTTCTTTTTAGCGTGGAATAATATTCCGGTGTCTGGATTTTCCACAGTTAATTTGTCCGTTCACCTACTGAAGGCATCTTGGATCACGCCTTTGGTGTTGTAGCTCAGAAGTCATTGCTATCCCCAAAGTTATACAGATTTCCTCCTCTGTCATCTTCTAGGAGTTTTATGGATTTGCGTTTCACACTGGGGTCTAGGAACCATTTTCTGTGAATTTCTGCGAGCCACACACACGATTTCTGTTGGTTGCACACAGGCACGGGTATAGCCAACATGACGGTGGGTTGTTACCTTCGTTCATAGTGGAAGGGAATGA
The DNA here is from genome assembly GCF_008692635.1 of Crocuta crocuta. NCBI lineage: Eukaryota > Metazoa > Chordata > Mammalia > Carnivora > Hyaenidae > Crocuta > Crocuta crocuta. The sequence continues at coordinate 2,068,883 of NW_027551576.1, read as the reverse complement.
ATGAACATTACGTTGTGATGTTTTCCCCATGCAAGTTCACAGATGCCCCCGGTTCTGTGCACCACGGTCTATATATGAGAAGAAGGGGCTGCCACAGGAGTCCCCATGAGGCTCTGGACCCACGCAGCTCTGCCCAGGCTCAGGGGCAAGTGTGACGGAGAAGGAGACAAGGCACTTTCTTGTCCCACTTATGCCCACTTATGTCCCACTTATGCCTGAAGCACCTATCCAGAAGCACCTATCCAGAAGCCGGAGAGACACTTGGGGACAGCACGCTGGGCCTAGCCATCAGCAAGGACGCGAGGCACAGCTTTGCAGGCAGTAGCCAATATGGCTGCTAGCGAGGAAGAACACAGTAGCTGCTGCAGGTGACTGACGCTGAGGGGCTGGCTGGTGAGCACTGGGGAGACGTCCAAGGACCTGTGTGAGTGGGGGGTTGGACAACCAATGAAGTATGAATTAGGACTGTTTCCGAGGCCCCATCTGAACCCATAAAGCTGAGGAGGTCAAGGGCAACTCGAGGTATAATAGTTCTTTTTATTTGTAGAGTATATGACTCATTTCTTCAAGACATAATTATTGTTATTCCCGATTTATAGACCAGGGCCCAGAGAGACAGACGTTTGTTCAAGGTCACTTAAGGTCACCGTGCACCACAACAGTGGTACTACGCCAAGTCTTGGACTCTTAGTCCAGCCTAGAAGATTGGAAGAGACAAAGCCAAGGAGAAGTAAGGTGAGACCTTGGGGGCCTCGAGCATCAGACTAAGGCATGAAGACCTTGTCCTGATGGCAACTGGGAGCCAAGAAAGGTTCTTGAGCAGGAGAGTGATTTGGCAGCTCTGGGAAGATTAACTGGTGGTGGTGTGTGCCGTGGGTTGGATGGAGAGAAAGGGGGTGGGGATTAAGAGGTTATCCAAGGAGAAATGATGATGACATTTTGAGGAGGAAACCCCTACAAGGAACCCTCAACGATCGACATCTCCTGGTGTCCACCCTCGGTATTCATCTGCTCCAGGGACTGTGATGCGTGTCATTCACCACACCCCACCTAGGGGGCAAGTGGGTCCGAAGCCTGTGCTCTCCAGGCCAAGCCAAAGTTTGTAACTATGTCCACACAGAGGAGGGCGCTGTTCTAACTTGCAGGAAGGCTCATTCTGGGCAAGCGCAGCCCGTCTACTGCCCCAAAGTCCTTCCGGGGAACCATCCCCCTCCCCCCGCCAAGTCCTGTAAGCCTGGTGGGGCTGGACTCATCTCCAGCTCTAGAGAGGAGCACACGGCCCAAGCCAACTGGGGTGACTTCACCAACCCCGCCTGGGTGATTGGTTCAGGAAGGAGCGCATCACCAGAGCTGGTCCAATCGGAATGAACCCTGGGACTTTTACTTTTGACAGCCATGCTGTCTCCATAAAAATCGTAGCGGAAGTAGAGGCAAGTGTGTCAAAGGACGATGAGAGCAAAACTCAGTCACAAGGAGTCCTAAAGCTACCGTCCAGGCCCCTGAGTCCAGCCATGCCTGAAGTCCCCAGGACTTCTCTCTTACACGACACCTCAGCCCCTCCCCCCTCAGACAATGTTTAACTTAAGCCAGTGCACATTGGGATTCTGCTGCGTCCAACCTAACTTGTCCTGACAGGTGTCTGTCCTGACACCGGAAGGTTCCCCTGGATCAGAGGTAAGCAATCTACAGTCCATGGGCCAAGTTTGGGCCTTTCTTACAAATACAATTTTATTAGAGCATAGCCAGGCCCATTTGCTTACGTACTATCTGCGGCTGTTTTGCACTGCAAGGGCAGAGCTCAGCTCTTGTGACACAGACCAGATGGCCCACAAAACCTTAAATATTTACTATATGGACTTTGACAAAATGTTTGTCAACCGCTGACCCAGAGCGATCTCTCTCACCTCTTATTAAGGTGGAGCCCGGGGCCCAGAGCAGGGCTAACCTAAAACTGGGGCAGGTCCGGAGCTGGAGCTTAGGTTTTCTCACTTGCATCCAGAACCCTTTGAATTGTCTCTCTCAGTCCCTCAGACACTGAAATGTCCGTGGGTCCTCCTGAGGGTGCTAGATTCATCGGACGGTTGAATCCTTCTCCTAGGCTGAGACAAGTACTTTGCTGCCGCCTCCCTGGGGTGCTCCCGGGAGTCACAGGGACCCGGGAAAACGGAAATCCGTACCTAACCAAGACTCGCATCCCAGCCAGTCCAGCCTGCGCCTCCTGGAGATGTGCTCACTGGAGCTGGAGCTGACGTGGAGAAGTGTCCTGTTTGGGACTCGGTCTAAATCCCACAGATGCTCTGCTGGCTCTGGGATCCAGGACCAGAGGAAGGCCCAGCTGTAAAATGCGTTTACCATCCTTTGAAGAAGATAAGACAGGAGTTTAGAGACTCTTCCGTCTTAAAGGGACCAAGAGCTGATTTAGGTCATCAGGGGTAGGGACTGGGAGAGCTCATAGGCACAAGGGGTGGGCCCCCAGAGAAGGTTTTCTGGAAGAGGCTGTGTAGACCATTCAAGGACACATGTTTTGAATGTTCAGGAAATGCTTTGCTACCTCTCTGAACCCTCCCCTTCCCCTGCTCTCTATACTCCAGCCACCTGGGCATAACCCAGACATGCCAAACTTACTCCTACCCCAGGGCCTTTGCACTTGCTGTTTCCTCAGCCAGGAGTCCTCCATGTGTGCAAAGAATCACAGATGATGTTGTGGCACTGGAACTCAGAGTAAGAGAGGAAGTGAGCATGGGCTGGTAAGACGGGACAAGCAGGCCTGGTACAGTGTTTTGGGGGGACTGGACTTCATCCGGAGGGTGGTGGGGCCCCCAAGCAGTGGTTTAGCAGGGACATGACGTGTTAGAATGAGAAGGCAGCACCAAGAGGAGGGGCCTGCCCAGGGGAAGGGTTTCTCCCCTGGAAAGGAGTCGGGTGGCTGCAGAGAGGAAGCTGGGGTGTCCTGGACCCTCCGCTCCACCTCCTTCCGCCGGCAGCCACAGCCCCACAGCCCCAGCTGACGACTCCAGGCTATGAACTGGGACAGCTTCCAGGAGGAGGTGGCCTGGAGCAGCCCCAGCCTCACCTAGAAGGGTTGAACAGGGAGAAGTTAGCACAAGAGCCAGCTTTGTTACACGTGGCCTGTGAACGCTTGGACATCTCTCTGTGCCTCAGTTTCCTTATCTGTCAAAGGAGGAGGACAATAGCACCCGTCTGTCGTCTGTCGGGCTCTGTGAGGATTACGGGAGATTGCATATCCCGAGTAGGATCGGGACCAGGAAGAGTGGAGACCCTGGGCAATTGTTAGGGTCTGGTTTGCTTCGGCTGGAGGTCCCCCTGGGGGGGGGGGTGAGCTGGGAAATGGGGCTCCCACCCCCCAGGGGACCAGGAGAGGGGCCTTATTCTCTGGGGAATTGGGAGCTGAGGGCAGAACGCCTGCCTTGCGGTCCTGCGGGCCCTCCTTTGTAGCCACGGAGCGCAGGCCAGGTAGCGCCAGCCCCGCGTGGAGGGGACAGACGGCCGCAAATGAGGGGTGAGTGAACCTGCTGGATCATCAGCTGGGAAACTGGGCGTCTCACCCCCCGTCTGCGAGAGCCTCTTCCCCGCGGGACGGAGCGTATGTTTAGGTGAGCGAGGGGGGTGGTTCAGGGAACGCACAGGCGCCGCGCAGGGCGGATCGCGCACGCGCACGCTTACGTACGTACATGCTCCCCGCACGCGTGCCCGAGCGCTCGCGTATGCACACACGCACACGTGCTGACACCCCTGCACGCGCGCCCGCAGCTTACACGCCCCCGAGTCACATTCTTCCCCAGCACACACACTCACAGTTGTCCCTTACTCGCTCTTGCACGCGCCTCTCGCGTGCTTTCCACATGCAGAAATGCCAAGCTACCCCTCCTGCACCCAGAGCGCAGGGCACCCGACAGGTGGGTGTGCAGCCTTGTGTTTTCGCACACAAACCAACGCCCACTGGGACGCAAAAGCGCATTTGAATCAGCGTCTCCCCCACCGGGAATCAGGGTGGGGTCGGCTGTCCCTCCCTNGGGGGGGGGGGGGGGGGGTCCGCTCCTCCCTCCCGTTGAAGTCAGGCTCGCGCCCGTGACCATGAGGCCATGAGACGGGGCGGGAGAGCCACGCGCCGCGTGGGGGCAGGGGCTCTGAGAGCCAGCTCGCGGGTCCTGCTGCGCCCTGCGCCCTCCGCCATGCCGGGTGGGGCTGCCCATTTACTCGCGGCTCAGGGTGCACTTGGCAGAGAGCAGGTGGTGCATGAATTAACGCGGACGCGCGGTAAGGACGCGTGCGCTGCTGTGCGCCCCGGAGGTTACAGCAGCGCAGCGCAGCCTCGGCTCGCCGATGACACAGCGACACACACTCCCCGCGGGGCGCGCGCGCGCACAGACGCACGCCCGCTCCCCGCGCTCGCCCGTGCCCAGCACACTCCAGGCTAGTCTGAAATGCAGGGACCGGACGGGGACAGGATGAGCGGGGGGCAGACGCGTGCTTCCGTGACACGGCTGTGCTGGACCGTGTCGTGCGGAGAGGCTGTGTTGTCGCAGGGTGCGGCGCTCAGCCGGGCCTGCGTGGCCACGTGTCCGAGGATCAAGGAGCACTTGCTGGGCAGCTGGCAGTGAGGAAACTTGACTTTGAGCCTCATGTGGCTGTGCGGTCCCGCTGGTCTCTGGGGGCACGAGTGGCTTTGAATCCAGGAAGGGGGGTTGGTCGAACCTGAATAGCAGTAAACAGCCCGGCAGTGGCCTCTGGGTGCTAAGTACTTACCGCGCCGGGAGGGCCAGGCTTTTCACAATCTTCTGCTGGTGGACGCCTCACTGCAGTGCTCTGTGATCTCGGGGGTCGCTGGATTATAGTCCCCTTGGCAAACATGAGCCGGCGGCTGGCAGCCTGCAAGGGCCCAGGCTGGGTGAGGGTCATGCTGTCATGAACCCCACCTTCACAGCTGGGGGGACCTACAGAAGGAGGAGGCAGGTGTGATCTGGGGAAGGAGAGATGTGGGGGTCCCAGGGAGCAAGGGGCCGTAACCTGAGGGAGTCTGGGAAGACGTCCTTTGGCAGGGCTGTTTGAGCTGGGCCTCCAGACTGGTGAGAGCACGGGCTTCAACAACAAGTCCCAACTCCTTCGCTGCCTGGCTGTGGCACTTCAGGTAAAGGACTTACCCTGACCGGGCCTCAATGTCCTCATCTGTTAAATGGGTACAGTCAATCATTGCTATACTTGTCATTGGGTGGTTGTTGTGAGAATAAGATGAGAAGATGCTCAGGGAAGCCCCAGGCACAGCTGATCTCTCTCTTTGCTAGAAGGCCCACTTCTGACACTCCCTCCTCCAGGGAGCCTTTCTTGATCTCTCCTTCTTCCAAACTCATGGAGCCGTTTGTACACCTCTTCACATTCTGGCAGGACAGAGCTCAACCATTCATGAATTTGTTCTACATTTTATTGAGCAAGAGTCTTCACTGGCCCAGGCTTTGGGCTGGGGGGGATGTGGAGTTGAATCAGACAAGATTTCTGCCCTCCCAGAAATGTCATCTGCCTGCAGACGAGCTGAGGCCTGGAGCTATGCTCTTTTCTTTCCAACTTCCTGGAGTGGTGACCGGCACATAGATGTGAAGCAGGGTCTGGGAGACAGAGGGACAGAGTAGGGAGGGCTCAGGAGTCAAGTCCAAGCTCTGCTACTTTCGTAGCCTTGGCCAAGTCCCTGCACCTCCCTGAGCCTCAGTTTCTCCGTCTGCAAGATGGCAGGGGTGGGGCCTGACCATCTCTAAGCGCTGCAGGGCTGTGTCTCTCACAAGTCGCCAAGCGTGAGTCTGTTCTCACGCCGCAGGACTGCTGGCTGCCGAAGCCCACGCCCTTGCTCACCTCCTCCAGGCCTGGGTGGGTGCCCTGCCAGGGGGAGTGAGGGAGACGTTAATGCCAGACCTCTCAGGAGGTGGCCCTTTATTCCGACTGGCTTAAATTAGCATCTGCGGCCCCATCAGAATCTGAGTATTAATGAACCATTGAGTCAGAGCCAGTTGTCCAGCGGGCTGCGCTGTTGATGAATTAATCACTTCTGACAGCTTTGAACGCCAACTCTGTGCTCACCCCGAGCGAGCCTGGGGTGGCTGCTGGCTGAGCCACCCAGGGCCAAGGCCGGCCCAGCGGCCCACGGCACCCCCTGCCCTCAGCAGCACGTCGGCAGCTAGCCTGGGTTCTTGCCCTTCTTAGGCCGGGCCCGGCCTCTCTCCTTTCCACCCCTCTCTTTTCCCTGTGCCCTAATAACCCCCACGATATGCTAAATCGCTCAGCCTCCCAGCGGGAATGGTGGCTGCTTCCCTGCTGCTGTCCTCTAGCTGAACGAAATAACACTTCCCATCTCTTGGGTAAGAGTGTGCAGAAAAGAATATCCACTCAGAAGCTCACGCTCTCCCTAGGAAGACACCTATTTTGTTTTGAAGAATGCTTGTGTGCCATTTTGGGGATTGGAAGCAAGATCCCCAATGGGAATTTGAACAAAGGACCAGCTGAGCAATGTAGGTTGAGCGCGCAGTGGACTTGCTCTAGCAGTAAGAGAGGACTTTTGGAGACTATGTGGTAAGAAGAGAAAGGAAGAGATTGGGGCACGCCTCGGAAGTTGTTCCTTTTGGTTGAGTCTCCTGGATATTCTCTGGCCGCACTGTGACCTTTCATGCCCTTGGAGTTTTGCTCAAGCTTTTCCCTCCTCTTAGAATGCCCAGGCCTCTCTTGTTCTGAGAAAACTCCTATTCATGCATCAAATCCCGCTCTGCTTTCTCCAGTCAGCCCTTTACGGGTTTCCACTCCGTTCTGAAAAGATGGCCTTCGAGACATTTATAATCTTTCTCTGGATCTGTTTGTATACATATGGGCCTCCCCTGTAGACTGGCTGGGAGCTCCCTGGGGGCAGAGACCTCATCTTATTCACCATCGTAGCCCCGGGATCAGGCACGGAGCCTATCATGGAGAGGTGCTCAGGGAATGGGGTGGGGAGATGGAGAGAATTAGTCAAGTCCTGCTGAAGGTCCAAGGAGGTCCTTCGGGAGTAGTTGAAACCTTCTGCCTCGGGTTTTGGTCACGTGGGCCCCCAGAAGCGACAGCCCCATGAGCCCCATGATGTGGGAGTCCACCTCTCCGAGCCCTCAGCAGGGTCCAGACCGTGGATGGTGGTTGAGAGGGAAAACCAGGGTGCTCGGAGCTAAGCGAGAGCTGGCGGCTGGACTCCAGCTCTTCTCTCTCTCAGGCCCCATGTCTCACTGGGCCCCGGGGGAGCCCAGGCTGCCCCGTCCCGGCCCTGCCAAGGAGCCAGGCTCAGTATGTGCTGTATATCAGACTGTTGTATGCAGGCAGGGGCGGTGGTAAGACACAGAAGCCTGGCTCTAACCTCTCTGGGCTTCACTTGCCGCACCTGTGAAATGGGCACGGTGAGGAGACCTTCCTCCCAGAGCTGTTGTGTGGACTGAGTGCAATAAGGGATAGAAAGCCTTTGGCCACGTGTGTGCCCAGAGCTGGGGGGATCCCGTCCCTTTCTTCCTTCCTGTTCTTCTGTCCCTTCCTTCCCTCCTTCTTTTTCCTCTTGGCTTCAGGTCCCTGTCTTCCTTCCTCTCTCTCTCAAACTTCCCGATGACAATTAAAGGCAGAGGGAGGAAGAGAGAGAGAGAGAGAGAAAGGGAGGGAGAGAGGAGACAGGCCTGATTCNCAAACTTCCCGATGACAATTAAAGGCAGAGGGAGGAAGAGAGAGAGAGAGAGAGAGAAAGGGAGGGAGAGAGGAGACAAGGCCTGATTCAAAGGAGCCCGTGCTCTGGGGGGAGGGGGGGATCGGGGGCATCTGCGGCCCCATCTTTAACCGGAACACTCGGTTGGCAGCTGTGAGCGCTTCCTCCCATTGGCTGCAGCCTGGGGCCCCCAGCCTGGGGCTGGAGGGGGATGAGAAGGGCTGTCAGGGGTGGCCTGGGGCCTCTTGAAAGCAGCACTCTGAGGGAAAACAGCTGTCACAAGACGTGGGATTATCTTCTCTGCGTGGGGCTCACTTTCATGTCCATGATCCCGCTGGCTCCCTGAGGTTGCACTGGCGGGAAGAACACAGGGACAGCTGGGAACACGGCGAAGACCATCAGCTCCCCGCCAGGCCCAGCTGCCTGTCTCCGGGGCCCGCATTCCAGACTCCGCGTGCGGCAGAGGCTTCCAGCAGCTTCTCCGTCTCTCCCGCCTCCTGTGCTCTCTAAAGTGAGCAGGCAGGACCAGTGTGTGAAAAGGTGCAAGGATACTCGTGCATTTGTTCACGCACTCACTCATTCACTCACACATTACTTTATTCGCCTCTCAGGCCTGTCCCCGCAGGGGTCCTGGTGAGCATGGAGTCAGACTGGGCCCCTCCTCTGCTCAGAAGCCACCGTCCTCGGAGTGGAAATCAAACTCCCTGCCATGCGTGATCTTGCCTCATGGCCGCATCCCCTGGGGACCCCACTCCCGGGTCAGGGAGCCCACACTAACCTCCTGATGGCTCCTGTCTCCACCCTCGGGCAGGCTCTCGCCTCAGGGGTTCATATTGGCCTTCCCTCCACCTGGAACCCAGTTTCCTCCCTTGGATTCCTTCTGCAAGTCTTGGCATAAGGCTGTGGTTTCCGGGGAACTTTCTCTGATCGCCTATTTCATTTTGTACTGCTCCGCCAGTATTCCCAAACCCCTGTATTTTATATATAACTCCTGTATTTTATATATAGCTCCTTTATTTTCCTACACACACACACACACACACACACACACACACACACACACACAGAGCTTGTCGCCTTTAAAAGCCCTATACCTTCCACTTATCTTGCTTACTGTGTGTCTTCTTCTTCACCAATTCGAGCGATGTCAGGGCAGGAGTCTTCCTTTATTCTGTTCACGTACCAGCCGGGAGACCTTGAGAGGGGGATGTGATCTGTATGCCTTAGTTTCCCCATCTGTAAAGTGCAGACGACTATACCTGTGACCGGACCGTGTTGGAGACTGCAGTCGTGGGTGTGGAAGGGACAAAGCTGGGTACAGGGTAGCGATGCAGACCCACGGGCCCGGCAGGGAACCGCACACACGTCACAGGAGGCTCTGGCCTGTTGCGGGGGGGCTGATGGTGTATTTCGGGTGATGGTGGTGTGGGTAGTTTGCGCGGCAAGGCCCTGCGCCTCTCCAGCCGAGTGCTTTCACTTGGCCCGGCTGAGCAGGCTGCACATGCTAGAACTTCTTGCTCCTAGAAGCACGTCTTGGCCAACGAGGGATGGCAGGTGGGGGACGGACGCCCCATCCTCCCCTCCATAGGATGGCACTTGGCTGTGCTCTATGCTGGGGGAATTGCCCCCAGTTACTCACAACAGGAACCTACTCAGTAGTGAGCCACTTACACCCCCTTCCCCACTCCACCTGCCCCTTTCACCTACCAGTGCGTCCTGGGTCATCCCCTAAATAAGCTGATTGCGTTCGAATCCTCGTCACAAGGTCTGTTTCTGGGGGCAGTCAACTCAAGACAGGTGGATTTTTGGAGCAGGGAGGTCTTCATGGGGAACATCTGCCATCTTTTCTTTACTGAACCAGCCAGGTCTCTCCTTCCTAAGAGTTGTGTCTGTGGCTTTCTCAAAAGTGCCCTTGGAGCTTTCCTTGGAAGTTCCACCTGTTCCCACAATGGGGCTCCGGTCAGCACCTGGGCTGCGTGAGAGGAAGAACTACTTAAAGCAGCAGAGGATTTTCTTCCCTCCAAGTAGAACTGCCACAGGTTCTACTTTGGTTGAGTCAGAAGGTCCCTGGGAGGAAGATGCCTTGTGGGGGAATTCTTTCAGGACGTTCTCAGAATAGGTTGGTCCTAAAATACAGGAGGAGTTCAGCTGGCTCTTGTACCAGCTTATGGACTCACCTGTTCATTCATTCACTCATTCATTCATTCATTCATTCACTCACTAAGCATACACTTATGGAGCCCCCGCCCCACGTGTCAGGATCCAGGGATGCGGTGGAAGATAAGACAGATATGGCTCTGGTACAGCAAGGCCATCTTAGGGATGTGGCAGCTTCAGACTTTGGGGATCTGTGTTGCTGGGAGTCTGGTGGCTTTGGGCCCCAGTGAAGGGAGCCGAACTTGCCCTCAGAGGGTGCCTAGCACTGCTCTGGGAAACTAGCACGGTTAGTTTCCACCCATGGTTGGTGGTGCTGGCACCTTCTTGGCCATGTTGTAGAGGGCTTTTTATACCCTCTGGTCCTGCAAGCTCTCACAGTTACCCTTGGAAAGGGGTTTAGAGGTGATTGGCTCATCCAAATAGAGAAACAAAGTCCTGCCTTCTGTCTTTTCAGGCAGAGCTCCTATGACTCAGAAGAGCATCAAACTGTGGAGACCCGAGCCTTGGGGGGTAGGGTAATGAAGCCTCCACAGAGTGGCTGGTCAGCTGGATTTCTTAGAGAGAATGAGGGTAGGAAAGGGAGAAAGACCGAGAGAGAGAGAGAGAGAGAGAGAGAGAGAGAGATTTTCAAGATGAGAATCAGAAAACAGCTTAGAGCCTGGGCTGGAAATGAGAAGTTCCTGGAGCAATTTCTATTCCAAGCTTCATTCCCAAAGCCAGAAACCTCTAGGGAGCACTCTCCGGTTATCTACACACCACCAAATGAACTGTGTTCAGTAGGGTAGTGTGTATGGCCATCCGTGTGCATTCACATGCCTGTTGGGAGTGTTGTGGCCGGTCAGGGTAACGACTAAGACCTTTTGGCCTTTGGAGCTGCATAACCAAGAGTTGTGACAACGGTGAACTTTTACTCAGTGCTTATGGTGCACTGTGGCCTCGCCAAGTGTGGTCCATGTGGGTTTTTTTTTTAGCCTTCCCAGCAATCCAGCCTTCCCAGCAATCCAATGGGACAATGTAACAGGCAGGTCCTAGAGCGAAAGAGGAGGTGCACGCACAGGAGGAAATCCAAGAGGTTTTAGCAGAAGGTACACGGAAACCAACAAAAGATAATGAAGCACCTGAGGTCGCAACGAGGGGTCTAAATGGACCAAAGGAAGGAGATGTGATTGGAAAATGATGAGCTTGGCCATCGCCCTTGGCAGGGCTGCCTGACGGGAGCCGTGTCTTCAACAGGGGAAGGCAGCCAATGTGAAGTGACCCAGTGGGAGGGAGCCCTGGGGAACGCACCCCACTGGGGGATGGGTAGCATGCCCTTGGACTTGAGCATGCACTCTCTCCTTGCCCTCTCATCTCCTGCCAGGGCCTCCCATTGGCTGAATACAATTGTGTCAGAGGACTTGGGAGCTTGATGGTGTGGTCTTCAGAGGCCAGCCTTCTGGGCCACGGGACAAAGTGCAGAAGGTTGGAGAGTAGACCTGAAGGGGCACAGAACATGTCCAGCTGAGGAGTTGCTATGATCATCCTTCCCACACAGGATGAGCTAAGGGATTTTCAGGGCCTGGTGCAAAACTGAAAATGCCAATATCCTTGTTAAAAAATTTTCAAGAATTCCAAGACAGTGACAAGAGAATTAAACCACGTCATCTGCCCATGACAAGCCAACCTTGTTCCCTTGTTTCAGATGAGCAAACTGAGGCAGAGAGATACAACACCTTATCCAAGACAGCCACGCTTGGACTTGGTTCCTGGCTCTGTGCCTTTCTAGCTGTGAGGCTTCAGACGAACTACTTTAGGGACACACAGGAGTGCCTCCAGACATACTACTCCTTCCGAGGCATTGCTAACAGGGCGGGGATGTAACCAGGTGAGGGCGGCCGTGCCAGGACCACGCCTTTGGGAGCTGTCCAAGGTGATTTCACGTGGGGCTCCTTGAGTCCTGCGCACCTCATGGATGCTGAGGTTGGCAGCAACTTTTGAAATAATCTGCTCCCACCCTCAGTTTGCCTCTGGGCTCTAGCTCCAAGCTCAGGGCACCGATTCTTGAAGTGTTATTGCCTGGAGTTGGGGAAATGATGTGCTGAGCTGGAAAGAGCAGAAGAATGGGAATCAGAAAATTGGGTTTCACTAGACTGGTGTTGACATTATCTCATTCATCCTTACAATCATCCATCAGAATGACCGCTGTAGCCACATCACATGCTTTACTGAACATTTACAGGCACAACCAGTGCACAGTTACTCTAGCATCTAAGTACTCTCAGCACCCTCACCCAGGGAATCCTAGTCAAAGAGGGTCACTACTGCAGTAGAGTCTATCAGTGCATCCCCCCCCATCACACTTACCTAGTGCACAGAGCAAGCTGAAGATGCTGGCTTGAATGCCCATGGAAGTAGCCCTCAACCAATGATGGGTGAGGATTGGATGGGAAAATACCCCAGAGTCCTCATGCTCTGAGTCACGAAATGACTCTGAGGCTATTCTATACTGTTCTCAAGGGTTCCCCTGTGGGGGTTAAGCTCTAGTTGCCCATGGGACCTGGCTTGACAGGTCCTCTTTTGGCTTCCGTTGATTCTCCCTGTCTCATTTTCTGTCATAGGCAGCCTCTAAGATGGCCCCCGTGATCACCAGCTCCCGGTCTTCATACCTTTATAGCCCTATCAGGGGTTAGTCTGTGTGGCCAATAAAATATGACGAAAGTGATGCATGTTGTGTCTGAGATTAGGTTATAAAATACACCACGGCTTCTCTCTTGATCTATCAACCCCCTCCCCCCCCATCACTCACTCTGAGGGGTAGCCTGCATCCATGTCATGGGCAGCCCTGTGGAGAGACCTGGGTTGCAAGGAGCTGAAAAGCCCCTGGCCAGCAGCTAGTGAGGAATCCAGGTCTGCCAACAACCATGAGAGTGAACTTGGGAGTGAATCCTTCAGCCTCAGTTGAGTCTACAGCCCTGGCTGGCAGCTTAACTGAAATCTCCTGAGAGGCTCTGAGCTAGAACTGAGAAGCTAACTCACCTCCAGATTCCTGATCCTCAGCAACTATTAGATAATAGACATTTGTCATTTTACACTGCTAAGTGTTGGGTTAATTTGTTATGACAATAGATAACTCATATACTTTCTCACTTCTCTACTGATGTTTCCTATATTCACCTCCCAAACAATTTAAACTTAAATCCTTGTTTCAAGGTGAGCTCCTGGGGAAACTCAGACTCAGACCATTACCCAAAGGCTCCTATCTGGTAAATGAAAGAGATAGGATTTGAACCCAGAACACACAGAGCCCAGTACTGTGTGTCTCGGTCACTCTCAGCTCTACCCTGCAGGTTGGTATAGGGATGAGGTTTTCTTGGTGGCCTCAGAACCCAGCTCAGTGCCTCCCATATACTAGGTGCTCAGTAGATGCTGCTTCCTTTCTGCTCCCCTCCTCCCTGGCTTTTATTATGGACGTTTGGCTGCATTAAGCATACCTCCCCTTTTTCAGAAGATAAATTCTGGAGTTAGGCCGCATTCAAATCCTGGCTCTGGAACTCACTGGCAGGGTGACTTTGGGCAAGTCCTTTACCTATTTTGTACCTCAGTTTCTTCCTCCATAGAATGGGGATAATAATGGTATCTACTTTATAGTGTTGTGGGGAGGAACACGAATGTATGCATATTCTTAGTCAGTGCCCAGCACACAGGAAGTGCTGTATAAGTGTTTGCTTTACTAGGACCATGTCATGCCTATCTCCACTCTCCCTGGTCATTCCCATCTGAAGGACACATAGCTCAGGGAGCCATTACCTGCTATGATTTGAGAGAAGACTTTGAGAGATGCAGAGATGATTTTTTTCAATGCCCAGAGCCCCCTATGGGCCCTTACTGGACATGTGTAACTTAGAACGAGGTCTCATCTTAGCCCACAACAGACAACAAATCTCTTTGGGAGTGAGAAGGGGATAAGGGGCTTGGAGGATGGGGAGCATATTCTATGAACTTAATTTTTTTTTTTTTTTTTGGCCAAGAATGAATCCTGGCTGCCTTCCCAGCAGGTGCTCAGTAAATACACATCAAAGTATGGATTGGAAAAATGCCAAATGAACATCAATGCCTTGAAAACAAGGGTGCGTTTTACATAATAACATCTCCTGTGGACACTCATCCAGCAACAGCCCTGAGCACAAATATTTCCTGCCCTCTTCTCCTCTCCCTTCTGAACTGGTGACCCCAACTCCTGGCTGGTGTCGATATCTCTACTGGAGCCCCAAAGGCACCACAATTCATATTCACCTCCCATATTGAGTTAGGAATATTGGCCCATGTATGCCCTGATTATGCTCATTAACTAGCTTTTTTTTAAAAGGAGACAATTGTTACCTTCAGCTTGACAGTTTCTAACTCCATTAGCAGTCATAGCTGCCAGCATCATGGTGCTGATTAGTTGCCTTGAGTTGCTCAGAGGAAGATAATTACCCTCAGGACGCACCCCCAGCCTCTCCTGCCATGATGCGAGCCCTGAGTTCCATGACTTCTACAGTGAGCAGGATTCTAGGGAGACGAGGTCGCAGCCGCGGAGGTGCCAGCCCAGACTGTGGTTTAGGCAAAGGAGAAGCCGCAGGAGTGGAGATCCAGACAGCTAGGGCTGCTGCCCCTGGTCAGGGAAGCCCGAGAGGCAGGCGCCCCCTTTCGCCCAACCGCACCGCTTTCCGTGGTCCTGAATCAACTCCTGGCTTCTCCTAACTCCTGGTGGCTTCTGGTTCTGAAAACTCCCCGCCACCTATTCCTATAGCTCGCATCTTTTCTTCGGTTTTTTAAATCCTTTATCTCTTGATAAACATTTTGTCTCTTTTTATACTGTCATGGAATAATTAGGCCCGTGACTTATTAATAATTCACGGGAGTGATTTCATATACCTTTGACAGTTCCAGAATGGTTCTGACAGTTTCATACTTTATTTTTGTCTCTGAGAGGCTGGGAGGGGGGCTCTCATGACCTTAACTGCCTTCTCCAGGGCTCTGCTTTTGAGTAGTGGGTACTGTTTGTGGGGACAAGGATGATGGCTTCACAAAAGCTGCCTTACACCTTAGGGAGCTAAGGGCAAGAGGCTGACCAATGTCACAAATGGCCAGTAATGAGGGAGAAGATCGTGAGCACAGGGTGAGAGCCTGAACCAGTCTGGTCCCCACCTACGGTCATCCCCATTATAATCACAACCCTCATTTATAACCACTTCCTCTATGCCAGGTACTAGGCTAAAGGCACTTTGCATGTAATTTCTTTTCCCTTTGACGTCCACTAGAATCTTGAGATAAGAATACTGAGACTCAAAGATGTCAAGGCCCTTTCCCAAAGCTTGTGAGTGCTTTGAACTTCAGAGTCCATATGCGTCTCCTCTCCTCTGCCACTTTACCTGGTCTGTAAGGTGACTTTATAGTCCTTACCCACAGTTGTGGTGTAAAAGGGGATGATATCTGTGAAGACTTGGTACCAGTCACTAAGTTCCTTTCTTCCTTCTTCCTCCTTAATCTCCCCCCCTCCAACACCTCTGCTGCCTCAGGCCCCTCCCCCCATTCTCCCTGGGGCTGACTGGTCTGGACTGCAGACCGATGCCCTGTGGGCTTCTTCTCAGGCTGTGTGTACCTTGAGCCTCCTCTGCCTGCGGGTCGCTGTGGCTGGATTGTATGAGAGTTCCTAGGCCACAATTGTGGATATTGAGAAAGTGTGCACATATGCACATGCACACTCACAGTAGGTTTGCACATCTTCCTATGTGCACTTGCACATGTGGTATTCATGCGGGTGCAGGACTTGAACACACACGTGTGTGTGTGTGTGGGTGCATGAACATGTGCTTATGACCCTGCATACGGACAGACATTTTCCCCTGAGCCATCATGCACAGTGCTGGGTGAGACAGAGGCCAGATGGTGGGAGAATTCCACAGCAGATGAAGGAGGGATTTAGCCTGAGGTTGGGGGAAGGACAGGCTCCAAGGTTTGCAGGGAGGAGGGGAACAAGTGGGGAGAATAAGGTCACCCAGGGCACCCAGATACCTTCCAATACCTGCGCCATTCACGGCCACATGTCACCGTTACAAAGATCCAACCCATCCATATAGCAGATGAATGAACCAAGACTCAGAGGGGACATCGCCCTGTGCAAGGTCACACCGTGTATAGATGGCAGAGTCAGGGAGAAGCCAAGCCTCTGAGCCAGGCTCAGATTCCCCTGAACTCTGGATCTGAGGCAAGGACTTATTTGGGGTGGTTTGTGTGAAAGGCGATGTAGGGCATAGAAATGGGGGAGCAGGGAGACTGCGAAGGAAATATTAATGCAGGGGTGTGTAACCCACATTGCCAGGGTGGCAGCAAGAGCCCACATCTGCCAGGACCCTCTGCGGAAGTATATAGAGTCCTCCAGAATTGTCCATCAGGTCCAGGCCCCCACTTGTCGAAGGTTGCCTAGGACAGGGGTGCTGACTCCCCTTACTTCTGAGCTGCATGTGCATGAGGTCTCAGTGAGCAACGTGGGCACCCCCCCACATTTGGGCAAAAGGCTCTGGCATGTCCTTGAGCAAAGTGAGAAGGAGATTGCATAGACAGCCATGATGGAAATCAGAAGGGTCAAGAGCATGAGAGTCAAAATCACAGGTGTTAGATGTATTTTGGGCACCAAGTGCATCTGCCAAAGTATGTCGGCTTCCTTTGGGTAACTCCTTGACAATTCACCTATCTGTGCCCCTGCCCCCCCCACCCCACAGGGTTGCTCACTCTCAATAAGACCCAATAACACTCACTAAGCCTTTGTCGTGTGCCAAGCCCTGTTCTCCTCACTTTACATTTAAACCTCCAACCACCCTGCGAGGTCAGTGCTATTATTATTATTTTCATTTTATAGTAGAAAAAACCAGAAGCATAGCTAGCAAGTGGCAAAGGCTGGGTACAAACCTGGGTCCAAAGTCTGAGTTCCATCCCCACCATACCCCAAATTCTAGGTTGC
>NW_027551576.1:2049396-2051825 GCF_008692635.1 Crocuta crocuta | reverse complement strand
CCCCCCCCCCTCCCAGGAGGAGTTCAAGAGATTTCTATCTCAGGAGCATGTGGCCAACAGGTAGCCCAGGTCAGTTCCTGAGGAGGGCTGAATGTGAGGTTGGGCAGAGAGTGTCCCCAGCACCCAGGGAATGGGGATCACCTGACCCTCATAGCCTCTCCCAGGCTATGATGTCTCTTTTAACTACTGTAGGACTTGTGGTACCGCTCTCTGCAGACGTCTTCAGGCGTTTTCCTCTGCCTCTGGCTGCCCATCTGGGCCGGGGTCTCAGCTGAACCTTGGCTCACATCCTAGAGGTGCGGGTACAAGGGCTGCTCAAGTGGCTGCTACAGCTTGGTTTCCAGCAGCTGTGGCATCTGAATTGCTAGGTCATCGATAGCTGGGAAGCCAGCCAGGCCACAAGTGCTGGCTGATTGCTCCCGAGTGCTTGGGTCCTTGGAAGCTCAAGGCCAGCTCCCCTCTGCTCACTGAGGCCAAGGCTCAGCAAGGTGGCAGATATGGTATGGGGGGGGGCTCCTGGCCCCCTCCCTGGCTGGGTGACTTGGGTGTCCCTCATCCTCCCTACGACCCCTCTGGAGAGCAAAGGGATGGTGCTAAACCAGGTTACCCTACTCAGGGTTAGAGAGGCCAGAGTAGGGTCATAATCTACTTGGGACTGTGCATCCACTGGTCAGTGAGCTGTGTCTCCGGGGCCTGGATACCTTCTTCCCTGCTACATGCCATTGACACGCAAGCAGGTAAGTGCATAATAAACATGTAGTGAATGGATTCACATATGACTCCTGATTATTATTACAAATGACTGTCGCTGGTAGAGCTTCCTCTGCACGAGGCTCTATTACGAACACCACTGCGTGTGATCCTCTTGGGCCTGGATGGGGTGAACACCTCCATTTCGCAGATGAAGAAATGGAGGCCGAGCAAGGTTCAGCTGCTTATCCCAAATCACACTGCTCGGTGGGACAGAACAGGGATTGTAGCCTGGGTCTGGCTGACTCCCAGGCCTGGCCTCTTCGCCTCCGTTATGCTAAACCAGCATTGCAGCTACTGTTGACAGAGAGAGTATCCTGTGAGCAAGGCTCTGGGCAAGGAGTTTTATAGATACCATCTCACTTACCCTTTGCAACAGCCCATTGTACAGATGAGGAAACAGGCTCAGAAGAAATGAAGCCAGTTACACAAGACTGGATGGTTCAAAAAGAGGGGAGTTGGGTTTAGAACCCACCTCTGGCTGCCCTAAAGCCTGTACTATTTTGACTACCATAGTGTCCCCAGATCCCCCCTGTAACCCCACCTCCAAATAAAGTGGGGATATGTGGGTGACAAATCCTTCTAGAACACCCAGCGTGTGCCGTAAACCCTTCACTGCAGCCCCCGTGATCTGTGCTCAGGTTGTGCAAAGCTCTCTCTCCCTGTGCTGCCAAGAGGTAGAAAATGGGGTCAAAGTCTCCGGCAGGAGAGGAGTGAATGCAAGATGACAGTCCCGTGGCCGGCGGGCCTGTGGGCAGGAGGGAGGGGAAGTGGGTTAGTGTCCAGGGCAGTCCTGACCCACTTTGGGGTTTGCTTCTTCTCTCCAAGCCTTCCTCAGGCCCCTCCTTCTCTGCCCATCCAGACTGGGCGAGCGGGGCTGCCCCCCATCCACAGGGCGCCTGGGGACACTAGGAAGAGCTTTCCCTCCTTGCCTCTGCCGGGGAAAGCACATGCCTGGCACCCTCAATGTCAAGGAGACCTGCCTGGGAGACTGAAGCACGCCCGTCTGAGCAGGAACAAGGGGCCAGCTCGGTGGGCCCTGGGAATCATTTGGAGAGCTGTTGCAAGCCGGCGATTTCTATCTCAACATCCACGAAACGGACGCACCTCAAAGACAACCGTGAAAGCTGCTGCTATTGATTAAGTACCCACTCTGTGCCCAGAACTTGACATATTGTGTAAAGAATGCTCGCAGTGGGTGGAGGGACCGGAGTCGTGTTCAATTGCCCCAGTCCAGAGGAGGAAGGGAGGCTCAGAGAGGTTTAGCGACTTGCCCAGGGTCACACAGTAGGTATGCTGGGGTTTAAGCCCAGGGCTCTAGCTTTTCCCTCTATCCTACGCTCGGCTTGCCAGTTCTCCATTCTAGAGCAGTGGGTCCCAGTCACAGAGAAACTTACTACAAATCCAGAATTCCCTGCGAGATTCTGAACTGCAAGTCAGAGCTGGGCCCTGGGAAACTGGATTTTGTGTTTTGGAAATCTCTGGTGGGGTCGGGAGCCCCAATTTAAGGAGGTGCCCAATCTGAAAGTGCAAGTTAAATTCTGGGGAGGGGGTCTTAGTAGCCGGGGACTGTGTCCATCCGTCTTTACCTGGGTCAAGTCCCCCAGGATTGGAAAGCCAGGGAACAAAAGGGCAGAAATTCCTGGAACGGGAGGGAATCTGTTCTCTGAGCACCTGCC
>NW_027551576.1:2049183-2049330 GCF_008692635.1 Crocuta crocuta | reverse complement strand
GCTCTCTCGAGTTCCAGCCCCAGCAGGCGGGGCTCAGATGAGAGTCCCTGCCTGGGGCTCACATGCCAGGCGCCGCTGTGGGTCAGGCAAAGGCAGCAAGGGAGCATGTGTTTGCAGCTGCTGCCCTGAACAGCTGACTGAGGCCCC
>NW_027551576.1:2046740-2049110 GCF_008692635.1 Crocuta crocuta | reverse complement strand
TCCCTCCCGGGGCAGGGCTGGTGGGGGAGGCGGTGACGGGCCACACGCCAGCTCCACGAAGCCAAGGACCGGCACACGGGAGGCCCTCGACAGATCACAGCTACGGCCTCCAGTCACCCAAAGCAGAAATTGACTCATCCTCGATTCTGTGTTCTTCCCACGGCCCCGCTCCCTGCCACTCCAGACCCGGCACTGGGGCCAGCCTACCTGTCTAACCTCTGTGACGCCGGCTGCCCCACCGGCCACCAGTCCCTCCGGCCTCCTCTCTGCACCGCACACACTCTCCTGCCTGGGGATTTGCATTCGCTGTTCCCTTTTCCCTGTAATGCTGTTCCCTCCACTCTGCTTGCTCCTTCTTTCCTTGAGTGTCACCTTCAGAGGGGTCTTTCCTGAGCAGCCCCCTCAGGGGCAACCCACCCCTGGTTCAGTTGATTAGTACATCTTCTCCACGGGGCACGTGGTTGGTTCATAGTAGGTGCTCAGTAAAATTGTCTTTGGCGAGTTAATGAACGATTAACATGCTTCTGACTACACGCCTCTGCTACTGAGCCTGGCTCGCTGCCACTTCCGGAGCCATTCAAAGGAGACAAAAGGCACTCACGTAATCATGATGAAAACACGACTTTAACACGATGTAAAGAGAAACCTGGGGGACGGTGGCTCTGGTGACAGTCCCCAAACTCATCAAAACACACACACAAAGGCTGTGACAAAGCCCTTCGTTCACATTAGGTGCAAGTGAGAACCAGCGCGGCCAGAGTGAGAGGCTGGGCAGGGGGGTCCGCCAGGCGGGGCCAGGGGGGACCCTCCCTCCCCTGTTAGGCCTGGGGCTGCTCCCTGCCCCCAGGACAGGCCACCGTGCTCTGGGCCCCCAGGCAGAGCTGACCATGGGGTGGGGGAGGGGGCCAGCTCATCCACCTCCTTTCACCCACCTGCTGTCATAGGCACCCCCTCCCCCGCGCCCCTCCTGCTGGTGGCCCAGCTGTTTGTTGCCCAACATCAGAGCCTCCTGTGGTCCTTGGCTGGATCATGGAAGGTCCCATCTGACAGGAGAGGATCAAGGAGACCATGGAAACATTTCAGGGGGAGACGTAACCCCCGCTCCGCAGGGAAAACGGCACGTGTGTGCTTGCACACGTGTGTGGAATGTGTTGTGATGTGGATGCGTGTACGTGCACATGTATGCGCGTGGG
This sequence comes from Crocuta crocuta, assembly GCF_008692635.1. Taxonomy (NCBI): domain Eukaryota; kingdom Metazoa; phylum Chordata; class Mammalia; order Carnivora; family Hyaenidae; genus Crocuta; species Crocuta crocuta. The sequence goes on along the minus strand of NW_027551576.1, from coordinate 2,047,917 downwards.
AGGGGGGTGCGCACATCTCCCCCAGATGCTCTCAGCTCAAGTCCACCCTTGTGCTTGGAGAATCTTTACAGGAAGCTGCCTCCAGCACGATGCTTCTCGAACACTCCCTCCCCAGCCCCCCCTCCGCTCCGTGGTGGCGGACGATTCGCCATGTCCTTCCGGACCCGGGCAGCGGGCCTGTCCCCGGCAAAGGACGGTCCTGAGTGGACCCACCGGGGAGGGGGCTCTCTCCCTCCCCTCTCCATGCCAGCTGCCTCCTGATCCAGCTGCGGTCGTTGGGGAAGGACTCGCGGGCTCTAAGCCGCGTCCATGGATGTTCTGAGTCGCAGAGCCTGACCACAACCTGTTCTGACCCCTTAACTGGCAGACGAGTCCCCTCACTGGGCAGGTGAGGGACTTGCCCATGGCGTCAGGGCTACAGACACAGAACCATCTTCTGGCTCTCGGTTTGGTGCCTGAGCTAGGTCGCGGCCCTGCTTCCGGGGAGGTCACGGTCAAGCGCTATTCTGGTTCGTTCGTGCAATTGTCCAGCACACGCTCAGTGAGCACTGCTCTGTGCGTCTCCTCAAACCACCTACTGTGTGCTCTGGTACAAAGGGCCACTCAAGCCAAGACCCTGCCTTCAGGGAGCCCCGGCTGGGAGAGTGGATGACCGTGGGCTTGGAGGGGCTCAGCCTTCCCGGGGAGGGCGCCGGGGAAGGGATTGCAAGGCCTGGGGTTGTTCATGTGCGTCTTGCACAGGTCCCAGGGGCTGAGGCCAGTGGCCCAGCAGGGTGCCTGGCTCTGGGGCCGGTGACCCTCCCTGTGTCATGCGGCTGAATGAGCTCACCTGAGATGTGTGTGGTGTGTGGTATGTGTTGTGTGTGTGTGGTATGAGTGTGGTAAGTGGTGAATGTGGTGTGTGTGTGATATGGGTCTGGTGTGTATGTGTGTAGCATGTGTGTGACATGTGTCTGGTAAGTGTGTGATGTGTGTGCTAAGTGTGTGGTGTGTGTGGCATGTGGTACCTGTGTGTGGTATGTGTGTGGTGTGTGGTAAGTGTGTGGTGTGTATGTGGCATGTGTGGTGTGTGGTAAGTATGTGGAGTGAGTGTGTGTGGTGTGTGGTGTGTGGAGGGGAGCCTGCTAGGTCCCTCCCAGCAGCCCCGAGGAGGCAGAACCGGGGGATGGGGTCCGAG
>NW_027551576.1:2044478-2046632 GCF_008692635.1 Crocuta crocuta | reverse complement strand
GAAGTCAAACCACCCAAGCCAGTGCGAGGCTCAGGGGACCGCCAGCAGTTGCCAAGCAACCCTTCGCCTCCCCATCTGACAGCCGCGTCCTCACCGGGGACGTCTCTTCCTGCCTCTCCAGCTAACCGAGGACCCGGGGGTCCGCTTCAGACCTGTCCCCCAGCGCCTCCCCATTAAATCTATGTGTTGGGCAAACACGTGCCTTTCCAGGAATGGAGGTGCTGGCGAAGCTGGAGCTGAGCACGGAGTCCGGGCATGGAGGGTGCTCGGGTCCCAGGCTGGCTACTGCTGCCAAGTCCCAGAGGAGACAGACAAGACAGGAAGGACCGGGTCACAAATCCCTGAGGGCCACTCCTGGCCTGACAGTCCGGGGGGTGCTTGCAACCACTCCCCCATTTAGTTTCTACCGGGAAGCCTTGCTTTCATGAGACCCATTCTGGGTACAGTGGAGTCTGAGGTTCAGGGAGGCACAGTGGCTTGGCCACGGCCATGCCAAAGGGCACACGGAGCTAGGTCCCGGGGTCCTGGCTCCCAGGCCCGTGGCGCATTTTGGCCCCCCGCCTTTCTCAGGGCCCCCCATCTGTCAATGGGACCGTAGGAACAGACGAGAGATAGTCCACAGGTGTGTCTTGCTCGCCGGCTCCGATCCTTTGTGAGACCCGCCTGACCACTGCGCTGGGAATTCGGAGGCTCAGGCTGGGCTCCGGGGAAGAAGTGTGGTCACCGGAGGGCACTGTCCGCCCTGCCTCAGGAACTGCGGGGTGACAGCGCACCTGCGAGCGAGAGCTGACTTTCTGAGTATCCGACGGCTCTGGTATTGGTGCTGGGATCTTAACCCTTTACTGTAGGGCCTTGGGCAAGTCCTCGCCCGTCTCAGAGACCCAGAGTCTCACAGGGCTCGGCCTGGGAACAGTTTCCACTGGTGTCTCTGGGAAGGACAAAGCTCGGCCTCCCTCTGCTTGTACCCTCAGCAATGAGCAGCTGTTGCCTAGCAACGGGGGCCGGGTGGGGAGAATTGGAGGGGTCTGCAGAATCCCAGAATCTGGGCAAACATCCTATCCTCCACACCCCAGGCATCGGTCTCGAACATCCCGTGCCAGCCCACTGAGAGTCCTCAGAGCTGAGTTCAAGCCCTGGCTGCGGTAGACATGCTGAAAGACTTGGGGCACCCTGGCTCACCCCCACCGTTTCTTCACGTACTGGAGGAAAATCACTCCAAACTAGTGGGGGCGTTGGGTCATGAAGGTGATGCTGTGAAGGTGCTTTGGAGTCTTAACCCTGGAACCTGCCTCCTCCTTCCCATCTAAACACCGGACGCTGGCTCAGGTGTCCACCTCCCACCATAGATGTCAAGCCTGACACCACGATCTGTCCCTCGTCACCTATTAAGAGCACCCACCGTGTGTCATGCCTGGTGCTACATTTGTATGTATGAGCTCACAGAATCTTCACAACAGCTGTGGGAGGCAGGAACTAGCTTTATCCCCATGTCACAGATGGGGAAACTGAGGCTCAGAGAGATCAGGTCACTAGCCCACTAGTGGCAGAGTGGTAAAGTCAGGATTTGAATCCAGGCCTGTGTGACTCCAGAGCTTGGGTTCTTAAAACTCAACCTGACAAGTCCTCCCGCTAGACTCCTCTTTGTTCTAGGCCCTCTTACCAGCGAGGCCTCCTCTGTACCCCCACGGCCCCTCTGCTCCGCAGGAGGACATCAGGGAAGGGCTTTTCAAGATCAAGCCTTTGGAGCCCACCCCCTAGCAGTGGCGGAGGGGGCCTTGAAGTCCGGGGGTAACAGCAAAAGGCAGCAGGTCAAGTTTCCTGCCCGGCCTGTCCACAGGGAGGCCGTTCCTCAGGCTACCGGTAGAAACATCCTGTCCCGGCCAGACACTTGCAGGTGAGCAGAGGTCCTCAGTCTGGCAAACAGATGGAAGTGTGTGTGTGTGTGTGTGTGTGTGTGTGTGTGTGCGCGCGCGGGGGGTGGGGTTCTGCAGAGAGGGAAGCAAACAGGGACCAGGCAGTGAAACAGGGAAGGGTGCAAAAAGACGGGAAGGGGAGAGGAGGCAGCAGGGGTGTGCCGTGGAGAGCCCCGCCTGCGAGAGGGCGTGGGGAGAAGAGACAGCATTCGGAGGGGGGATTTCAGGGAGAGGGGAGAGG
>NW_027551576.1:2037385-2044363 GCF_008692635.1 Crocuta crocuta | reverse complement strand
AGGGAGGGGGGGGGGGGTGGGGGAGAGGATAGGGGCTGCCAGAGAGAGAAGGGGTCTCAGGACAGCAGACAGGCAGGGAGGGGGAGCTGACCCGCTCCCCCAAAACCCCTTTCAGCCGCCAGTGCTCGCCAGCCGGGAGTCAGGGGCAGAGTTTTGCACTTCGCAGCGCTGCCCAGGACGCAGGGGCCAAGTGGACAGTCGAATGAGGATTCCCGTCTCGTTGCCAGACCTCTGGAGACCTCACTGCGGCCAGGCACCCTATGCTCAGGCTGCTTGGAGTTCTAGGGACCAGGGCCAGGTTTCCGCTGCCCACCCCAGCTCCCCCCAGCCCAGGAGGGCAGGGCTCCCTTGTCCTGGAGAACCACAGTCTCTCCTAGGTGGGGGGAAGGATCTAGGACTCAGACCCAAAGCAGATAGCCTCTCCATGATTCCCTTCCAGGCAGATAAGCAGAATCGTCTTGTATGCCTCCCTGCACGGGGAACTAACGTCCCCCGGGGTGGCCCAGTCCCTCCCCGGATTGTTCTGGGAACTGAGGTCTGAGCTCTGTCTAATGAATGGGCGGGAACAAGAGGAAGAAAGGACAGCAACGCAAAGGCCCTCTTGGGTGGATAGTCACACAGTGGTGGAGATCTGAACCCTGAAAGAAAGCCAGGGGACTGCGAGGGGGGGAGTTTGGTCATGTGAAATGAGGCAGGAGAGGGGCAGGGGCCAGTCTCCGCAGGGTCTTGCAGGCAAAGTATAGGATTTAGTCTTTATCCCTGAAGGAATGGGGAGACATTGGTGGCTGAAGCCAGGGGCAGGGGGGGTTTGCTGGTGGTGATGGTATTGGTAGTTAGATTTGCATTTCAAGACCATCCTTCAATCTATTGTATAAAAATGGACCAAAGAGGACCAGAGAGAAGACTGCTGCAGTGGTCTGGGCATGAGATGATGGGGGCTTGGCCTGGAGGCAGGGATAAACGGGGGTGTGGAGAACCAGCCGGATTGCAGACCCATTAGAGAGTAGAACAGACAGGTCTTGTGTATGGAGGGGGCTGGTGGGGAGAGAAAGTTTGGGGCAGAATTGACTGGTGTCAGAACCACTGACCCTCACTGGACACTGTTTTAAAATACTGATTTCTGGGCCCATCCCGGGATTATCGATTTCAGATCTCTAAGGATGAGGTCCAGAATCTGCATCTTAAAAATGTGCTTCTCGGTTATTCGAAGAATCAGTCCACCTGCCATGAGCAACTAACTGTCTAGACCTTGGGCCACCCTGAGTCCACTCCCCATTCTTCAGAGGAAAAAGCAGGTCCTGGGAGGGGAAGACACTTTTCCAGGGCCACACAGGACTAGCATAATAGAAATAAGTAGCAAGAGGCTTCTGATACACAACGCCCGTTTGTGGTTTCCCTTCAACCTGGCGAAGAATCTAGAGCATGCCGTGGGATGGTGACAAACACAGGCTTTGCCTTCATATTGACCTTGGTTCAGATTCTGACTTCAGATTCTGCCCATTCTCTAGCTGGGCGGCTTTGGGCAATTCACATCACTTGTGTTAGGCTCGGGGTCCTCACGTGCACTCGGGCACACAATATGTGCCTCAAAAAATAGTTGCGGCATTTGTACTTGATAATGTGCCCAAGGCACTTGGGATGTGCTCAGTAAAGGGAAGCTCTGATATTCAAGTTCAATCCCACCCTACCGAGGGCAGCCTCAAGTACAGGCAGAGGAAGAAGCAATCTGTGTGTGTGTGTGTGTGTGTGTGCGCGCGCGTGCGTGCACGCATGCGCATGTGTGTGTGCACGCGTGCACATGTTTGTGCGTGTGTTCATGTATGTGCGATGGGGTGTTATGAAGACTTGCTTCCTCTGGCCAAAACCACGTCCTTCCCTCTCCTGACCTATCACAATGTCTAAAACCCATTAAAGTCACGTTTCCCTGGGCACAATTTTGGCGCCTTTTTGAGCACCCGGAGGATTTTTCAGTGGAGTAAATAGGGGCCAAGAGAGAGGGGCAAAGTGGCCTGTCCGAAGTCCCACGGGTGCTAGAGGCAGAATGAGGATCCCACCCCGGGGATGCTGCACTGCTTGCTGGGTACCCCTGGGAGCCAGCGGGGAGGTGGTCGGTGGGTGTGGGAGCATGTACTCCCCACAGAGCCTGGGGAGGGGGCTGGGCGATGCGCTCTCCATAATCAAGGCGCAATCAACGTTAATCAGCGTGTTCTTGAAATAGACCCAACTGGATGGGGGAAGCGAGCAGCCGCCTGGGTTTGTATAGCGGCAATCAGAGGGAGGCAATTTTAGATCCGCGGGAAAAACAGCCCTTTGTCCAGGGACTCTGCCGAGCTCCTCTTCGGAGCCCACTGCAGCTTGGAGATAAAAAACGCCGCGTAGGGGCTGCAGCTGCCTTGGCCCAGGAAGGGGAGCGTTCATGCACTGGGTCCAGCTGCCTCCAGGGTGAAGTCCAAACGCTTCAGCACCTTGGCTGGGCACCTACTATGTGCTGGGTGCATGGACAGCTTCCATCCCCCCCACCCCGCCCCCCTTGCTCCATTCTGCAGGGGAGGCTCAGAGATGGCAGCGCTTTGCCCTAGGTCACTGGGCTGGTAAGTGGCCGAGCTGGGGTGGGAATCAAGTCTGTCTGACTCCAAAGCCTGTGTCTATTTCTTTCCTGGGAGGCACCGTCCCGCCCTAGGAGACGTTAACCTAGGGTGGGCCAACACCCTCATGGAATCCCTTGGTCTTGCAAAAATCTCTAGACTTGAGGATTATTGGTCCCAATTTGCAGATGAGGCAAATTGAGGTTCAGAGAAATGAAGGGGCATGTTCAGGGGCACCCAGATGGCGTGTGAGTGGTGGAACCAGGATTCAAACCCGCATCTGTGAAGTGTCAGAGCCCACCGCTTGAAATCACTAAGCTCTGAGCTTCTGCAAAGGCCCATCCCCTGCCCTTCCTCCGGGAAGCCTTCCCTGCTAACTCTGGGGCCACCATCCTCTCCCCTTTGAGTGAGGCTTGGTTATCCTGGAGCTGGGTGGGAATGGCCGGGTGGAAGACTCTGTTGGGTTTTTGGCCATCCGCCGTCTTTCCCTCTTCTGTTGGTGCCGCTGCGCCCCGATTTGTTTTGGGGTGGCGCCTCTCAGGCAGAAGGAAGGCTCCCCGCCAGAGGCCGGGATTGAGGTGAGAAAGGCCCTGGCTCAGGTCTACCCAGCCGGGAGCACAGGGCGTGAAGTGCTTTATCGTAAGAAGAGAACGCACTAGGGGTGTGCAGACAGGCGAGGCAGGGGAACCCAGCAGCGTCCCGGTGATGCTGGATGGTCCAGGGCACCGCGGAGTCAGAGGAAAGCGGGTGCATTTGAGAGATTTCGAGGAGGAAGAACCAAGGAAATTCACCAACTGCTTGCATGTGAGGAGTGAGGAGGATTTCCCACTGGACCAGTTGGCCCGACACAACAGTCATCCTTGATTCCTCCCCTACCCGCACCGGACCCACTGGGAAATCCTGTTACTTTACCTTTAAAGTAAGTCCAGAATCTGATCATGGCTGCCTTTCTCTGCCTCCTCCGGGCCAGTCACCGCCACCTCGCTACTGGATTACAACAGCCTCCTCACTGGTCTGCTTGCTTGCACCCAAGCCCACCACTGCGGCCAGAGGGAACTTGCCAGAACAGAAATCAAGTTATGTCTGTCTTCTGCTCAAAACCCTCCTCATCTCATATCTAGGACAGCCCCCCAGGTCCTTCGCAGTCTGCCCAACACCTCTCTCACCTCACTTTATTCATTTTTTTAAATGTTTTTATTTATTTCTGAGAGAGAGAGAGAGACAGCGTGAGCAGGGGAGGGGCAGAGAGAGAGGGAGACACAGAATCCGAAACAGGCTCCAGGCTCCGAGCTGGCAGTCAGCACAGAGCCCGACGCGGGGCTCGAACCCACGAACCGCGAGATCATGACCTGAGCCAAAGTCGGACGCTTAACCGACTGAGCCGCCCGGGCGCGCCTCTCATCTCACTTTCCATACTTTCCCCTTGCTCACTTTGCTCCAGCCACCACGGTCTCCTACCTTCTCTGGGAACACGGCAGAGAAGGTCTCGCTCCAGGGCCTTTGCACATGCTGCTGCCTTCGCCTGGAAGCTCTTCCCCAGACAGCTACAGGCTCTGTCCCTCACCATCTCAGTGAGGCTTTCCCTCGCTGTCCTATTTAAATTTGTTAAAATGTTTGTTTATTTTGAGAGACACAGAGAGAGAGTGCACACAGGGGAGGGGCAGAGAGAGAGGGAGACACAGAATCCGAAGCAGGCTCCAGGCTCTGAGCTGGCGGTCAGCACAGAGCCCGACGCGGGGCTCGAACCCACGAACCGCGAGATCATGACCTAAGCGAAAGTCGGACGCTTAACCGACTAAGCCACCCAGGCGCCCCATATATATTTTTACTTTTAAAAAGTGTTCATTGTCTCGTTCTGCCACTAGAATGTAAGCTCCGTGAGGGCAGGGCCGTAGCAAGTGCTAAGTCATATTTGCTGATGAAGGAGGTTGTTGAATGATGGTGTCAGTTGCTGAGACTGGGAGGGACAGGCTGGGGGAGAGGGAGGTGAGACGAGATGAATTTAATCAGGAAAACGGAGGTGGAGATGCCCCAACAGACACCAGAAGGAGAGACCCAGAAGGCGGTCAGAGATACACAAGTTCATACCTTGGTTTCCTCATCTGTAAATTGGGCGAATCATNGAGCCAGTAATTAGCACGTAGTCAGAGCCGCCGTGCCTGTCTGCTTCCTTTTCTCCCTAAACAGCTGCAGTGAACTGTCTGTAACACTTTAAGATGTTGGACGTGGGACCACCCAGAAATGTTGTGGCAAATACGTGGCCCAGAGGAGAGGTCCTGCTCCATAAGTTGTTCCCGCCTCCTGAGGCTCAGGACCCCCCCGGGGAGGGTGGGGCCCGAGGACTGACAGCAGCACTTTTCCCTGATCCCCATTCCTTCCGTCCATATCAGAACCATTCTTCATTTCCCCTGGGTCTTCATTTGTAACCACCTCTGAGTGTCGAGGAGAGGATTTTTTATAATAGTGTTATTGATTTTTTTTTTTTTTTTTGGAATATAAGCCATAGATGTTCTCTGTCAAAGAAAAATTAGATGGTACCGGAAAAAAAAAAAGAGGAAATAAAAATCAGCCCAAACCTTATCACTGAGAGAGAATCATCCTGTGTATTTCAGCGAATAGCGTTCTCATCTCTGTTCTATATTTTTGTGTCCGGATGTGTTGGGGGCGGGACTTGAGGGCAGAAGAAAGAAGGTAAGGAAGGAAGGGAGGCAGGGCAGGTGCCAGGGCAGGGGCTGGCTGACTGTGACTGTGACTGTGGTCACACTGGGGGGCAAAATCCACAGCCCGGCCCCCCCTCCCGACCCGTCCCTGTAGGGCTGCCCCGCCCCCCTCATACCTTATCGCCGTGTGCATATTCTCCCCCTTGCACCTAACTACAACCTCCTGGAAACTTGAATATTCTCAATAATCATTTTTCCTGTTTATTTGGAGCCCTATGAAACAAAGGACATAGAGCCACGATCTCGCCTAATTCTCAGAATAACCAAATGAGAGAGTTCCTGTGCTTAGCCCCATTTTACAGATGACGGAACTGAGGCCCGGGGAGGCACAGTGACTTTGCCCAACGTATACAAAGAGTTCAGAACTAGGACACGGGTCTCCTGGCACAGGTTGGGGCTCTTCTGACCGTCATCCTGAGAACAGTGACATGTGAGAAGAATAACATTCCTTTTTTTTTTTTTTTTAGTTTATTTATTTTGAGAGAGACAAAGAGAATGTGAACAGGGGAGGGGCAGAGAGAGAGAGAGAGAGAAGAAGAATCCCAAGCAGGCTCCACTCAGTCAGTGCACAGAGCCCGGCGTGGGGCTCGAACTCATGAAACTGTGAGATCATGAGCTGAGCCAAAATCAAGAGTTGCACGCTTAACCTGCTGAGCCACCCGGGAGCCCAAGAAGAATAACATTCTATTTGCCAGACCCTTGGCGCACACTAGCATCTCATTTAATTCTCTCAATGGCCCTGCCCTATTCTGTCCATCTGCACAGATGAGGAAACTGAAGTCAGAGAGTGAAGCCACTTGCCGAAGGCCACACAGCCATTATGGGGAAGCTGGGAACTGAAAGCACGTGTGCTGGCTGCTGGGGTCATGCTCCGGGGGTCAGGCGGGGTGAGAAGGGTGACTCGCACCCCTTTGTCAAGGGCAGCCTCTTTGTCCTTCATCTGGGCGCCCAGAGTGAGGCCTCTGGGCCCTGTACCCCTAGTTCGGATTCTGACCTAGTCAGAGCCTGGACCATGGGGAGGGGGCTTGGGTTTAGCAGCAGCGCCACCTGGTGGCGGGTTTGCTGTCACCAGCGCCTGCGTGAGCTCAGGGCTCTGGGTGGGGGGGAGGGGAGGAGGGGAGGGAGGCCCAAGGCCCAATCTTCTCTGTTAGAGACTCAGGCCAACCCAACAGTCACCTGCTATAGAGGATAAACTAAGGACTCCAAGTTTGATAAGCCTGGCTTTGAATCCCAGCTCAGTCTACGTGACATCAGGTAAGTTCCTCCCCTAACTCTTGAGCCTGTTTCCATATCTGTAAAATGGGAATAAATTCCACTTGCAGTGGTTGTTTTCAGACTTATGGAAAATACCTGAACCTATCCCAGGTGCCTGGTAGATGCTGAATAAATGCTACTTCAGGGGGTCAGTGGTACTTCCCTGTGCCGTGCTACTCTGTCCCGTCTCTCCCTCTGGCCAGGGGCTCCCGCAGAAATATCCCGGACTTCTCTATGGGGCCCAGCTCCTGCTCAGACTGGGCTACCAGAGCCTAATCCTTCCAGAAATGATTGGCTTTGGAAAGATACTCAAAAGGCAGGCAGAGAAAATTCCGTGGAGAGTAAGAAAAGCCAAGCGTTGGCTGATTTGCACACCCAGGTGTGGCAGGGGGGGGGGGGGGGGGGGGTGGCCGCCGCCA
>NW_027551576.1:2027706-2037368 GCF_008692635.1 Crocuta crocuta | reverse complement strand
GGGGGGGGGGGGGGGGGGGGGGGGGGCTGTCCCTGCTCCACTCTTGTGCGGTCAAGGTCAGGGAGTCCTGGGCCCAGGCACAACTCGCCCGCTGCCTCCTGATGCTTGCAGTTCTGGCTGGGCCTCCCCATCACGGCCAGGCAAGCCCTCCCCGTCCTCAGCCACCTTAGCTCCACGGTCTATGTCCTGCTTCTAGGAGCATTTCCAAGCTCCGCCTCTCCTTCACTTTCCTCAAGGCTGCATCCTGCAGGGTGCGACTCAGAGACTTGCTTCCCACACTGAGCCTGACTGGCCCCAGAACTCGGCATGGCTCCCGTGCCCCCAGAAATGACCAAGGGCTCTGATATTTTTTTTCCCACAGCTCTCGATGGTCCCTAGCGACTCTGAAGTGTCTCCCCAAAGCCTTCATTTTTTTCCAATGGCCTCCTAAGAACTCCCAGACCCACCCTCCAGTAGGCTCAACCCCTCGTAACTCCTAAAGGGCTCCATCTGTTACTGGTTCCAGATAATTCTAGCTCCTCATTCAGTACCTCTCCACCTCCCCTGCAGGCCGCCCGGGTTCCAACGGTCCCTTCCACTCTCAGTGCCTCTCATCAGCCCCAAACATCCCTTCGTCCATCTCACTGAACCCCACTGACTTTCTATCGTTTCTGAGAAACTATGGAGGCTTCCAGAGGTCCCTTGTGTGCAAAAGATATTTCAAGGCTCCTAGAGACTTTCCAACCTTCCCCGCCTGGCCTCGACCATCCGTTTCTCCACGCTAACGCTCATCAGTGCTGATGGCTGCGATGGCACTCGATGGCTCCCTCAGGGGGGCTGTGGAGAGTGCATGGGCCTTGGAGCCGGAACGCCACGGGCATTCTGCTACTGCTCTGCTACTAACCAGCTCGGGGACCTCGGGCCGCCTACTCCACTTCTCTGAGCCTGTTTCCTCATTGGGAGAAATGAACTCCATGTCAGTACACAAGGGGACTGAGGGCAAGGTGACACATGGTTCCAGCACCGAGTGGGTCTTCAGTGCCTTTGCTTCTCTTTCCCACGGCTCCCCACTCTGGGGCAAGCCGAACACTTGTTCATTGGAGGCCCTGTCCCGTGGAGCACCGGCTCTGTGCCAGGACTTGCACCGAGCCATCCCTGAGGAGCATGGTGTTACTTAGCCTCCTTGCTCTGAGAGAATGGGGGGGGGGCACCCCCACAGCTGGTGAGGTTGCACAAGGGGTTGTAAAAGTAGACCAGGGCTGGGGAGAAGATTGGTTTCCACCATGTTCTTCCCAAGACATTTTACTGCCTCTACCTTTACTGGGCTGTTCCCTCATCTCAAATGCTCCTCCTGCCCTGGTGAAATCTTCACATCCCTCAAGGTACAGCTCAAGTCCCACATCCTTAGTTAAGTGGTTGGGTACATGGGCTCTATTTAGACCCAACAAGGCTTGGTCCAGCTCAGCTTCTTCATCTACCAGAAGGTATAGTTTGTTATCATTTGGGGAGGGGGGGGGTGGGCAAATTTTTTACCATCTCTAAAATTTTCGCTCCTCCATATGAAAATGGGATTAATAACACCTCTTAGATTCGTTGTGAGGCTCTGTTGAGGTAACGCAGGAGCGACACTTGGAAGACAGTAGGTGCTCAGTAAAGAGTTCTTTCCCCGTGCTTGGCACTCCCTGGGCACTTGGTCCTGGGCACATTCTGCCCTCTAGTTTCTCATGGGGGTGATTCCGACGTGCCAGCTGGCCTGAGGCTCTGAGAACATGCATGTGCATCCCCTGGAAAGTGATCTCATTCAAACGTGAGGGGCAGAGAAGACTGAGAGTGGCCAACAGACTGACTTTGCTCCCTAATGGGTAACAAGCTGCCTGAGTCAAGGACCAATGTGATTATCAACAGCCTGCAACGGTGCAGAGGGCTTCCAGGGGAAGCGTGAGCCAGCTGTTTCCTCTCTGGGTCTCATTTTTTTCACCCGTCTCCCAGTGGCTAAGCCGAAGCCCAGAAGAGTGGGCAGACTTGCCCAGGGACCCAGTGCAGAGCTCAAACTAGCTGGAGAAGGCTGGGGACAGGAAGGAAGAACAGCTTCTCCATGCACGTACCCCTGTCCAGGGGAGTGTGGACACCTGTCCTCTTGACCTGAAAGAACAGAAACATTCAAGGAAAGGGACTGTTCCACGTGTCTCAAGATCTCTAGTTCTAGGTCCTGGCAGGAACCATGATGGGTACTCAGTAAAAGCCTGCTGAATACATGACCCTGTTTTCCAAAATCTGCAGCTCTCAGCAGAAAGTATCAGCTCTTCAGAGCCTGATTCCCATCTTCCACCTGCCTCCCTTTCCCCAAACCAGAGGAAAATCTCCTAGGTCTGAAGTAGCCTTTGACTTCACTTCCAAAGCTGTCTGTGCTCTGGTTATTTGCAGTGCCTAATAGAGCTAGGCTGCAGAGTCAGATTCGGCCAGCAGGGGTCACTAGCGCACACTGCAGCCTACAGGGTCTCCTGGGTAAAATGCCATAGGTTACAATTCTGTAAGCTTAAGCGTCTGCAAATCAGATTTCCTGGGAATGAGGGAGACCCACATTTCTGTAACCCAGTCTCTCTGTGTCTTAAGTGCTTCGTACAATTGCTTAATACACTTTCAGACAAGAGGAGGGGATGGTGGCAGATAGGTGACTGTACCAGTTCCTGTGGCTCATGACGTTCTCAGGGACCCTCTGGGCATCAGAGATTTTCTGAACTTGGAACTCTGTGGGATGCCTTCCCTGTGAGCAGATGTTAGCACCTCAGAGAGGGCGAGAAGCCAAGGCAGATTTGGGTAGATCCCGAGATCAGGGATTTTAAGCAGAAGAGTCAACCACACAGGAATGAGCAGACACCACGAGTAGATGATCTTACTGTTCACGGACTGCCAGGAAAACATGCTCTGTGGTCTCAAGCAACTATTGGGAAATCCCAGATGCACATTTAGAGATTTCTCTAGAAGGCCACACTTCTAGAGCTCAGGTACCGTTCGTTCAGGATGACAACAACCCGGGTGAATCCAAAGCTTTCCCAATCCTCAGAGCTCACGGGATCTTCGTAATCACCGTGGGTCTGAAACAGGAGCTACTAGCTTCTTCGTAGAGACGAGAGAACCGGGGCCGCGAGGGCAGATCCTGGAGCCCGAACCAGGCTGCGCGTTTCAAACCTCTAGGTCTTTCCGCCCTACCCTGTGTGCCTCGGGCAGGCAGCTCTGCCACGAGAGCAGTTCCACGAGCTTTGGGGCAGCTGTGCCTGCCGTGCGACGTGGCTGCTGCCTTCTTGGGCCCCCCAGCATCGAGACTCCAGACTGGGCTCTGAGCTCGGACAGACCTGACTTCCCCGTGCCTCAATTTCCCCATCTGCAAGGTGGGGGATGCAATAAGTGGGGGAGGGGGGGAGCCTCCATTGCGGGGCTGTTTTTAAGGAGTAAAGAGACAACTTTTGTAGAGCACCTAGCACGTGGCTGACATGCAGTGTGTGGCGAGTGCACGGAAGGAAAGGAAGTGCGGGCTCCTGCACACCCCTGGGGGCTTCTAACTCATAATCCTGAGTTAAAACTGCAGCGTCCAGGTGGGGAGGGTGGTTTTGCAGGTGCGCCGTGGAGGGAACACAGCAGAGGAAGAGCCACCCAATGACACCACTCGGCCGGGGAACAGCCACGCATAGTGTGCTCATTCCTTTAATTTTTAAAAACGAGTAAGCAGACAATCGTGTGCCCCTTGAATACCCAATAAAAACGTTCATTTTGTAAAACAGTACAACCTTTTTCATTTTTTAATAATTCTGTAAATATCTCAGAAAGGATGTATTGTTTCTAATGAATATCAAAAAAGTCACCACAATGACGTTTCCCCAGCCCCCCCAGTTCCCTCCCCACCCCACCCCAAGTTGCCCAAATACTAGTAGGAAATTACAAAAAAAAAACAAAGAGCAAAAGCCCTCCCTCCGCCCTGGCCCATGAGTAGTGTTAAGTGAGTGAAGTGTTAAGTGCCACAGGTACAATGCAGTGTGTCCCCAGCGAGACCTCACAGCTGTAGGTGGAGAATCGGTAGCAGCAGCAGTGGGGGGTCTTCCTCCCCTGGGGCCTGGTGGGGGAGAAGAGTAGCCGAGAACAGACACAAGCGGAGGGCTCGGTGCAAGGCCCGATCTTCCTGGGTCCACTTCCGGGGTCGACCAGCTCAGACAGCTCAGGGAGAGCCCCGCAGGCCGGGGCGGTGTGTGCCAAAGGGGGCCCAGAACCAGGCGTCCCGACCTGCCTCGGGGGTGGGTGCTGGGCATCCCTTCTAGCGACCTCGGGCTTCAGATGGGGGCTGGCCAGAACAGGGAAGCTGTCTGGAAAGTGTTGGGAGAATCAGACATGTGAGTTCCCTACCGGAAACTAAAGTCTTAGTTAGGAGAAAGAAAGCTCCTGTTTCCGTCAAATAAAACTGAGAACATAAAGGAGAAAGGAGAAAGAATGTACCTTCCCTGTCCCCAAATCACTCAGAATCCAAGACAGAGGGCTGATGAAATCCAATTAAAGGAGAGAGGTCAGGCAGGGGTGTCCGCGGCAGCACCGGCTCGCCCCCCAGCACCCCCAGGCCTGCACAGAGAGAGGGGTGGGAGCCCGGTTCTCCCCTCCAGCATAAGCCCCGAGGCTTCTCAGCTGCCTGGTGAGAGAGGCAGGTAGGGTGGCTCCCAACACAGGGTGGGGAAGAAGCCTCTGGGAGGAGGGTCTGCTGGGGAGAGAAGGAAGCAGGACGTGCGTGGGAGAGAGGGGAGGGCAGGTGGATGAAGGAGGGGTCGGAGGACAAAACCAGGCTTCAGGCCCTACTGTGGCTCTTTCCCCTGGGAGGCTGCGGAAGGTTCTAGACCCAGCTCCTTGCTGGGGCAGTGCCAGGACAAACGGCCACAAGGGAATAGCGGCTGCTTCCTGACCCCAGAAATGAGCGCCTGGGAGACGCCAGCCAGCCCCATGAGGATGGAGAGGCAGAGGTGAGGGGGGAGGAGGGCAGGAGGAGCCCAGTCGCGGGGCTGAGGACCTGCAGCACAGATGCATCGAACTGGAGTTTTAGGGGAAAACACATCATTTTCATGACAAACTTGATTTTAAATAAGCAGGAGGGGCGACGCAGGGATTATAGCTTGGGAGTGAGTCTTCAGAATAATCCAAGGTCAAGGTCAGGCCTGCCAGCCAGTGAGGCACACGGAGAGAGTCCCCAAGAGACGTGGCAGAGGCAGGCAGGACCTCAGAGATCACCTGATCCAGCCCTCCCCATTTGAGAAACGGGGAACCCGAGGCCCAGGGAGGGGTTGGGAGCGCCCAAGGTCACTTAGAGGGATCGGGTGGGGGTGGGGGGCTTTAACCCAGGAGTTCTGAGTCTAGTGGGACTTTCTCTTCTCTGACACAGCCTTGCAGTCTGCAAACCCACTGCTAAGAGATTGGGGGTAGCAAAGGCAAGATTTGAAGGCAAGGATCTCCCTGGGGGCACGGAGGAGGGGCAGCTGCAATGGTCAGGGACGAACGGGGGACGCGCACTGGCCGGCTAGAAGGCTGACGGAGAACAGGTATGACCCCCCCAGCCCACCTGCCCCACAGCCCAAGTACAAAAGTGGGACCATATGATACAACTGCTCCCTACCCCCTGGAAAACGTTGGTTCAAACTGTCCTCGCACAGAAGATTCTGGTAGTCCCTGTACAGCATCATCTCTTTGTAATGTTACTTACACGACAACTGGGGGCAAGGAGGGGGACGGGGCGTCCCAGAACGTACGCGGCCACCTTAAAATTAACTTGTTAATAAATCCTGTGCAAAACGAGCAAGCCTCTATCATTAGGTGAAATGCGTGTTTCAGGTACTCATTTACACACACGGGGTGCGGGGAAGAAAGGAAGGAGAGGCATCCGCGGTGGAGGTGTTGCTCAGAAGTGTGTCTCCTTCTCTGTGATGGCTGCAATGGCCCCATCGCCCTTGAGTTTTGCGTCACAGTCATTAACCGCCACCGTCCGTGGGCCTCCCCCAAGCTTGCCCCGCATTTTCAGATCAGCGCTGGGGATGGTCAACTTCCGGAATTTCTACGTGGAGAGAAGAGCTGTCTGAGAGGGGCTGCCGGGGTCCCGGCACCCGCCTCAGCCTTTCCCAACTGCACGGGTGGACACCACGGGGCCACAGAGTCATCAGACCAGGATCTGGGCGTGAGCGCTGTCACTGGATGATGAACTGAGCTCCCTGGGCCTCAGTTTCCTCCTCTGGAAAATGGGGACAATGAGGAACAAGGAGATGGCTTGCAGAAGTGCTTAGCCTCGAACCTGACCTCCCGTGGGTGCGATCAGGGCTGACTGCCTCATCCCTCCCTCTGGTGGAGACAGAGCAGCTGGGCTTTGAATGTCTGCTCAGCCACTCACTAGCTGTGTTGGGCAAGGTACCCAGTCTCTATGAGCTGCGCCTTCCTGTTCTGTGAAATGGGATAACAGTACTTGCGTGCAAGGGGTGTTGTATGAGTGAGCTAGGGTACCTCTAGGATAAACCGGTGTGTTTCCCACGAAAGGGATGTCGTCACAGTGCCACTGTCCAGGGGAACACGTGGTGCGTGCCATGTGCTCCTTGGGCCATGCTTGGAGATGGCAAAGTTATCCCAGCCTGAGCCCCATGCCCCTTGCAAAGTGGCCAGCACCGGGCTGGGCCCGGACAGCGTAGCTGTCATCCCCACAGCATCAGTGAGGGGTCAGAGGCCACAGGCAGGCTTCTGACACGCGCGTCTGCCAGGGGCCCCACACCTCAGCTTCACGTGTACCCCGCACGTCCCATGGGGAGAAGACACTGTGCCAGGATGCGGGATGTCCTTTCCCGGCATCAGCCCCTTCCCCAGGAAAGCTGCACCGGCTCTGTCTGGAACCTCATCAAGGTTCCGACTTCTCTCGCAGACACTGTCATGCCTAAGAGGCTGAACCCACACCGTCCGGGGACATTACCAGGCCGATTCCCCTGTGCTGAGCGCCTTCTGTGTGCCGGCACTGCACTGAGCCTGCACTCCGGAGCCAGGCACTTGCACTTGAGTCACAGCTCTGCCACTTAACTGGGGCAAGAAACTTAAGCGCTCTGTGTCTCAGTTTCCTCGTCGGTCAAAGGCAGAGAACAAGGGCACCTGTCTCCTGGGATTAACACGAAGCCGGCTTAGCTGAGCTTGTCACGGACTATCTATCCTCACATTATTCCTTCTAGATCCCTCCTGCCAGCGGGGAGGGCCTTCGGGAAAGAGGGACAAGCTGCCTCAGGAAGGAAGGCCTGGAAACCGGCTCATGCTCCTTGTGGAGGCAGGTGTGGGAGCTGGGGGAGGCGGAAGCTCGGGAAGGAGGCCGTGCCTCCCCCAGCCCTCCCGGCCCGGCCCGAGCTAAGCTCTGGAGGACTGCGCCGTGACACTGGGCACTCCTGAATACCAAAAGGCCACAGAAGTTTGGACACGGCCTGCAGGGACCACGGACGTGGTTTGGTCCCAGATCAGAATTAACCGGCTGCCCTTGACCTACATTTCTTGCAGGAGAGGAACTTTTCCTGGGGGCCACGGGCAGGCCTGAGAAAGGGACTTTCCCTCCCGGCTTGCCCCTTCTGGCCGGGTATGTGGCTTTTTTGTGGAGCTGAGGCCGCTGGGCAGGCGGGCTGGTTGAAGCGGACTCTGAGCTGCATTTGGGTGTCTGCAGACACGTCTCCTCCCATTTCCCTCGGGCCTCGTGCAGGGAGATGACGGTCAAGCCCTGAGACCCCTGTGGTGTGGCCCGGGGGCTGGCAGTGGAGTGCGGCCAGTCTAGCGGACGAAGGACGCAGCGAAACTCAGGCAACAAGAGCCCAGCCTTCAGAGTTTTGGCTCCGGCGCTCTGAGGCTGTGTGCCCTCGGACAGGTTGCTTCACTTCTCTGTGCTTCGGCTTCCGCATCTGCAAAGCCGGGCAGGAAGGACCGCGGTGAGGATGAGCCGGTGCAGGGTTTGTAAACACAGCAGCGCCTGCCACGTGGCCCTTCCCGAAATGAGTGAGAAACTGCCTCGAACCATCTGCCGTGCCAGCAGGTGGGAAAGGAGAGCAGAGAGCCCGCGAATGCTCTAGAGTACCGCGGTGTGTTGGTGACTCTGCCTGCCACCGAGGGACCACGGGGCGCCACGCCGCTGACCGAGCGTCGGGAGCAGGCGGACCCACCGAGGCCGGAGAGGCGTGGGGTCCGGGGCGGGGCCGGGCTGAACCGCGACAGAGCATGCGCGGTCTTCTGCGGGGGGAGGGGCAGGTTTTACAGCTAACTCCTGGGGGTGATTGATGATAACACAGAAAGTTACTCTAAAGGTCACTGCATCGTACACCTGACGTGGGGGTTTTGGGATACAGAAAACATACTATGGAAGGCGGTATGAAGTTTCCTCCAACAATTAAAAGTAGAACTACCATATGATCCGGCAACGTCACTTCTGCTATTTATCTGAAGGAAAGGAAAATACTAACTTGGAAAGGTATGTACGCCTCCATGTTCGCTGCTGCATTATTTACAGCAGCCCAGACACGGGTCCATCAATGGATGGACGGGCTAAAGAAGATGTATACACACACACACACACACACACACACACACACACACACAATATATTGTGTGTGTGTGTGTGTGTGTGTATATGTATATATACACAATGGAATATGACCCAGCCACAGAAAAGGAAATCCTGTTTGCAACAACACGGATGGACCTTGAGGGCATTATGCTAAGTGAGATAAATCATAAGGGGACACACACTGTATGGCATCAGTTACACGTGGAACCTAAAAACCCACCAAAATCTGAAAAACAACAAAAACCTACAAGCNGTACGAACTTCATGGAGATGTGATAAATAAGTCGTGGAGATGCAATGCACCACGTGGTGACTGCGGTTGGTAATACAGCACCGTATATTTGAAAGTTGCTAAGAAAATAGATCTTAAAAGTTCCCATCACAAGAAAAACAAGCATTTGTAACTGCGTAGTGGTGACAGGTGTTAACCAGACTTAAACGTACTGATCACTTCACAATATCTACAAATGTCAGCTCATCACGTTGTTACCTAAAATGAACGCTGTATGTCAATCATAACTCAATTTTAAAAATTTGGTTTGCTAAGCTTTGGCCGTGTGACGCTAATTTTTGGTTGAGTGATTTAACTTCTCTGAGCTTCAGTTTCTCTACCTATTGAATGCAGAAAATGGAGCCGGCAACCCTGCTTTGCTCTGAGGACTAACGGAGATACAGCCTGTATCTGGCACGGTGATGACAAGGGGTAGGCCTTCGCCCTCCCTTTGCCCCGGGTATGGGGTCCTCCATGAATTACCAGAACAGTGAAAGCTAACACTTGGTCACTGGTCTAAGTGCTTTTCCCTGTATGAACTCACTAAGTCCTTACAAAACCCTGTGTAAGGCAGGAACTGCTATTGCCCCCATTTTACAGATGAGGAAACTCAGAGACTCTGGCCCAACCTCAAGGCTTCCTACAGAAGATCTCACGTAACGGTGACAGTGAACACCCGCTGGGGAGGGGCTGGCGGTGGCTTTCCTGGGGACCCGTGAGGGCTCATTGTTCCTTCTTAGCGCCTTCATTGCTCAGGTAAGACCCAGGGACTTGCTCCAGCTCGTCAGCCCCCCCAAGGCAGAGCCTGCCCCCCCCCCC
>NW_027551576.1:2023100-2027657 GCF_008692635.1 Crocuta crocuta | reverse complement strand
CAGCACCCCTCAGAGCCACCCCGGGGCCCTCTCACCTCGGGCAGTGTCCCCTCTGTCTCCCACACCTTGATGAAGACCCAGAGCGGGATGCAGAGCATGGAGGAGAGGGCCATGAGCCAGCCGATTCCGTAGCCCCAGGTGGGGTAGGTATAGATGTTGTTGTACTTGAGAGGCTTGTACTTGACCAGGAAGAAGATGAAGATGCCCTGAGGAGAGACGGGGAGAGGTCCCTGGGGGCCGGCCTTCCGGCCCGTGTGACAGCCTCGGGCAGGTGGGGCCCCACCCCGGGTCACCGTCACCATGCGCACAGGGAGGGGACTCCCACAGAGCCCAGCACCTCCCCGGGCTGTGAGCTCCTTCCCACCCCAGGAGCCTCGTCCTGGGTGGGCTCTGCCGGGTCAGGAATTTTCATTGTTCCCTAGCTACCTCTTAGGCCTTGCTTTCACAGTTGCCTTTCAAAACCATGATGGTGTGTGAAGATGCTTTACATGCCAAGAACCAGGTGAAGCGCGGTGGGGCTGCATTTGTTATTAAACATCCGTATTCACAGAGTCCCCTCACAGCTTTACCCTCAGTTAACAGCAAAGCCAGACACCGTCCTTGGTATGACCCTTGGCCCCCCTGGAGACAGGCCCCGGACGCTCAGCTTGCGGGTATGGAATCTAAGGCTTCGAGAAGGGAGGGGATGTGCTCATGGCCCCACAGCAAGCTGGTGGCAGACCTGGGGTCCCAGTGAGGCCCCTCCCCGGCCGAGCCCACAAACTGTCCCCATGGTTCCAACTTAGAAAGCCGTCGGGTGCCTTGGACTCTGCATCCACAGAGGGTCACCCAGGGGGCCATCACCTCCTCGGTTTCAGGCCCGGCCAGCCTTGCGGTGCTAGAGGGAGAGGCGGGTGGGTGGCTGGAGGCAGCTGCTGGCGGGTCCCTTACCGCACAGATCCCGGGGGTCACAACCTTCCAGCACCATTTAATGAGCGACAGTGGCCGGTAGCCAATCATGTCTTCGATGTTATCGTAGAAGCGATTGCTTCCTGCACAGAATAAAACAGACAGCCACACACCCCAGAGAATTTCTGTACAAGACTCAGAGAGGAGGCTGGAAGGGTCTGCTTTCCCCAGCCCGAGACAGACAAACGATGGCAGGGACCTTATTTACCATGCTGCAGCCACCAAGATGCTACGTACAAGAGGTTTCCGAATTTACCGCAGTAGGAGGAATTCTGGTCCCATAAGGGGAAGACACTTACTGACCTTGGTCAGTGAGGCCCAGGAGACACTGAGGAGGAAACATTCCTCTTTGAGAGAAATGTGGTCCCTTTGAAGGGCAGACCCAGGGTCTGGCCCACATGCATGGGGGCAGGGTCAGGGCTCTGAAGGCGCCTCCTTGGCTGGACTGTTAATGAGCGAGGCAGCCCACAGGGGGCCCCGTTCCCAAGCTGTGCTCACAGTGGGGGTGTCCACCGCCACTGAGTCCTGATCCTCATTGATTCATTCGGTACAGGAGGAAACAAGAGGACCACAAGGCTGCTGCTGATGGAGAGCCAGGCACCGTGCCGGGTGAGGACTGCTCCATTTTACAGATGGGAAAATTGAGGCTCAGGCGCAGAGAGGCACAGGCCCAAGGTCACAGTACCTGAGTCTGGAACCCTGCCCTGTCCTGCAGAGGTGTAAGAACAAGAAACTCTCTGGACGAGCATGGGAGGCCGAGCCCCTGAGGGACAGGAGGAAGAGGTGGACGCGGAGGGAGAGCAGCCACGGAGGACCCGGGCCCTGCGGCGGGCTGCTGGGCCTCCACTCACCGTACACCCAGCCGATGCAGACACACTCGAAGATGGCCACAAAGAGAAGGCACATCCCGCTGGCGGCGTAGGAGTCGAAGAGCTGGAAGATGTACATGCCGCCCTGCAGAGCGGGAGGACAGACACACGGACAGAGGGACGCACACACACGGGAAAGCAGGGTTGGGAAGGGCCTCCGCTCTGCGCCGTGGCTACCGCCGGCCAGCAGCCGTTGCCGCCAGGCACACCGCTTCTCCCCAGCCTCCCCACGCCGTATGCCCTCTGCGCCGGGCACCCCGTAAGATTCCACCCTCTGGGCTTCCTCAGACCGCAGTGGCTTGTCTTGTCTGTTCCCCCAAATGCCAGAGACAACACGCACCACCAGAGGCTGGAGGTCGGGGGGCCTTGGCCCCCTCCCTGATGGCTCTAACAGCCTCCCCCGGCCTCCCTCTCTGAGGCCCTTCGGCACATCAGCTTTCACCAGGACCTTTACAACCCGCAAATCCAACCACGTGGCTCCGCAGCCTGCGTTACCCCTCGCTGCTGGGGGCCTGCCAGTCACAGCCACCCTCCCCCTCGGCCTCGTCCACCCTTCCTACCCGCCAACTTCGGCACGCTTCCCCCCCGCCCCCGCCGACAGACCAAGGCATCGTCTTGTTCCTGTGCTTTTGCACATGCTGTTCCCTTTGACTCGGTACGTTCTTTCAAAGCTCAGCTGAGATGTCGCCTCATCTAGGAAGCCCTCCCTGGCGGCCTCTGTAGTGCACTGTATGGCTTCACAGTTTTTAAACCAGTTTTTTCATCGGCTGCTCTGTGAGCTCTGGGCTTCCACGGGGGAGGCCCCCACACCGGCTTTCTTTGTCTCCTGCCAGCGCGGGGCCTGGCTCGAAGTAGGTCTCCAGTAGTTGCACGCTGCATTGAGTGCAGTGAGAGCCTCACGGCGGAGGGACTCTGAACGCTTTGTCCACAGCCGTGTCCATTTCTGGTCAGGGACTCGGCACACAGTAGGTGTGCAGTGTTTGTGGGGTGTGGGAATACCGTGGGCCAGCTCTGTGGCATATGGATCTGTCATGATGGACCTCAGGGAAAGGCCTGGGAGGTGTCAGCTCCGGCGGCCAAGGTGATCCAGGAAGGTTCCTAAAAAGGAGGAAGGGCATCGGGGTGGGCAGAGGCGGGGAGGCCGGCGGCGGGTGTGGGAAGGGTTGGGAACCTTACAGAAAGTCTTTACAGCACATGACTGGCCTTCGGGGAGCGTGACCCACAGGAGAAATGAAGGTGGAAAAGGGAATGAGGGTCCGGTTGGGGGAGGCATAGTGAATGCCCGGACAGGGGGTCAGGGGCCAGGACAAAGCCTGACAGCCTCCTGTGTGGCTGCTACGGGGACAGCTAACGCGAGGGAGAGAGGCTGGCCCGGCTGGCAGGAAGTGGTGGGGGCCGGCGCTATTTGGCCACACAACTCTGGTTGAGTCGCTAATCTTGGGCCGGTGTGAGTGCGGCCAGATATGCAGCTTCTCTAGAACAGGCCAGAGATCCAGGTTTTCACGAGCAATGTTTCTCTCCTGAAGAGCTGGCAACCTCTTCACGTTCTTAGAAACACAGTGGGGGTGAAACAAAGGGGATCTCTGGGCCGTATCTGGTCTGGGCCCTCCCACCGGAGCCGGATGTGGTGGGTATTCAGGTCCGAGAGAGTCAGGAGCCGGCCGGAGGCTCCCCTGTGACTAGCAGTGGGCTTGGCTTTCCGAGTTAGAAGCGGAGCCCATGCTCCCAATTGCTCTCCGGGGCGTCTCCTTCCACCGACACCACACACGCGTAGGCAGCGCGCCCCAAGCACCAGGCTCTGACCGAACCGCTTGCCGTGTCTCAGTCTGGTTGATCCTTACGGTGTGTGCGATTATGGGGCAGGCAGACTGCTGTCCTCCACATTCAGGGGGAAATCAAGGCACAGGGTGGTGGGAAGGCCTGCCGCAGGTCATCCAGCTCTAGCCAGTCCCTGGGCTGAGGACCAGCCCGGCCGATGCTCTCCGCTCTCCAGCACACAGGAAGAGCGGAAATCTGTGGCCTATTTCCCCCCCAGAGCCCAGCTTTAAATGCATATACATAAGGGAGAAGAGCTTGCCGGCAATTACCGTGAAGGCTGGGGCCGACATGGCCCATTTAGCAATTTGAACTTCTCTGGTCACTCGCTGGCAGATTTTCCTGCGTGGAGGCAGAGGTCGGCACGTGAAGCCCGTGTGTCTGCTGATGAACGGTCAGCACAGCGCTAGCTCCCCGCTGGGCCAGGAGGCACCCTGGGCAGACCCAGGCCCTCCTGCTGAAGGGTGGGCACGGGGGTTCCGTGAGGCTGGGGGTACCCAGCACCGGCCATCTGGCAGGGTCCCCTTCCCGCCTGCTCCGGGCCAGTGACATCCACGCCAACGGCTGATCTTGTAGCCCGGTCCCTGTCAGCCCCCTTTAACACATCACGTTAACCCCCCAATTTGTACATAGGGGACAAAAAGCTCTACTTTGTGTAATTAATCAGCACTTAATGAAGCCCTGCTCACTGCAGGGCTGCTTTCCCGTGTGGAGAGAGATGGAAACGGAAAGGGCCGCACCATTCATTTGCTCACGGCTGATTATCACTCCCATTAATGTGACAATGACTAGGAGTGCTAATAACACCAGCCCCCACGCCCCAGCGCCCACCAGCTCTGAGACCCCACAGGAACAGAGCAGGGCAAGGCCAGCTCCTGTTTTCAAGGACCTCAGAGCCTGGCAGGGGAGAGACGGGTGCATGGAG
>NW_027551576.1:2019485-2022971 GCF_008692635.1 Crocuta crocuta | reverse complement strand
CTAAGGTGGGAGGAAGGCTGGGCTGAGCCTGGAACAAAGTGCTTGGAGGAAAGAAAGCAGGGGAGGCTTCCAGGAGGCAGGCTCCGAGCTGAGAAGCAGAGGATGCTGAGGATTCTCCAGACGGACTTCACCGCCGCCTCAGCTGCTTTGATGGGTCTGGAGTTCCCTCATCTCTTCCCACGTTCAAAACCTCTTCTTGTCTCCTGGAACAGTTCTCTGTATTTTTTTTTTTCTTTTTAAATTAATTAATTTTGTGAGTTTGGGGAAAGAGATACCTAATCTCACCACCCCAAGGTACTTGAGAAAGTATTGGACAGGATGGTTGCAGGAGAAACATGGTATTTCGAGAGAGTTTTTTTTTTTTTTTTAATGTTTATTTATTTTTGAGAGAGAGAAAGAGACAGAGAAAGAACAGGGGAGGGGCATAAAGAGAAGGAGACACAGAATCTGAAGCAGCTCCAGGCTCTGAACTGTCAGCACAGAGCCTGACACAGGGCTCGAATCCACGAACTGTGAGATCATGACCTGAGCCGAAGCCTGATGCTTTACTGACTGAGCCAGGCGCCCCAAGAGTCTTAATTTGAGGGGTTAATGGTGAGCCCCTCCTCACTCACAGGCCTAGCAGAGGCAAGAAGGGGGATACCCAGGGGGCAGGGGCTCAGACACACAGTGCCTGAAGGTGCCACATGTCCTCATGTGTGTGTTTTCCCA
This sequence comes from Crocuta crocuta, assembly GCF_008692635.1. Lineage (NCBI taxonomy): Eukaryota > Metazoa > Chordata > Mammalia > Carnivora > Hyaenidae > Crocuta > Crocuta crocuta. Next base: position 2,022,260 of record NW_027551576.1, on the reverse strand, counting down.
GTGATGCCCCAGAAAAGCCTGCTCTGAACTTCAGTCCAAGAGCAATGCCTGGGAGAAGGGTGCAGAGCTGACACTGTCCCTTTCACCCAGAAGTTACAGAGACGGTGGCCCGGGCATCCAGACGCCCATGACTACCGATAAACCCAGTATACTTCCCTTTCCAAGTTTTACTCCCCTTTGGTAGTGACCATGGTGACCTTTAGCTGAGCATTCACACACGTAAGACATTGTGCTCGGGGCTCAAGGACAGCTCCCAATGATTTGCACGGCAACCCATTACAAAGAGGAGAAACTGAGTCCTAGAGAAGTACTAGACCCGGCCAGGGTCCCATGGCCAATTCCAGAGCTGGGCTTTGACCTCAGACCTGCCTAACCCAGAGCCCAGGCACTTAACCTTCACCTTGCCGTGTCCACATTGCTCACCTCCGTTAGCATCACGAGGCCCAGGAAGTAGGAGACGATGGACAGAGCCAGGATGAGCAGCTCCCGCCGGTAGCCCCTCCGGAAGACCTTGGGGTACATGTCCACCACGGCGGTCACGAGGCTTTCCACGCACACAAACTGCACAGGGCAGAGAGGAGGGTGTCAAGCCCGGGAGAAAGTCGGTTCTTAGCGGCCCTGGCCCAGGACAAGTGCAAGTCGTCTAACCCCTGGGCCTCCCGCCCACTGGCCAGACCTTCCTCCCCATGCTCACGCTGACGGAGGGCCCGGGAGTGACAGCAATCCCAGCGCTTACAGGACTCCAGCAAGCCCACGGAACAGGTGGGGCCCTGAGGCTCAGAGAGGGGAAGTAACCTGCCCAAGGTCACTCAGCAAGGGGGTGGCAGAGGCAGGACTTGAACTGGGGTCTCCTGACTCCAGCGCTAGAACTCCTTCTCCCCCATGCTTCGCGTCATGTGCCTACGTGCTGGGCGCTGTTCTGGGGCCGACTGCTTAAATGAGACGCGATCTGGGAGGCAGGATGGGCATCTCTGAAACTGTCCTGAGAGCCGAGTGCTCTGGTCAGTCTCTGCAGGCAGGGCTTGATTTCCTCATTCTCCAGGACTGTGACAGCCCCTCCGTCCTTTGCTTCTGCTGGACAAATACCCCTCGGATGGATGGAGAGCAGTCCGAGGTTGTGTTTCTGCTGTGGGAGTGTCTGGGCCCGGCCAGGCTCAAGACAGCACGGCTTCAGCCACTGTCTGTGTCCCACCAGGCTGAGACGGGGCCAGACACGCGGCATCGGAGCATCAACGCCCAGGCCGGACATCCCAACACGCCAGTCACCCTCTTCTCTGGGCGCTTCCAGCACTGTGGGCAGATCTGCATAAGCTTTTTCCTGACTGCTCCTTCTTGCCCCCAGCTCAGGCAGAACAGACCCTTCCTCTCCTCTATCCCAGGCCACCCCCTGCCTCACCTCAGGGGGCCCGTGCTTGCTTATATCTGTCTCCTTACAAGGGGGGGCTCTGGAGGGCAGGGGCCACATTGTTTTCATCTCTTTCCAGTGGCACAGAGGAGATGCCTCAGAAAAGGTTGGTAAGTTAATAATAAGAAGAAATCATGGCAAATGCATGGTACTCATGGTGAGCCAGGCTCTGTTCTAAGCACTTAACAGATACTAATTTACTTCATGTAAATTATTATTATCCCTGTTTCATAAGGGAGGACATGGAAGCATAGGGGTGGGCCACCTGCCTGCGGTCACACAGGTGTTCAGTAACATAGCCTGGGTGGGAAGCAGGCCATCGTGTCCTAGAGACTGGGCTTTGACCGCCGAGCTGGCGTGCCAGGAAGGAGGGCGGTAAAAGGAGTGACGAATCCTTTGGCTGGTCACCATGTGGAGACGTTCCCTTCCCTGAGGCCATTTCTTGGCCCCAGATCCTTTCTACTGTTCGTTTGTACCTCCTCAGCAAAGGTATTTCCAACTTCACTGTGCCAGGGACTGAAGCACAGAGAGGTCAAGTGACTAGCCTGGAGGTAACACAGCTGGTGAGCACTGCGGAACTGTGGCCCAGGCTCTGGGCTACCCTGTGTCTACAGGAAGGCTGGCTGCACTCATCCTTTCTCCAGGGTCCCCAGGGAAGGAAGGAGATGCAGTTCAGGGAAGGCTGTCTATCCAGGACCCAAATTGAAGAGACGTCAGGGCATGTGGGCTAAGAGGCACAAAGACCTGGGTGCATGTCCCGGCAAGTCACTCAGCCTCAGTTTCTTCACCTGCAAAATGGGGATGACAAAGGGCCCTCGGGGCATGTGGTTACTGTGATAAGGAACAGAGGATGTGGCCCAGGCACAGGGCACACACGCGGGCGGGGAGCAGAGCGCCGTCTGCCCGCTGGGCCCCCAGGTCTCCCTTGCTAACGGAGCCTCTCAGCCCACATGCTGGCTCCGCTCAGCACCCCCAGGGACTCAGAGCCGAGGGCCCGGGCCCACGCCCCCTGCAGGGCAGTCAGGGTCACACACAAGCGGCCAGCCCCTCCCAGGCCTCGGCCCTCAGCAACAGAAGGGAAGCAACTTAGCAGTTTCTGAGGACTCAGCCAGGGGAGGAAACTGGACTTGGCTGGGTTCGCAGACACCCCGGCCGTGACGTGTGGGTGCTAAGTGACGTGCACAAGGCGGGGGATGGGGGGCAGCACCTTGCTGACGGGCTGTGACAGCAGAGCCACCAGCCTTGGGAAGAAGATGTTCACTGGGGCTCCCAGGAAAGCCCGCTGTGCAGCAACAGCAGGGAAAAGGGCAGATGTGGGAGAGTGGAGAGTAACCAGGGGCCACGGCGGAGGGGGGGGGTGTGGGGGGGAG
>NW_027551576.1:1940064-2019438 GCF_008692635.1 Crocuta crocuta | reverse complement strand
TGGTGGTGCCGAGGACCCATGCGGCCGCCTGGAGCGTGTGGGGGGCCGTGACACAGGGAGGAAGGAAGGAAGAAGGTACTTTTCTGTGTTCCTGTGTCCCCCACCATTTGACTGGGGCAGGGACCATATCCGAGGATATGGCATTAACTATAACCCTCTCTCGGGGAATTTCTTCCCGCTTGCTAAGTGGTGCTACCGGGCAGAAGCTATTTTCGCCGAACAGAAGTATTTAGCAAGTTTTTTAAAATTTTTGATCGGGAGTTGGGAATTCCAGGGAAGGAAAAGTACGTCTGGGAAGATGCGGAGGGACCCATACAGGGGTGTCTGGGGGTGACTGACTGTGGAGACCACCTGGGGGGGGTGTGCTGAGAGGGGACCGGGGTGGGGACGGCAGGCCGCGCCCTGACCAGCAGCACCTAGAGGTGGTGATAGGCCCCTGAGCTGCTCCCGAGAGCCGTGTCGGGCCTCCCTGCCCTTCCGGCCCGGGTTCTCCCCCTTACCTGGCTGTCCAGGCCCAGGAAGATGAGCATCATGAAGAACAGGGCGGCCCACAGGGGCGAGAGGGGCATCATGGTGACAGCCTTGGGGTAAGCGATAAAGGCCAGGCCGGGGCCTAGAGAGGAAGGAGAGAGACAGAGGTGCGGGGGGGAGCTTGGTCCCTAGTTCAATTGTTATTTAAATCCATCATATATTAAGTGCCCCCTTTGTGCCAGGCGCTATGCCTAATTCGCCCTCAAGTCAACGTAAATCTCCTGTGCAGTTGGTACTATTATGATGCCCATTGTGGGGATGAGCAAGCTGAGGCACAGACAGGTAAGCAAGGGTCAGCAGGGGTCAGGATTCAAACCCAGGTTGGTCTGACGCATAGGCTTTCCTCCACAATGACCTGTCTGTTCTCACTGGGCCAGGCATGCGGGGCGGTGGCTTGTCATTAAAATGCAGATTCTCAGGCCCCGCCCACGGACTCCGATTGGGTCAGCCTAGGGGCGGGGCGGGGTTCCAAATGGGGCGCAGGAGTCCTCGCTCGGACAGATGCTCCTCTACCCCAGGCTGTGTCTGTGCCCACCCTCACTTACTTTGCTCCAAAGAGAGAGCTTGGTTAGCATGTCCTGAGGACGAGCTTTATTAATTTCGAGGGAGAGATACCTGATGCTCTAGCTGGTCAAGCGCACAGGTTGGCCTGGGTTCACATGCTTTTATTCTTTACTGGGATCTCTATCTGTCCCCTCAGCTGAAAACTGGGGATGATAAGTCCTACCTAAGGGAGTGGTTTTAAGAATTCAGTAAGATGGGGGCGCCTGGGCGGCTTAGTCGGTTAAGCGTCCGACTTTCGCCCAGGTCATGCTCTCGCGGTTCGTGGGTTCGAGCCCCGCGTCGGGCTCTGTGCTGACAGCCAGCTCAGAGCCTGGAGCCTGTTTCAGAGTCTGTGTCTCCCTCTCTCTCTGACCCTCCCCTGCTCACGCTGTCTCTCTCTCTCTCCTAGAAATAAATAAAATATTAAAAAAAAAAAAAGAATTCAGTAAGATGGTGCAGAATATGAAAAGCACTTAAAATAAATGCTCGATAAACATTAACCGATTAGTTTTTACCTTAAAAGCAACATTATTAAAGTCTAATTTACCTACAATAAGCACTCATTTGCATTGTACAAGTTCAGTGAGTTTTGAAGTGTATGTACCCAGACAGCTGCATTCAAGATACAGAACATTTCTACGGCCCCATCGGGCCCTCTGTGGTTTCTCTGCTCCCATTCCCTGTCTTAGCTCCAGGCAGTCGTTGATCTGATTTTTTATTTTTTTCACCTTGCATTAGCTTTGCCCATCCTATTTAGGAGTGGAATTGCTGGCTCGTATGGTAACATATTCTTTCTTTCTTTTTTTTGCAATGCCATTTGNTATTGTTAATTTTTGGAGGAACCTCCACACTGTTTTCCAGAGGGGCTGCATATGGTAACATAGTCTTAACTTCCTAAGAAATGCCAAACAGATTTCCAAAGCAGCTGCCATTTTACATTTCTGCCAGGGATGTGGGAGGGTTCCAGCGACCTCACAGCCTTGCCAACACCTGATGTCAGACGTGGGGTATTGTCGCATAGCTTTGCTGTCTGCTCAAACACCTTCTTGTGTGAAGTCCTGGAGTTTGCCCATTTCTTACTGGGTTGTCTCCTTTGTATTGAGTTGTGAGAATTCCTGATATATTTGGGACATAAATCCTTTAGCAGAGAAGTACGATTAATATTTCCTCGTCTGTGGCTTCCCTAGTCATTCTCTTAACAGTATCTTGGGAAGAGCAGAAGTCTTAAAATTTCCACTTGTTTGTTGCTTGCATACAAAAATACAGCAGGTTTTTGTTTATTGTCCTTTATTCCCATGACCATACTAAGTTCACTTACTAATTTTTTGTGTGGTTTTCTTACAATTTTATATGTGGTCAATCATACTGTTTATGAAAAAATAGAGTTTTTATTCTTCCTTTCCAATCTTAATGATTTTTATTCATTTTTCTTGCTTTACTGCACTCTCTAAAAATTCTAATACCATATGGAATAAAAGCAGAAAAAGCGTACAGCCATGTTTTATTTCTGATTTTAGGGGCGAGAATTCAATATTTAATTGCCAGGAAATTAACATTTGTGCAATACTATTAATTAAACTACAGACTTTTTTTTTTATTATCTATCAGTTTTTTTCTCCTTATCCAATTCTAGATTCCACACTGCACTTCATGATCGTATTTATTTCCTCTCCTCCACATCTGCAATAATTCCCCAATCTTTTATCTTTCCTTGACATTTTCCATGAGTACTGGTCATTCTTTCGCATAATGTTCCTCTGGATGTGTTTGTCTGATGTTTTCTCATTATTAAACAGAGGTCATGCAATTTTTTTTGGCAAGAACATCACAGAAGTAATGCTGTGTCCTTCTCAGCTCATCAGGTTAAAGGGGCACATGACATCCGTAAACCTTAGTACTGGTGATGTCTACCCTGATTACTTGGTTAGGTTGGTGAATGCCAGTCTTCTCCACTGTAAAGTTACTGTGTTTCCCTCTATAACGGATAAATATCTTGGGGGAGGATACTTTGAGTTTATGAAAATATCCTGTTTCAAGTAAAACTTTTACCCACTGATTTTAGTATCCATTGGTAGATCTTGCCTGCAGCAATAATTCCTTTGGGGTTTCTTTTCTTCCTTCCTTCTACATTTATTAATTAGAATTCTTCTGTAAGAAAGAGCTTTTCCTGGGGCGCCTGGGTGGCTTAGNAAAAAAAAAAAAAAACTTAAAAAAAAAAAAACTTAAAAAAAAAAAAAAGAAAGAGCTTTTCCTTCACACTCATTTATTGAATTTTTATTTATTTCAGTGTGGACTCCTGGGTATTCGGTTTATTCTATGGATTACAATCCCAAACTATCGTTATTTATTTTGCTAATCAAATCGTTCCAGGCTTGGCTACTGGGGGTTTCTTCAGAAGTTTGGTGCCTCTATCCTTTTTCTGAGTACTTCCTTATTTTCTGGCACTACTAAATGTTTCAGCTTCATCACGTCTGGCTCCAGCACTAGAATCAACTGTTTCCCCAAGGAGCTTTGGTTCCTTTAGTGGGAAAATGGTGTTCAGAAACCAAGATCTGGCTTCTGGGTTTGTTCATTTGTGCTATGGGGATATCACTTCTACAGGCCCTCTCAGCACACAAAGCAGGGAGACACTTGTATATCTAACACACACACACAACACACACACACACACACACACACACACACACACACACACACACACACACATGTTTCTATATCTATCTGCATGTATTTTAAACCCATGAGTCCATCCCGATGCCTCCAATTCTAATACAGTTCACTGTAGCTTCTCCATTTTCTTTATTTGTAACATCTTCCTCAGTGAAAACTCTGTCTCTAATGATCTATATTGACTTGTTTGCTCAGTCCTCATATACACGTACAATAGTTACAGAATTGCAAACTCATACCCCTGTACTAACAAGAGAACAGTACAGTAATTTTTGTTTTTAGCCTTATAGTGTCCAGTCAAAATACTGTTTCCAGAAATGGACTTAGATTAAGTCTTTTCTTTACCATTCTCTTCTGCGTGGTTACATTATTTATTTGTAATGCATTTAGGTTCATTTCTTACTGTTTATATTCCATTTTAATTCCACTTACATAGAGGAACTGTTTATTTGGTGCTACATGAAACGTTACTGTTACCGTGGTTCTCTAAGACTCAGAGCTAATAAAAATATACTGAGAAGTATTGTTTCCTTTTTCATCCTTACTTAATTCCACCCTTCTTTCTATCTCTTCTCCACTCACACCCTAGAGGTAACCATTCTCTTTATTTTTTAGTTTATCCTTTCCATATTTCTTTTGCATAAATGAGCAGACATACTTCCTTACATCTCCTTCTTTCTTATACAAGGGGTAGGATTTTATGGATATCTGCTTTTTAAACTTAAACACACACACATTTATCATTTAAAAAGTACTCACCAATTTCCATTTACTTGATTATTTTTATATTGTGAATGAGTGTTGGATTTTTTCAAAGATTCTTTTAGTATATATGAAGATAATTTTATAATTTATTTCACTTGGGCTATTAATAGGGTGTATACGATATTAGTGGATTTCCTAGCATTAAACCAACCTTGCGTTATTCCTGGAATAAATCCTACTTGGACATGGTGTATTACCTTCTTAATGTGATTTTGGATTCTAATAGTTTGGATCTGGATTTACCAATATTTTATTTACTATTTTTACATCAATATCATGAGTGATATTTTGTTTCTTTGCATTGTCTGTTTGGTGTAGGGAGTTGATAAGTTTCCCTTCCTTTTCCCTCTGGAACAATTTATAGAGCACTGGGATTATCTGGTCCTTGATTTTTTTATTTGTTATGTTTACTTACTTACTTATTATTTATTTATTTATTTATTTATAGAGAAAAGCATGAGTTGGGGAGGGGCAGAAAGGAAGGGACAGAGAGAACCACAAGCAGTCCTGCACACAGTCCCTCTGTGTCAGCACAGAGCCGATGTGGGGCTTGACCTCATGAACTATGAGATCATGACCTGAGCCAAAATCAAGAGTCAGACACAACCAACTGAGCCAACCTGGGTCCTTGAAGGTTTGATACAATTATCCGAGAAGCCATCTGGGCCTAGTGTTGCTTTTGTTTTTGTTTTTGTTTTGTTTTGTTGGTGGGGTAGTTCCTTAACGCCTTTATCTATTCCTTCTATGGAAATTGGCTTAGATTTTCTGAATCCAATGTGGTCAATTGTGGCAAACTGTTTTTTTCCTAGGAAAATATTCATTTCATCTAAGTTTTCAAATTTTTGTGTAGAGAAGACTACAAAGCAGTCTCTTGTGATTTTACTTTTTAAAAATTTTAAATCTTATTTAACCCCTGGTTAACATAGAGTGTAATAATGATTTCTGGAAAGAATTTAGTGATTCATCACTTACATACGACACCCAGTACCCATTAAAGATGGGCATCCTTAATGCCCATCAAGCATTTAGCCCATCACCCCCATACCTCCCCTCCAGCAACTCAAGTTTATTCTCTGTATTGAAGAGTCTCCTTATGGTTTGCCTCCCTCTCTCTTTTTATCTTATTTTTCCTCCCATTCCCCTATGTTCATCTGTTTTGTTTCTTAAATTCCACATATGAGTGAAATCATATATTTATCTTTCGCTGACTGACTTATTTCACTTAGCATATAAATGTCTTCCACTTCAATGGTTGTTTCCCCTTTATCATTTCTTATTTCACTATTGCTATGTTCTTTTTTTCTTGGCCATCTGGCATTTGTATATTTTTATTGTTTTTAAAAACCCGGAATTTTGTTAATCAAATCTACTGTTTGTAATCATCTATTTATAATTATTCCATTCCTTCCTGCTCTTATCTTTATTATTTCCTTTCTTGCGCTTTCTTTCGGTTCATTTTGCTGTTGTTTTTCTGAAAAGGGAATGCAATTAATTTATTTCCATTCTTTCACTTTTACTGATAAATGGTTTTAGTATTATTATTTTATTATCAGTTTACTTCTATCTATGTCTCCTTGTACCTCCTGCAGTTTTGTTTCATAAAGGTTATTGCTGTGTTATTTGGCGCATATATTTTTATGTGTGCTGTATCTTATTATGAATTATAGCTTTTACCATTAAAAAATGTCCTTTGTAATGCTTAGTGCTGTGGGGCTTGAATTCTACTTTGCCTCATATCAGGATTGCTGTCGTTGTCTATCTCCTTATTTTTAGCTCTTATGAATCACTTTGTTTTAGGTGTATCTCTTATATACAGCATATACTTAGGTCATGTTTTGTGAGCCAAATTGAAAATCTTTTTCTTTTAATAGATGAATTAAGGCCACATTTATTCATATGGTCAGTCTTAATATTTTATGGTTATGTGTATTTTAAAATATTTGCTATATTTCTCTGTTAGTCATGTATTCTTTGTTCTTTTATTTATAAATGTTTTTTGGTATTATGAAGGTTTATATTTTTGTTCTAGTGGTTACCTTTATACTTACATCTTTTAAAAGTGCCCTTAGACCCTTATATTTTCTTATTTAAACCTTCACTGCCTGGCTTTCCAAATCTGTCCCCCCACCTCCCATATTATTTGAAACCATTTCTTGTCCATACAACAATGAAGTTTTCTGTTTTCCTTTTGTCTTCTCTCTCCATCTTTTAGGTGGATGATTTCTACTCTGTTAACAGTACACAGCATATTTCTACATTACTCCTCTATCTTCTTCCCCACCTTTGTTTTGGTCTTAGATGTGTACTTAAATATTTTTGAGTGCTTACCATCAGTCTTTTTTCTAACTTTTCCTAGTCATTACTGGGTGGGACGAAGCTCACCCTATAGTAGATTCCTCCAAAGGACTTATGAATGTGGAAGTCTCAAAGTTCTGTTTAAAATGGTTTTCCTATGCCTTGACATTTTCTATAGCCTTGATTCACACTTCTTTTTGCAAATAAATTAAAAAAAGATACTGCTTCATAGTTCCCTTTCTTTGTATGCAGGTTTGGAAAAGTATGATACCAGTTTAACTCTTTTGCCCTTTTAAGTTATTTAATCTTTTTTGTTTGGAAGCCCTGAGGATTTTGTCTTTATCTTTGAAAGCTAATATCTTTACCAGAATGTCTTGGAATTAATCAATCTGGGTTAATTTTCACTAGTACCTGAGAAGTCCTTTCAATGTGTAGATTGAGCTCTTTTTCTGTTTCTGCAATGTCTTCTTGGATTATAGTTTTAATTATTACCTCTGTTTTCCATTGTTTTATTTTCTTCTTAAAAACTTTTTTTAAAATGTTTATTTTTGATATATAGAGAGAGACATTGTGAGCAGGGGAGGGTCAGAGAGGGAGGGAGACACAGAATCCAAAGCAGGCTCCAAGCTGTCAGCACAGAGCCCTATGCAGGGCTCAAACCCATGAACTGTGAAGTCATGCCCTGAGCCGAAGTCAGACGCTTAACCAACTGAGCCACCCAGGTGCTCCTATTTTTCTTCTTTAGGGACTCTATAATATGAATATATTTTTCTTTGCTGGCCTTCAATTTCTAGTTTTTGGTTGGATCATTTTCACCTCTTTATGTCATTTTCATTCACCTGGTTGTTTTCTTTCTTTTTTCAAAATGCCCCTTTGTTTGCCCGGCTCAGTGGCTCAGTTGGTTAAGCATCCAACTTCATGATCTTGTGGTTTGTGAGTTCAAGCCCTGGTTCTGTGCTGGTGGCTCAGAACCTGGAGCCTGCTCGGATCCTGTGTCTCCCCCTCTCTCTCTCAAAAATAAATAAACATTAAAAAGTTTTTCATAAAAAAATAAAATAAAATGCCCCTTTATTGAGACTATTCTCCAGTGGACATTTTATAATTTATTCCTCATTTCTGAGATAACTTGGCCTTATCTTTTTTCTCATTTTTTCTCTCTGAGTTCAATTAACTTTCTCTTCATTCATTCCTGTTCCCTCTTCTCCTATCTGGTAGTTTTAAAATCCCAGGTTCAAGGTTTTTGTTTGTTTTTCTCATATCCTCAGATGCCTGTTTGAGTATATTTAATTCTCTCTGGAGTGCTGACTTATAATTTTCCTCTATTTCATGGTTGATTTCGCGGTCATTGATAGGTGGGGAATTTCTATTCCTGATTTCCTGCAATAGTTCTGTATGGACTTGACTTTTCTTGTGACTCATGTTCTTGAGTATTTTATAATATTCCCAACTTGCTAGTGCCTTCTTTTGTCAGTATGGCAAAGTCGAGGTACTTTAGCAGCTTTTTGTTTTGATGTTGGGGGAGGGTAATCTCTCCTTTCCACAACCTGATTTTATGGTTCTCTTTGGTTTTGCAGGACTTTATTTTCTCTCTCTCTCTCTCTCTCTTTTTTTTTTTGGTTTTCCTTTCAGCATCTAATCATCAAAGGGTGCCTCTCCCTTTCTTTTTGCCTTTTTCTCCCCCAGATGTTCTATGTTTCAAATGGTGTCTCCTTTAAATTGTGCCTGTTCCTTTAAATGGCCCCTGTTCCTTAAATGGGACACTGAATCCCTTCTCTGTTATCCCTGCTAAGGGATCTGTCTGGATCTTTTCCAGGATTTTCAGACCTACAGTGAATTTAATCGTTCTGGTGACTGCTGCAAACCACTCTTAGGTCCCTTCACCAGCCTCTCTGTCTTCTGTCTCCCCCACAGTTTTTCTCAGTTTGCCTTTGTTCATCACAAAGCCTTAGCAGCTGTGAGGGTGCAGGTGGTAGCAGAAGGGATTATGCCCTGGCATTAGTAATTTTTCTTTTTGTTACAGTTACCTGTAGCTTCAACATTTTCTGTCTTTGAGTTATGCAGGGGCATGGTTTTGTATAAAATATATTTTCCCTCTTGTTGTTTTCTTGTTTGGGAAGACAACTAGGATATAAGTAGCTATACAGCCCTCATAGTCCTCAGATATTCAGAGGTCTTACGTACTCTAATTTTTAAAAGACTGTGTAAGATTGATACTATTTTTTTCTTACATGTTTGGTAGAATTCACCAGTGACACCATTAGAGCTTCAAGTTTTCTTGGTAGAAAGGTTTTTGGTAATGAATCCAATGTCTTTTAGAAGTATAGAGCTATTCAGTGTTTCTATTTCTTCCTGAGTCATTTTGAGTAAATTATATTCTTAAAGGGATTTGTCTATTTAATCTACACTATCAAATATATTAGCTTGAAGTTAATCATAATATTTCCTATTCTAATTTTTAATGTCTGTAGAATTTGTTGCTGTACCTTTTCTTTCATTCCTGATATTAGTAATTTGTGTTTTCTTTCACTTTTTCCCCTTGATTAGTCTTGATAGGGGATATAAATTTTGTTGTCTTTTTTAATACCAAATTTGGCTTTGGAATTTTACTGAGGCTATGTCTTACCTTTATTATTTCTTTGTTTCTACTTACTTTGGGTTTAATTTATACTTCTTCTCTTTAGCTTCTTCAGGTAGAAACTTAACTTTTTTACTTTAAATCCTTCTAATTATGCTTTAAAGTTATAAATTTCCCTGTAAGTACTTTAACTGCATCTTATAAGTTTTGATATGTTGTGTTTTCATTACCATTCAGTTTGAAATATTTTCTTCTTTGATCCATGGGAAATTTAGAAACATGTTGCTTACCTTACATATACTTAAGGATTTTCTAGATATATTTTTGTTATGGATTTAAAATTTAATTCACTGGTAGTAAGAGAATATACCTTAATTTCAATCTTTTGAAACCTATTGAAATTTAATTTATGGCCCAATTTATATCCTATCTTGGTGAATGTTTCATGTTCATTTTTCTGAAAAGAACTGTACTTTGCAGTTGTTCCTTACAGTGGTTTATAAATGTCAATTCAGCCAATTTGTTTGACAGTATTCAGATCTCTATGTCTTTATTAATATTTTGTATAGTTGTTTTTTTTTTAACTTTTTTTTTAATGTTTTATTTATTTCTAGGAGAGAGACAGCGTGAGCAGGGGAGGGTCAGAGAGAGAGGGAGTCACAGACTGAAACAGGCTCCAGGCTCTGAGCTGGCAGTCAGCACAGAGCCCGACGTGGGGCTCGAACCCACGAACCGCGAGATCATGACCTAAGCGAAAGTCGGACGCTCAACCGACTAAGCCACCCAGGCGCCCCTAATATTTTGTATAGTTGTTTTAACATTAGTGATCAAGGGATGTTAAAATCTCCAATTATGATTGTGAGTTTGTCTATTTTTCCTTTTAGTTAGTTTTTGCTTCACACATTTTATTTTTAAATGTTTATTTATTTAGAGAGGTGGGGAGAGAGAGGTGGGGGTGGGGAGGGGTGCACAGAGAAAGAGAGAGAGAGAATTTCAGGCAGGCTCCACACTGTCATCATGGAGCCTGACGCAGGGCTCAAACCCATGAACTGTGAGATCATGACCTGAGCCGAAATCAAGAGTCAGATACTCAACCAACTGAGTCCCCTAGGTGCCACTGCTTCATGTTTTAAAAATCCTTGTCATTAGGTACCAACATGTTAAGGATTAGCTGTCTTATAAATGAACTGCCCTGTTTATAAACATTATGAAGTGCCCCCTCCCATGATCTCTAGTAATACTCTTTGACTTGAAGTCTACTCTGTATGATATTAAGATAGCAAAGCCACTTTTCTTATGCTTGTTGTTTACATGGTATTATCTTTTTATTTTGTTTTACACTTTATCTGTGCCTTTAAGTTTAAAGTATCTCTTGTTGAAAGCTTATGGTTGAGTCCTGCTCATTTACTCAGTCTGATAATCTCTGCCTTTTACCTGGCGTATTTGGCTCATTTGCATTTAATGTAATTATTGATATAGCTGGGTATATTACCATTTCACATTTGTTTCCTTTTGTCCCTTCTGAATCTTGGGGTTTTGTTTGTTTATTCTGTTGTGTTTTTCTTGCCTTCTTTTGGGCTGATCAATATTTTGATATATTCAATTGTATTTCAACTAAGCTTTGTAGCTCTACCTCTTATTATTATTTTCTAAGCAGCTAGCAAACAATATGCATCCATAACTCATCAAAGTCTATCTTGAGTTAACAATGTATCACTTAATCCTGCCACCACACATCTGACTCTTTCCACTTCTGATGATCATTCTGACATTTTCTGCCTTGAAACAGAATTCAGGACTTAACCACATCAGTACTTATGAAATGAAAACAGATACTTCAATTAAATGACATAGATAATCAGACTGGATAAAAAAGCAAGATCCAATTATAAGCTGTCTAAAATCTCAACCTCCAGGGGAGGGTATCTTACAGAAAGGTCACAGAAACAGACCAAGGGGCATGTGGGTAAGGGCTGGGATCACAGCATGACAAAATCTGAGCTCTGTTAGAAGTATACATTGCCTTTCTGTCCCAGTTTCCAGGTATGCTGGAACATCCCATTGAGCATTCTGCCATCTAATTAGGTATTTTCCAAGAATCACTCATCAGAAAGCGAGCAGCCCGGGTCCTTCTGAGCAAGGTGAGGTGGCTACATGCTCACTTAAAACTTGTAATTTCTCCATATGGCAGATGATCCCAAGGAGAATCTTAGCCGGACCCATACACCCAACCAAGGGTACAGAGCAGATTTACCTGCTGGATCCCAGGAGCAATACAGGAAGGTGAGTGAGAAAAGGCTAGAGCCAGGTTGTTACTCCTATGAATGGTGTGACTTTGGGCGAACCACTTCAGGCTCTGAGGTACAGAGTCCTTGTCTCAGTGGGCGTGGTAAAGCCCAGGGCTGCTGTTTATGTGAAGAGTGCTCCCTGCAGGTGTTCAGGGCATACTCTGCACAGCCATGAGTGGCAGGCCTGACAAAGCCAACCCTGCAGAGGTGCTGTGAGCATTTTGTGAGGTAGACTATGAAAAACAACCACCCCAGAGCCTGACAAGTGAGACAGAGTAAATCCATTATGGTCCATCCATCCAGTGGAATACCACATAGCCATGAAAACTCTTGATTGAAATCTCTGTTTACTGAGGCAGAAAGTTCTTCGTGCTTTATTGTGAAGGGGGAAATGTAGCCTACTGAACACCAAGGATAATTTGATCTGATTCCCATCACCACACATACGGATACATAGGCATGGAAAATGCCATGACAGGAAAACCCCAAAGTGTTGTCAGATTTGGAGTACTTCCCTTTGTTAAGATTTCCACATTTTTCTACCTTGAATATGCTTTCAATTTGAAATTAGAAAAAAAATAACAAAACTTATTTTTAGTTGGCTCTTTTCCTTTCTATGACTCCTCTCTGAACTTCCTCTATAAAATGGAAATAATGAAGAAAAGAGAAAAAATAATGCTGCAGATAACTTATCCCACTCAACACCTAAGGCAGACACTAGGACCTTCAGTTTATAGAGGAGGAAATGGATTCCTGGGGTTGGCAATGCTCCCGTGGAGAAGGGAATACTCTCTCTTCACAGGGCTGTCCCGAGTTCGATGACAGGAAGGAGTGTGGATGTTTGGTCAAGTGCCAGGTGCACACAGTGGGCGGTAGGATGTCATGGTCAGAGCCTGGGCTCTGGAGCCAGATGGCCCGTATTAAATCCCAGCTCTGTCTCTTCCAGCTCGTATAATCTTGACTAAGTGACTTCACCTCTCTGAGCCTCAGCTTCCTTATCTGTAAAGCAGGGGGAGCAAAAGCACCACGCTGGGGGGCTGAGCTGAGGGTCACGTAGGACAGCTCTGTGCCAGAGCAGGCACTTGGTGAATGAGAGCGCTGGTCATATGAATAGCCTCCCGGCTAGCTCCAGGGCCCTGATTTCAGCAGGGACTGCCTCTCTCTGACATACACTATCAGGAGGGAGGTGGGCCCTGAGTGGTCACAGAGCAGAGCTTTGCAACCATGTTCTTGCTCTGATGTCCACTCCACCACCCTGCCCAGCTTGGTGGGTTACAGGGGCGCTTCCCGATCTATGCACAGCACACAAAACAGGACACTGTGGACCAGCATTTCAACAGAGGCCCCGTGGCTCCCAGGAGTGCTAGGAGGTGGTCGCAATAAATGAGGGCATGCCTGGCATTGAGTGGATGGAGGCCAGAAAGGCTGAGCCCCCTGTGCTGTTCCTGACAAGCCGTTCTGCTAGGCACTCTTGCAGGTGAAAAACTTACTTAGACTTAACCGAGTTTAGAATCTAACCACTTGTCAGGAGAACACAAACCATTTTCATACTTTTTAACACACATCGAATTTTCCTAGAATTCAAACACCACGTAAATCAAGGCCATTTTGTGCAATCCCCTCAGCAACAACAACTCTGCCTGTGGTGTGTTGGATACAAACACACGTCAACCTATACTTAAGAACGTCACACTCAGTGATTCTACATCTGGAAGAGAGAAAGGGAGAGAAAGGTCCTCCAAGCAGAGGGGACGGTATGTGCAAAGACCCTGTGGTGGGAGGGAGCAAGTAAGGCTGCAAAAGCAGATCACTGCAGCAGGGCAGCGTGAGCACGAGGGGATGATGTGGGGGGTAGGCTACAAAGGCTGGGCAACACGGGGCCTTGGGGCCACGCTAAGAGTCCACTAGTGTGAGAAGTGAAGGAGAGCTTTTCTTCTGAGAAGGACATGTTCAGCTCTGCATTTTGAAAGGAAACAACCTACACATGGAAGAGGAGGGGCACTAGTGGAGGCTGGGAAGCCAGCGGAAGGCTCCTGCAGTCATCCAGGTGAGCGGTGATGGTGGTTTGGGCTGGTGGGGTGACAGAGTCGCTGGGGGGAAGCACAGGAAGTGGAGCACCCCGGGGGAGGCGGAAGCTATACGACGGCAGGGTGCCTCGGATATGGCAACGAGGAGGTGTCCCGGTTTCTGTCCCAGGACCCTGGTCTGAGGATGGATGGCAGGACCGCCTCCTAAGGCCTGGACCCAGCAGAAGAGTGAGCTGGGGAGGCAGACCATATCTGTGCCACGACCTTCAGCCACCCCAGGCCTCCCTCGCCTTTGGCGAACTTACCTGACTCCGCCACCTCGGCGATGGGCACCCCCTGCTCGTACGCCATGAAGCCCAGGACCGAGAAGATGGCAAAGCCGGCCACGAAGCTGGTGCCACTGTTGAGGCAACAGAGCATGATGCAGTCCCTGCGGGGAAGCAGCGAGGGGGGCAGAGGTCAGGTGGGCAGAACAGGTGCACCGCTCGAGCGTTCCGCTGAGCACACGGCCGATCCCGGGGGCAGGCAGGGCAGGGTGGGCACGGACAGCCCCATCCGCCTGAGAAAGCCCTTGTGGTCCAGAGAGGTTAGGTGGCTGGCTCCTGTCACCCAGCTTCTCCTGCATTTTTAGAACGCACGGTGGGTCATGGAGCAGAAGCCCGGAAGAGGGCTGGGAAGGAAGAAAGGCTGGCACAGGAGAAAACGCACACCTAGAGAGAAGATACTTGGAGGCAAAGCAGCACTCCTCCAAATCCCCAGAAGGAGACAAAACCAGGGAAATGACAGAGTGATCTCCTGGGAGCTCAAAGCAAGGAGGGCAAGGGAGGCCCCTGAGAAGTGGCTGCTTCTCAGTCAGGGGAGCGTCCACGGACTGTACAGCAGAAGCCCCCTGCAGCTCTGGGAGGAGACACCCTCCTGAAGGTCAAGGTTCATGCTGAGAGCTGCTTACTGGGGCCTCAGAGTTCAGTGCCCGGGAGGGAGTGGCCCCCTCCCAGGCTGGAGCCCGCACGGAGGGGTGACCAGAGCAGTGACGGTCTCTTGCCCTCGGGAGGGGCTTACCAGCAAAAAAGCACCAGCATAAAGCTGCAGCCAGGAGAAACCGGGGTACAAACGACGGGCTTTGTCAAGGTGAAGACAGAGCGCTCAGGTCCCGGCCTCTCCTATGCAGGCGCTGCGCCCTCGCGGGGCCAAGTCAGGGAGTCGGCCTCCCAGGACCTCAGCCACGGCCACAGGCACTAGCCACTCAGGTTAACGGCACGTGTGACGCTCCATTTTACAGGGAGGACCTCCCAAGTGGCCCGTCCAGCCATTTGTCTGAGGTATGTCTCATCTGGGGTTCCCTGGGGTGGTGGCCGGTCACACCCTAACAGGCCCAGGCCCCCCGTCCCCTGGTGCTCTCCCCTGGCCACTAGCTAGTGCTGCTTACAGCAGGAGGAACTTCCTCGTGTGTGTTCCCCCAAAAGCCGCCTTCTCCGGTGAGGTCTAGTTCTGTCCCCCCCCAACAGCCTGGAGCTCCTTCAGCTTTGGCGGATCTGAAGAGAGTGCCCGATATCTCCTTGGGGTTTCTGGTTCCCTCAGTTAATTGTTTAGGGTCCTTTACCAGTTGCTCATCCTGCTGTGATCTGTAATCCACTCCAGCTGGTCCAACCCCTCTTCAAATGCCTCATCCAGGACTCCGCGCCAGACTCCAGAACACAGCAGGACTCTCCCCTCCTCTTCTCCGGACAGCCTGCCTTTGTAATGTAACCGAGGGCTACACTCATGTTGGTGACTGTTGACACCCGGGTGCCTTGCAAGGACTCTGAGATTCAGGGGCACATTGGAGTAGGCATTACCCTGGGGGTCAGGAGACGTGGACTCTACTTCCCCCTGCAATATCTTTACTCTGGACCTGACCTCCCCATGGGACAAAGTGCTTAAGAACAGGGGTTCTTGGGCCTTATGACAGATTATGTAATTTTCCAGCATGTAGTCATCTCCTCTACCTTCTTCCTTGGGTCTGAGTATGCTTCCCCACTGACTGTGGGCGTAGTCACATGATTTTCTTTGGCCACAGGATATTAGTAGATGTGATACAAACAGAGGCTGGAGATACACTTATATGATTGTACTTGTCCTTTGTGCCTTCTGTGACTTGTCATGAGAGGAACTTCCCCAGGGGAGCTTCTGTTCGCATAGTCTGTACCCCGCAATGTGCACACACAAAGCCAGCTTGAGCCTCCCCTGGACCCTGGGGCTGAATCCAACCAACTCACAGCCTGCGGGAGAGCTTCCCCAGTTGTCCAGGAGACTTGTGAGCAATAAAAACAAATGCTTGTCATGTTAAACCACTGAGTTCTTGGGAATGTTTGTTACACAGCATTACTGTAGCAGTCAGTGACTGATTACAGGTCTCTTTAAATAACCCTTCTGGCCCTGTGGATGTAGGCTGGGCTGGCAGACCTGAAGACTATCTGCAAGCCTGATTTCTCTCCTTTTTTTAGTGTTTATTTATTTTTGAGAGACAGAGAGAGAGACAGACAGAGAGAGAGAGATGAGGAGAGGCAGAGAGAGAGGGAGACAGAAGATCCCAAGTGGGCTCCACACTGACAGCAGAGAGCCTGATGCGGGGCTCAAACCCATGAGCCAAACCTGGAGATCATGACCTAAGCTAAAGTCAGATGCTCCACTGACTGAGCCACCCAGGTGCCCCAGATTTCTCTCCTCCTAAAAGGAAATGCAGCTCAGCCAAGGCAAGGGGATATTTATCCCTAAGGTTGGGGCAAAGCTGTTCCTCATGCCTGATTCCAGACCCTGCCTTATCAAGTGGGAAATGAGGTGGTCCTAGTGAGGAAAGTGCTTTCTCTGGATCCTCTCTATTCTGGAATTCTCCTGTATAGTTTCAATCTGCAATGTGCCTAGTGCTGTGCTAGGGTCTCTCGAATACTGTGTCACTGAATCTCGGGGCTCAGGGAGGAGAATCACCTACTCAAGGTCTCAGGGGCACCTTGGGATGAGGTTGGGATGTGCGTCCTTTCATCTCAGACACTGAAACCCATGCTTTTCCCAGGGGCTACCCAAAAACAATGCCTCCTAGGAATGAAGACTTTCAGATCCTGACTTGGGGGCAATTGTCTGAGCACTCATGCGGTTGTTGAAAAACAAATATCCTTTATTGCAAAGTCCCAATCTGTCCCCAGGGGGCTCCTGAGTGAGTTCCTCATATCACGGAAGGACAGAGAATCCCTAAGCAGACCTGAGGTCCCTTCCAGCCCTGCGTCCCACCCCCTGGCCCTCAGGGCACCCACACTTTTCAAGCAGAAGGAGTTTAGCAGCCTGTGTTCTGAAGTGCGGATTTTCCCCGGCTGGTTTCCTGCATCCCCCATCCCTCTAATTCCTCTCTGCAGGGCACCTTGTAGGTGAAAAGCTTACGTAACAAGCACTGTGAAGATGGCAGAAGTGGAGCCGGGCTTTGAAGACCTCCAGAAGCTATTAGGCTGTCAGAAGAGAGAGTACTAATTTACTCCCTCTGAGCTGGCTAGACCTGTTCGCAGAACAATTTGGAAAAGGAAATAAAATGGGCCTTCAACATCCCCTGGGGGATTTGCTTTCTTCTGCTGCCTCTTGGATGGGTGGGACTGCAGAAGAGACGTGCGGGGGCGGCGGGCTGATTCTACCTACGTGCCCCGTGGGGGAGACGGCAGCCACTGCCCCAGGACACAGCCCGAAGACAGGGCAGTCTTGGCCAAGTCCCTGTCAGCTACTGATGTTGGGGAAGAACTGGCCATCCCTTTCGGTGAGGAATAGGGGTGCAGGAACCAGAAAGGCCTGAGCTCAAAGCCATGTTCCACCACTGGCAATGTGAACACGAGCAAGTGACTTATTGTGGGGCCTCAGTTTCCTCATCTGTGTGATGGACGGCTCCTTCCTTGCCTCCTGACACATCAGGCAGCACTGTAGCAGGCTCAAGGGCTGGTGGCAAACAAGAAGACCTAGCTTGTGTCCCCATGGAACTGACCTGTGAGCAGTGGTCACGTGATTTCCGCGGTGTCCTACACAGAGGGCGGGTCTAAGTCAGCAGTCACGCTGCTGTGGTGACAGCTGTATGCAGATGGCATCCTTCTCCAGCATCCCAAGGGGTCACGTTCAACCCCGACCCATGGACTGCTACGCTCTTCTCCCGCCCTGTGCCTTTCTCTTCCTGTCCCTGGTTACTGTTCTGCATTGTGGCTAACAGAGTGCTCTGCATCTCATCCCCAACACCCACCTCCCCATGAACACCTGGAGGGTAGGAAGGACCTTATGGACAAGCTGGCCTGGTCTTCCACCTCGCCGGCATCCTCCTGTCCGGCCAAGGGCCTTCAGGAACAACAGAACTTGCTGCCTAATGGCCCGTTGGATTCCACAATGGCTCTTCCTTGCAGCATACTGGACCTGACCACTTTCACTTCCTCGGTGCCTCAGTTTCCCCAGCTTACAAAATCTGTGGACCGAGGCTGTGCCATTCTTGTGTGTATCTCCTAAGGAACCCATGTTGGTGTCTCACACTCGGCAGACCCATAATGCACGCGGTTTTAACGAACGGGTTAATAAAGTGATCATGAAGCGAGCTTTCAGCGAGATGTGGCAGAGCCCTGGGATGGAAAATGGAAGACCTCAGGCAGAGCCCAGGCTCTACTGTGTCCAGCTGGGGGGCCACCTCCATGAGCCTCTCTTTCCCCATCTCAAAGACGGGGATAATGTGGGAGGGACTTTATCAGTGCCGCAAGTGCTTTCAAAGGCATAATCTCCCTTGAGCCACCCGGCAACCGAATACCAGTCCCCTGAACACCCACCTACCATGACCAGGAACTGCATTCAGGGGTACAGAGAGCTCAGCAAACAGACCACTGGCTAGAATCCAGGTGACTTGGGCAGGTTGCTGGCCCTCGGTGGGTCTCAGCCTCACAGTCGGAATCAGGCTGCAGGCACGAGAAGCCAGGCAGCCAGGGTCAGACGGCCTCCGGCTCACCTCCCAGCCTGGGCCCTTCCCTTCCCAGCGCGGGGTGTGGGCTCAGGCAGGGGGCCGGGNGCCCCAGTCCCTCCAGATGGGGCAGGAGAGGAGCCTATAATCAAGTGAGAAGGGGCAAGAAGCGGGTTTCTGAACAGAAGGCAGAAGATCAGAGCCCGCACTGTCAGAAGAGCTGGGCTCAAGTCCCAGCGTTGCCACTTTCTAGCGATGTGACCCTGGGCACTTACCTGCCCTGGGATAAATCTTTGCCATATAGGGTGGGATGGAGGCCTGAATAAGATTCCTGGGGCGTGGGGCGCCTGGGTGGCTTAGTCGGTTAAGCGTCCGACTTTCGCTTAGGTCATGATCTCGCGGTTCGTGGGTTCGAGCCCCGCGTCGGGCTCTGTGCTGACTGCCAGCTCAGACCCTGGGGCCTGTTTCAGAGTCTGTGTCTCCCTCTCTCTCTGACCCTCCCCTGCTCACTCTGTCTCTCTCACTCTCTCCTAGAAATAAATAAAAATTATTAAAAAAAAAAAAAAGATTCCTGGGGTGGACGGATTCACGTTCAGCCTGCAACGCACTCTGGTCACATTCAGTATTTTCCTAGCTCCTCAAGCGGCCCCCTCTGACCCTGGGGCAGGGAGAGGCTGAGAAACAGACTGTTGGTCTCCTCCTGGCCCTGCAAGGTGGGGGGATGGAAGCGAAGGGGCCTGGCAGTGAGGAGCTCTTGGGGTTTGGTGGAGAGCGGGTGGGGCCAGAAATGCTCACCTGTAGCAGTTGTTGTTATAATTGTTATAACTTCCCAGAGCAGTCAGGCAGCCCAGGCAGATGGCATAGGAGAAAAAGATCTGTGTCCCAGCATCTACCCAGACCTGCAGGAAGGCACAAAGACGTCAGCATCAAGAGAAGTCAGATGAGTGGCTGCCCTTTTCTCTGAAACCCCCCACCCACACCTTACCATCCAAGAAGTCTAGGCGAGGAAATAATCAAACTTCCTAAACTTCTCAGGAACGTGTTTTAGGAGTTCTGTTATCAGGGACTGCTTCATTAAATATAAATGTCCTTAATTAATTCCAGAATCTTCCAGAGGCTGTGGGTAACAGTTCACTGAACAGCAAGAATTTGGATGTTCAGGTCCCTGCTTCAGCTTGTGTGACCTTGGAAAAGCTATTTAGCCTCTCTGAGACTTAGTCTCCTCATCCGCAAAGTGGGGAATGAACTTCCCTCTTAGGATTGTCGAGAGGATTTGTGTAATATGGAATGGAAGCTCCTGGGACCCGGCTCATAAGGCAAGTCATATTTAAGCCAAATTGAGTGACTTCTTATCTTTGTGATTAAGATTACCACGAGGAAGCTGTCATAGGACTCTGCCCGTGGGAAAATATTTGCATATTTGCATTGCATAGCATGAGCATAAGAAGGGACAGGGAAGGGGGGGGAGAAGGCGGAGGCCTGCCTGTATCTTTCACCTTTCAAAACAGGTGCATTTTAGGCTTCCTATGTGGTACTGAATGGAACCTACTTTCTTAGTTTCCAGGTTCCTCTCTGACAAAAACTGCTGTTGACAGCGTGGCACGCACACCAGAGGTAACACGGTTCCCTAGGCTCTCCCTGAGCCCCGCTCCAAGGAAAATCCATAGCCAAAAGCCAGACGCAGCTGATGACAGCGATGCTGGAGAGTTAGGTGCCATCCAGAGAACAAGGCTTTGCACTAATGCAAGTACTAGCTACACTTACTGAGCACTTGCTATGTGCCGGGAACTGGGCTGAGCCCTTTAAGCGTTAGGTCACTTGAATATTCACAATAACCCTACGTGGTAAGTGCTATTTTTTATAGCTAAGGAAAGTGAGGAACAGAGAGGTTGAGTAATCTACTCAAGCCCACACAGCTGGGAATGGCAGAGGTAAGTCTATAGAAACCCACCTCTAGACATACATGCTTAACCAACCCCAGAATTTGAGATGTCCTCTGAGATAATCTCCCACTCAACACAAGACTCTCTCCTGAGTACTCCTGACTATTAGAATAGTCTCTGTTTGATTACTGCTAGTGACAGGAAACTCACTATATGCTGATGTGGCCCTTTCTTCCTTAGAGAGTTCTGACCATTAGGACATTTCTCAGAAGAAATTCTCCTTCCTGGGGGTTCCTAGTTGGAACCATCCAGATCACGCTCCCTTTTCTGTGCAATAGCACTTGAGAGGTTTGGAGAAAGCACCAGTTTCCCTTGGATCCTAGAACTCTTCCTTCTCCAGGCAAAATCTCTCTTATTTCCTCTCTTGGGGACTTGATTGCAACAGTACAGGTCACTCTACCCCGGATTTGCTTGAGTTTGTGAATCATTCAGCAAATACTTATTAAAATTGAAGATCATAATGCTGCTTCTCAACCTAAGAAATGAAAACATTTTTTTTCCCTCCCTGGAGTATCCTGGAGTTAAAGGAGCATCTCAAGGAGAGCTCTTTTCATGAAGTGTGTGTGTGTATTTGTGTGTGTGTGTGTGTGTGTGTGTGTAGAGCAGGGGTGCCAGTATAACAGAGAGGACTGAGACATGGGGAAGAGGAAATGCAAAGAGGGACTATCACAAGAGCCTTTTCAAGAAATTTTGCCACCAAGAGGAGATGGGAGAGAGGTAGTGGAAGCGGAATTTAGGGAGAATTTTTTTAGTGGTAGAAACTGGAGGGTGCTTAAATGTTGACAGGGAAGGGCCAGTGCAGACAAAAGTGTTAGAGATTTAGGAGAGAAACGGATGCATTTTTAAGTCCTCCCGCTCTGCCTCAGTTTCCCTATTTGCTACTTCAGTGGATTTCCTTTACCCAAATCCAGGGTAGAGACCCTTCCAGGTCATCAAATCCCCAAGAAGGAAAGACAGGTATTTTGCCTGAGAAGGAAGAGTCCTAGGGCCCTGGGGCACTTGGTGCTTTCTGTGAATCTCTAAGACGAGTAGTAAGTCGCAGGGAGAAGTGAAAGGCAGTACAG
The DNA here is from genome assembly GCF_008692635.1 of Crocuta crocuta. Taxonomy (NCBI): domain Eukaryota; kingdom Metazoa; phylum Chordata; class Mammalia; order Carnivora; family Hyaenidae; genus Crocuta; species Crocuta crocuta. The sequence continues at coordinate 1,997,795 of NW_027551576.1, read as the reverse complement.
CTGCTGCCCCAGGACACTGGGGACCAGCTCACAAGACCTACCCAGCGGGACTCCGGGCGCTCTATCAAGCACTGCTCCTCCAGTCCCTCACCCCTGCTTGTAAGGCCTCTGCAAACTATTATCTCTCCACGCACCCCTTCACTGTCCTCTGGCTGCGTGAGACAAACTCGGGGGAAATCTAGCTGGTCCATCACGACTGAGCTCCACGGCAACTGGTTCCTCTCCACCCGAAACATAAAACACCAGCGAGCTTTCTATCCACACAGCCCAGAGATGTGACCCTCAAAAAATGACTTTCACTTATGGGGAATTTTCCGTGCAGTCTGTGCATTGAGCACATCAGCGCTAAAACAGGTACCTGCTGTTTTTGCCCACCCAGCATCCATCTCCCCCTTTCAGGTAACAGCTCCCCAATTTTCCTTTAGGAAACCACCTCTTCTCCACTGGGAGGGAGCCTCAGAGATGGTCACATGACCCAGGCCTGGCCAATCAAAACATTTCTCTTGGCCACAGTGATTGGTTCAGAGATGAGCATATGATGCAAGGCAAGCCAATGAAACTCAATCCTGGGACTTTTACTGAAACTACCGCAAATGGGATACAATGTTTTCTTCTGGAGATGCTAAGCTTGTAATTCCTGGGGGTCATCACTGACCATGAGGGAATAGCCTGCCTGAGAATAAAGCCAACGCAGAGGAAAGCGGCATCTAGAGCAAAGAAAGACTCATATTGGTGATATGACTTGAGTACCTGGATCCAGTTTTACCTGAAATGAGACCTACCCTAGAACACTGAAATTTTAGAGGCCTATAAATTCTTTTTCTTTTTAAAAAAATGTTTACTTATTTATTTTTGAAAGACAGAGAGAGAGTGAGCGAGTGAGAGAGAGCGAGCGAGCACACAAGCAGGGGAGGGGCAGAGAGAGAGGGAGACACAGAATCTGCAGCTGGCTCCGAGCTGTCAGCACAGAGCCTGACACAGGGCTGGAACCCACGAATAGCTAGATCATGACCAGAGCCCAAGTCAGATGATCAACCAACATCTTTGAGCTACCCAGCTGCCCCAAATTCCTCTCTTTCTTAAGTCAACTTGAATTGGATTGCTGTCACTTCAAACTCAAAGAATTCTGACTAGTAGCAACATTAAGTGCTTAGAAAAGCCCAGGGGCTGTAAGCCCTATTCCTTCAATCAATCCTGAATTAACTGATGAACCAGCATTTACTGAGAACCTTCTGTATGCAGAGCCCTGTGCAGAACCTGAAAGAAGTACTGTACACTTACAGATAGCACTTCATCTCTGTCTGCAGGTGAGATAAGCTGAAACATTAAGGGGACAAGGTAGCCAGCACCTAGGCGTGGTTGATGGTGGGGGTGGGGAAGGATAATTAACATGTGCTAGGGCAATCAGAGGAGTGATCAAAGACAGGAAATGATGAGGGAGGACATTTTGGATCTGGAGGTTCATGTGAGAGGGCGATGCTTTCTCAAATAATTTTTCCTTCTTGCTCCCCTCCCTCCAAGGTAAAAAGCCGGTCATTGTTATGCTGGTGGTTACCATCAAATGAAATACCTTTATACAATTCCCTTCGTCCCCCCTCCTTGTAACACCGTGGGCTGGTTCCCAAGTATAAGGAATACGGAAATTAGCCAGGAGTCTCAGTTTCTTTTCCTTCCCTATCCTCTAGCATCTAAGTAGAAGAAATATCCGTTGGTTTCCAGTTGCTATGTGAAAGTAATATGTGAACTTATCCTATTTTTCATATACACAATTCACAGTCCCCCAACTTTAAATACTTGTTCTGTATCTGCATGATCAGAATGTACAACTATTACAAATGTTATCTCCGTGACAGACACCATTTAGTGTGAGTTCTACACGTGAATCTTAATTTAATGTTCACTCCAGCCCTTATGTTAATACCTCTCTTGTTAGTTTGGTTGCTTGTTCTCTAGTAAGTCCCTCAGGCAAGGCTCATGAAAATAAGATTTCCTGGCTTCTTGCATGTTCATAATAGTTGGCTGACGGCTTTCATACTTGAACGTCAGTGTGGCTGCAGAGAATATCCTTGGGTCTCTCTCTCTCTTTTCCGGAGTATCTTAAATACATTGCTTAGTTGTCCCCTGGCACAGAGTGATATGTAGAAAAGCCTGATTCCATTCTTACTCACTTACTCTTTTTGTTTGAATGACCGACATTCTGGTTTTTTCTTTTCTCTTTTAACGGTCATTTTTATTAGAATAGGTCTTAATGTGGACTAGTCTGGGTTGATTTTCCTAGGCTTTTTGGTGTACTTCTTCAAGATAAAATTCAAGTCTTCTTATTTCAGGAAAAAAAAAAACCCTAAATTATTGTTTTTAGGATTTATTTTCTTCCACTGCTTTGGGTTTCTTCTTGGAAAGAAGAAATGTATGTTGGATCTTTCTTATATCACTTTTTCTTTTATTCTTTAATCAATCCCTTCATTTCTGACTTTATTTTTTTTTATTTTTTTAAATATTTTTTATTTATTTCTAGGAGAGAGAGAGAGACAGCGTGAGCAGGGGAGGGTCAGAGAGAGAGGGAGTCACAGACTGAAACAGGCTCCAGGCTCCGAGCTGGCAGCCAGCACAGAGCCCGACGCGGGGCTCGAACCCACGAACCGTGAGACCATGACCTAAGCGAAAGTCGGACGCTCAACCGACTAAGCCACCCAGGCGCCCCCTGACTTTATTTTTTTATTTTCCTCCTTTCCATCCCCTATTTACCTTATGATATTACCCGTGATGTCTATTCAGCCCTTTATTCTTTCTATTTAGTTATTCCCCCCAAAATGTTTTGCTTTTCTTAAGCAGTCCTTCCTTCCTGGCAGCCTTATTTTCAAATCTTCTTTTTGTCCAACAATTTCACCTACGCTATTGTTTTATCACATCTGTCGGTTCTTCGTTGCTTTCAGCTTGTTTTGAAATATTAAGTTTTAGTATTCAGCTGTTTCGTGGGCTTGTCTGTGGAATGCATACACTATCTATAGGAATGCTATTATGCTCCGAATTCTTTGTCTTATAAGAGCTTTGTATGGGATCTGACATGCCCTTTTCTGTTGTTCATGGGTAGGGCAGACACATTTTCTTGTCCTCTCAGGAGGAGATTTCCTTGTGTAGAGGAATGGGGGAGATTATCCAAGGTGGATTTTCTAGCCTCTTCTGTTATTATCAAAAAGTCTTGAAAACTATGATTGTTTTTAGTACCTTCTGAAATTATTGTTCTCTGTTCCCTTCCTCTACTCTTATCCCAAATTCCTCTTTACGTTTCCTTTAGTGTCACTGTCCTGCTCAATCTGGATTCTGCTCCTAGTGGTTTCTCCCCAGTGTGGTCTTCTCTCTGCCTATGGAGCCTCAGCTGCTTGGTCCTTAGAGTTCCCAGGTCCCAGACCCCTGCCCGCGCTTCCCAAGGCCGCCCCACAGTCACCTCTATCTTGGGGCCCACACATATTCCTCCAGTTTGGGCTGACCTTTTTAATTTTTTATTTATTTTTTAATTTAAATCCAAGTTAGTTAACATATAGTGTAATAAGGATTTCAGGAACAGAATTTAGTGATTCATCACATACATACAATAGCCGTGCTCATTCCAACAAGTATCCTCCTTAATGCCTCTTGCCCATTCAGCCCATCTCCCTACCCAACATCCCGCCAGCAACTCTCAGTTTGTTCTTTGTATTTGTCTCTTATGGTTTGTTTCCCTCTCTGTTTTTATATTATTTTTGCTTCCCTTCCCTTATGTTCACCTCTTTTTGTATCTTAAATTCCACATATGAGTGAAATCATATATTTGTCTTTCTCTGACTTATTTCCCTTAGCAAAATACACTCTAGTTCCATCCACGTTGTTGCAAATGGCAAGATTTCATTCTCTTTGATTGCTGAGTAATATTCCACTGAATATATATACCCTTTTTTTTTTTAATGTTTATTTTTGAGAGAGACAGAGAGACAGAGTGCGAGCAGGGAGAGGGCAGAGTGACNGAGAGAGAGAGAGAGAGAGAGTCTGAAGCAGGCTTCAGGCTCTGAGCTGTCAGCATGGAGCCTGACGTGGGACTCCAATCCATGAACCGTGAGATCATGACCTGAGCCAAAGTCAGATGCCCAAACAACTGAGCCACCCAGGCGCCCCGATACCACATTTCTTTATCCATTCATCAGTCAATGGTTATTTGGGCTCTTTCCATACTTTGGTTATTGTCAATAGTGCTGTTATAAACATTGGGTGTGTTGGGTGTGTGTGCCCCTTTGAATCAGCACTCCTGTATCCTTTGGATAAATATCTAGTATTGCACTTGCTGGGTCATAGGGTAGTTCTATTTTGAATTTTTTGAGGAACTTCCCTTCTGTTTTCCAGACTGGCTGTACCAGTTTGCATTCCTGCCCTCAGTGCAAAAAGTTTCCCCTTTCTCTGCATCCTCACCAACATCTATTGCTCTGTGAGTTGTTCATTTTAGCCCTCTGACAGGTATGAAGTGGTATCTTGTTGTGGCTTTGATCTGCATTTCTCTGATGATGAGTAATGTTCAGCATTTTTTCAGGTGTCTGCTAGCCATCTGGATGTCTTCTTTGGAAAAGCTGTCTATTCATGTCTTTTGCCCATTTCCTCACTGGAGTATTTCTTTTTTGCGTGTTGAGTTTGAGAAGTTCTTTATATATCTTGCATACTAACCCTTTACCTGATATGCCATTTGAAAATATCTTCTCCCATTTTTACGGTTGCCTTTTAGTTTTGCTAATTGTTTCCTTTGCTGTGCAGAAGCTTTTTATGTTGATGAGGCCCCAATAGATCATTTTTGGTTTTGTTTCCCTTGCCAACAGAGCCATGTCAAGTAAGAAGTTGCTGCAGTCGAGGTCAGAGAGGTTGTTACCTGTTTTCTCCTCTAGGATTTTGATCAATGGAACAGAAGAGAGAACCCAGAAATGGACCCACAAATGTATGGCCAACTAATCTTTGACAAAGCAGGAAAGAATATCCAATGGAGAAAACACACTCTCTGTAGCAAATGGTGTTGGGGAAACTGGACAGTGACATGCAGAAGAATGAATCTGTACCACTTTCTTACACCATACACAAAAAATAAACTCAAAGTGGATGAAAGACTTCAGTGTAAGACAGGGAGCCATCAAAATCCTAGAGGAAATAATTGGCTGACCTTCTACGATAGCTCTACCAAGCTTCCCCTCCTCGAGTCCTCTCCTTCTAGGGGTGAACTCGTGTTAGAGATTTCTGGTTTTCCTGGCTCTCAGTTTTCTGAATTCCTTTGGCCTTTGCTCTCATCTTCATCTTCATCTTAACTACAAAGTTGACATCATGCGGATGTTATTGCCATCAGCATTTGGCTCCACTTGTTCACATTTTGTGGTTCATGGAGTCATGAACTCTAGTTCATTGTATAATTACTGTGAAGATGCTGTCCATAGGTTTTTGTTTGTTTGTTTTGTTTTACTCTCCTGGATTTTCTCTTTGGGTGCAGGGATTCTGGAACTTTTTTTGCTTGTTTGTTTTTCTGTTTTTTCTGTTGCCGTCTTGTCTCCTTGATTCCCAAGAAATGATCGGGGGAAGAGGAAACAAGATTGGTCTTAACTGGAACTGAGAGAAGAATACCCAGATTGAGCAACTTGGTTGATGGGGTGTAATGGAAGATGAGCTGGTTTTTTTAAAGGGAGGGTCGAAGTATAAAGTGGGGAAATGGGGAAGTATGGTTTTGGACAAGGCAGGTTTGGGACATAAACCTGAGATGTGCAGGAGATAGGGGGAAAGTCAAGGGCTAAATATCACAGCCTGGGCTGGAAACACACATTTGGGAGTCATCAGAATTTTAGCAATAACTTTACATCTTGACTCCAGATCTGAACCTTTCTCCACTGGCTTTTTCCATTTTTCACATTTGTAAAACTCAGGTTGGTAAAACTTCTCTGCTCAGACACATGCTCATTGGGCATTCAAGAACCAAGAAACCTTCAGGGTTAGACTTCATGAAAGTATCTCATGAAGAAGCATGGTATATCTTCACATGAAGTCAGCATGATTAGACTCCTTAACCAACTTGCATAACCGAGGTGTGTCTATGTTCTTAAACATATGCCTGTCGTTGTAAAAATGCAACAAGGTCCCAGTTGTCAGCCTTCCTCCTCATCAGGGAAGGAATCAGTTAACTTATGAGGGAGCTGCTATATTTGTTAAGATAATTACTGCTGGGCTACGCAGGAATAAACAATAAACCCCCAAAGCTCAATAGCTTAGCCCACAGAAGTTTGTGGGGGGTTTTTTTGCCCACAGAAATCCAGACACAGATTACTAAGGGGCTCTCTGCAACCCAGTGACTTAGCAATACAAGCCCTTCTATCTTATCTTGATACTTCTACATCAACACGTCCTCTGAGGCAAAGGAACATAGAATTGGAGGTTTGCTTGGGAAGTTTTAAGAATCAGACCTGGGGGGTTGCTGAAATCACTTCTGCCCACATATCACAAACCAGACCCAAGTTGCAGGGTCCTAACCTGAAAGCAAGGGGGTCTGGGAAATATCCTCTTCCTACTTACCCAAGAAGAGAAAAGAAAGTGAGAACTGGTTGGTAAGCACACAGTATTATCTCTGCTACAGGCATTATACCAAGTCTATTTCCCCTACTCCTTTCTTCAGCGAGGAATTCCACAAACACCCAGAGATCAAACACGGTGGCTACTGGAAGGACTTGATATAAGATAAAAAGAGAGGCTAATAAAACGGACTAACAACACTTATGAACCCTTCCATCGATGTGGCGATGGCTTAAGAAGTGGGGAACTTGAGTGAGCTTTGTTGAAGACCTAAATTGTACTGGAGGCTTTCACCGACACAATCTCCCCATTTCCATAACCATCTCATTAAGGTAAGTCCTCCTATCTCCATTTTTAGAGAACAGGAAATGAGTCCACACAAAGTCAAACAGCTAATCAGGGAGACAGTCAGGTTTGAACCCATGGTACTCTGCCTCCATGTTTCCCAGAGAAAAGCTGGGGCCTCCTGGTGTGTTGAGGAGGCCTGGGGTCCCCACTAGGGTATAAACAGCTCTGTGGCTGTCCAGTCAAGTGGGACAAAGGCAAACTCCACCTCAATGAAAGGAAGACCAGGCAACTGAACCCCATTGACCAGCATCTCCCAGGATGCTACAAAGAAGGCAGCTCAGTGGAGAAAGGGCTTCCTATTTCTCAACACAATTTGAAGGGAAAATAGTCTCCACAAAACAAGCCCTAAGGAAGCTGGGTCAGTAGCTGAGAAACGGATCACTCCCCATGTTCTGCAGCAATGAATGGGGGGCGTTCTGGCAGCGTGAACGTGGGCGGTCCACATTCAGAGGTTTGGAGAACAGATTTGCATGGGAACAGGGGAGCAGAGCCCCTTTAGAAGAGAGGTAGTTCCGCCTTCTAGCTCTGGGGTAACCTCGTCTCTTTTGGGGCAGCTGGTTCCGGTGAGTCCTGGTGCATAGTAGGTACAGAAAGCAATGGATCAGAGTGTGACCCCACTTCCCAACTAGACCCTCAGGGCCCAGCACAAGCCTGCACAGAGTAGTAGGTCCTTAACGATATTAGCCCGGAGGAACAAGGAAGGGTGACAAAGTCTTCCCTACCCACACTCAGAGGCTACAGTTTTCATGACAGATGCTCACTATTTGCTGCCCCAGTCCTCATGAAGAACTCTTTACAGTTTGCAAAGCACCTGCTTATGTTCTGCGAGCCACAGGCTGCCCNGGAGAGGGGGGGGGGGGGGGGGGGGCGGGCAGAAGCATGCTTTCCCTCTCCCCACATTCTACCTTGACCCTAGATGGAGAATGTCTTATCCATTAGAAGTCTGGGAGCAAAAGCGTCGTGTCTTTTTCTCACCTCTTGGAGAGAAGAGACTCATCCTACTCAGCAGGGATCAAGGAGAGGGTTGGCGTGCATACGCGGTTAGCACTTCCCTCTTTTACTCTCACATGCAAAAGGTTAAATAAGACAATGTGCGTGAAAGAGATACTCACACAGTGCCTAGCTCTTGGAGGGCACCTAGGAAGTGCTCAGAAACCCAGCCATGAGTTCTAACAGTGGGCGTCTAGTCAACACGAATTCCTCCTCAGACATGCCAGTATTCAGAAATCTAGGAGAAAAAAAAAAAACCTCTTCCCTTTTTCCCTATAGTAAACAGGCACTGGGCGTCCACCATGTGCCAGGCACAGTACCAGCATCTCCTGCCCTCAGAGGGCTTACACTCTAGCAGGAGAGACAGACCACACACCAGGGCGGAGAAGAGGCAATGTAGCACCTGGCGGACAGGAGCGTGCAGGGACTATGGGAGATGAGGTTTCGGGTCAGCCGCTGCTGCCTCGGGAGGCTGAGAGGGGGCCGGAGCCGAAGGTCTCATTTTCTGTGGTGTCTGGCGCAGCATAGGGGACAGGAAGACACTTGGCCAGAAACGTGCCTTCAGGTCTACGAACAGAGCTGTGCGTCAGAGCAGAAGCGCGGCTCCTCTGAGCATCACCAAAGCTGACGCCAGCGGGCAGGCCCATCTCTGTGTCCTGGAGTAGGCGGTATTTGTGGCACTGCCACTTGGAGGTCCCTGACGAAGGCAGCATTAGCCCATCCTGCCACTAGTGAAAGGAGGTGTGTGAGGACAGCGATGCCAATAATCATGACACCAGCTCACCTCCGTTGGCGTCTGTGACACAGCAGGGGCTGTGTTCTGAGTGCTTCACAAGTGTGAGACTCACTGTTGAGGTCAGTGCTATTCTTACCCCCTTTCTATAGATGAAAAGGCTAGTGCCCAGAGGTGAAGTCACCTGTCTCCTTAGCTTTGGGGACATACACACCCTGGCCACTGTGTGAGGAGTCCGCCTTAGGGACAAACGGACCTCTGGAACCCGGCCTGACCTCTGGGAGACCATGCCAAGGGGGACTAAATTAAACAGCATGGCCTCTGTCAGGTGCCTGATTCCAAGGCTTGCTATGGCTTCATGGAAGAATGTGAGCTTTGGGGTCATGCAGGAGCCCAGCTTGTCCATGTGTCTGCTGTGCAGCCCTGGGCATGTTACTTCACCTCTCTGGACTTCGACTTCTTTGTCCGTGAAAGATACAGTGAGCGGAAGGTACACAGTGGGGTACCCGGGAAGACTCCCTTAACCTGATTTCTTTTCAGGGCTAATGCTTCTCAGCTGTACCATGAGAACAAGCCCCTGCCTCGTTTCCACCATCACCGCGGCCTCTCCAGGCCAGGTGAGCGAATCGGATGACCGAGTAGCGCCCGGCGCTGCGGCTGCCCATCGCTTACTTTTAGAGCCTGGAACGTGGGCACGACAGTGAGGGGTGGCAGGAGCCAGCGTCTCACCACTCCCAGGCTCCTTGCCGCCCCGGTGCCCTGGCCAAGAAGATGTGTGAAAAGTGCCAGCCCCAAATGCAGCATTTGGCTTTTGGGTCCAAGAAGCCAGAACAGGGCTTCGTGGGCTTCCTGGGGCTCACAACCCACAGGCTTTTGTCTCTTTAACATTTTCTTTTCATACAGACAGCCACACACACACAGCCACACACACACACACACACAAACACACACACACAACACATTTTTGTAAGCAGAGCCTTCGACTGAGGCGAAAACATAACTTATATGGCCCACCAGAAAATGGCTGAGTTAAGCTCTTTCTTTTCTCCTTTTATATCGGTAAAGATTCTCAAAAGATTAAAAGTAGGTTAGGAGAATAATACAACAGCTGTGTTTCCAGTGTGTACCTGACAACGGCTTTTGTAGAAGTGAATAATTACATGAAAATCACTTCCTTCCCACCTCTTTCTCAGCCCCCTCGGGGTTGCTAGGCTCCCTCTCTCCCTCTTTCGGCTAATGCCACATACAGAAGCTGGTGAATACAGTATGGCCATTATGAGGGAAGGGAGCTGGGAGGGAGAAGGATTCAGATGCTCCCTCCCCGGTGGACTCAATGGCGGGGACAGGGCTTGGGGAGGAGTGCACTCTGGATATATTGAAATGCTAATGCACTGGGGCTGCGGGCAGGGCCAGTGGGAAGGAACAGTGTTCGGAAGGGGCAGAAGCCCTTGGCCTGGAGGCCCCACTGGAAACATGTTCTGCAGCCTCTGGGTCCAGAGCCAGGCACTTCCCCGGGCAGCCGGCCCCAGGGGCTGACTGGGGCCCTGACAACAGCCCTGCCAGTAAAGTGTCATTGGGCTGAAGGGCTGCCCCGCGGGCGGTGAGGGGCTGTTCAGTTCTGCGGGCGGAGGGGGAGCCTGGGCATGCAGGCTAACCCTGGTGGCCCTTCTGTGTGGAGCAGGGAGCGGGGTCACTGTGGCTGGGTCTCTGCCCAGAGGCTGGAGAGCCGTGTCCCCGTCACAGAGTGCTGAGGGAGTGGATGGGCATTGCTGGCACCGGGCTGGCGGCAATGACCTTACGTGGTAGAATCCTGAGGCCTGTGCATGCCTGCCCCCTAATCCGTCACATGAGACAACCGAGCCCCATTTTACCAAATGGCTCAACACAGGAGGTGCTGGGAGTGGAATGCTAGAAGTAGCTGCAGTCATCACGGAAACTGGAACGAGGCTTCCGTGTGTTTCTAAGTGATCCTTGCACGGTGGTCCTGTGCAGCCCTGGTTGAGAGCCGCTGAGGCAGGAGGAATCTGACCTGGCATCAGTCGTGGGGCCGCAGAACCCACAGCCCATCTCTGGGAGCCCAAGGCCAGGGACTTGTGGGCCACATGAGATCTGAACCCCCAACCAAGCCCCAAGCTGGCACATTCTCCCATGTCTGCTGAGCAAGCACCCGAGATGAAGCCTCAGGAGCCCTGGCCATAACCACTGCTTCCCTCTCATCATCACAGAGCCGGTCCAAGGCAGAGAGCCAGGGAAAGAGAGGGCACGTCAGGATGCTCCACGCCCGGGGACAGCCCGGCGGCCACAGGCACTGCCGTGTACAGAAAGGACTCCCTTGGGGGGAAAATGAGAAAGAAGGCAGCCACCTCTGCGTCTGCCTGGAGACAAAGAAGTAAATACATTTAATCACATCATTATATTCATTGCTTATGATCTGTCTGCTCCAACTAGAACAGAGACTCAGTGAGCAGGAACTTTCATCTGCTGGTTCACTGATGCATCCCTGGCACTTTGCACACTGCTGGGCACATGGTGAACACTCATCAATATGTGCTGAAAGCCCAAAGCTTGGAGTCCCCGGGACATAGGAAGGGAGCACTTGAGGCTCATGCACAGTCCTAGCTACCAGGCTTGGTGGAGAATGTGCTGGACAAGGTTAGGACTCCTGACTCCAGTCCCAGGTTGCTCTGATAGTTCCCCCTCAAACTCTTTCTCTGGGCCTCAGTTTCCTAAATCGTAAAATGAGGAAACTGGGCTGTAATGGAGATGACTAATATGTGGCAAGCACATCCCACTCCAATTCCTACCCATGGCAGCCATTGCTAATCAATTTCACTCCTGTTCTTTCCCATGGCAGACACTGTCAACCGATCCCACGCCCGTTCCTGCCCATGGTGAACACCATTAATCAACCCTCGCCCCCTCCTCCACCTTTCTATTGCTTCACAACACTCTCCGGCCCTCCGTCCAGCTATGGTAGAATTCCTCCACCAGTCAGAGTTGGTAAGTGAGCCGAAACCTGTGAAAGATGGTCTTCTAGCCCTGCACCCCAGGCTTATATAACAAGGATGTGCTTTGGGGTAAGTTGAGACTCACTCTCCTTGGGGTGTCTGGACCTTCCAGTCTTGAAAGCCCAGGAAGACACTGTGACACCAGAGTTTAAGCTCCTGCCCCCTCCCCGGAGCAAACTTCAAGTCAAACATGAGGAGCAGGATGTCTGTAGCACTTGGCCTGGCCTGGACGGCTGGAAGGAAGAGGAGAGATATTCCAGGGGTGCGAGTGGTACCAGCAAAGAAAGGCCTCGAGAGGCAGGGAAAAGAAGGATCTATGTGAAGCTATCCAGCAGAAATGCTTCTAAGCTAAGCAAAGGATGTGGAGCGGGGATGAAACGCACCTTCCTGGACTCCACGGATTTACAGAGCCGGCCTTTCATTCATCACTATGTTTGGCTGGAAGGTGCTCTTACTTTGAGTGGGAAAATGCCTGTGGTAGCCATAAGGTCGATGCAGAAAGGCGTTACTCACCTCGATGGGAAACAGAATTCCAATAGTGAAAGGGAAAGGAACTCAAATTCCTGCCCGGAAGAGCCACCTGGAGGGACCCAGGGTGGTGAGGGTAAGGGGACAGTCACAGCAGCAGAAGAGCTTTGTCCCTGGCTGAGAGCTCCAGCCCCGGGATGAGCTCCCTTTTGCCAAGTAGTTGGGGGCACAGTGAGGAAATTCTTGCACTGCACTGGAAGTTAGGGCAGAAATCTCGGAGGTTTCCTGCTGTTAAGAAACTTAACGATCAGGGGTCAATTCCCCCCAGTGACACTTTCTGAGCATCCCATATCTGCCAGGTGTGGAGAATCTACAAATAATTAAGACCCCTAGCCCCTGCTTAGGAGCTTGCAATCTAGCAAGTGAATGAGGGAAAAGGAAGTCAGACAAGACCTTCCCGGGCCCACAGGATAGGACAGGTCTCCTGAGTGCCTGCTCTCCTGGGTGACCCTGGGGGGTACTTCTTTGAACCTCAGTTTCTTCATGGGTACTGTGAGGATAACTCTGAGGTGCCAGCACTGTTCTGGACACAGTGCAAGACAACACGCGTAGAGCGCACACTGGCTCCTGGCTCAAGGTAAATGCTGCATCCAGTGGGAGGAGCCGAGTGGTCAGAGAGGAGCCATTACTTCCTGCTTGAGAAAGAGCCTTTCAAGAGTCTGGGAAGCTGAGTAGCTGTGTCCAGGAGGAGAAGCAAAGGAATAGTCAGCTATTCTAGACTGGTCCCAGGGCCCTGGCCGCCTCTCCACCCAGGGGGAGTGCTCCCACGAGGGCACTCCTCACGCCTCCTCTCCCAGGCCCAGCAGACACACCCCAGGGAGCTGGGCTCTGCAGGCTTCGCTTCCTCTCCCGGGGACCTCGCTTCTGGGCAGCATCAGGCGTGAGAACAGAGGGGAAACCCACCACCTCCACACGGGCCTTCGGGGAACTATGCACGCTGCTCACATGAGCACCACCTGGGGATGCAGACACCGTTGGCTCCTAAAAAAAAAGGTGAGTGTGTTCTATCATCTCAGCAGCAGAAACCCAGGCCCTCCAATCCTCACGCACCTCACTCTCTTCTCTGGGGGCCTAACAAGGCTATTATCTCAGTCCTTCCAGCAATGCTTTGAGCTAGGCACTATTATGTTTTTTAATGTTTTTTAATTTTTGAGAGAGAGAGGGAGACGGAGACAGAGTGCGAGTGGGGGAGGGGCAGTAAGAGAGGTAGACACAGATTCCGAAGCGGGCTGCAGGCTCTGAGCTGTCAGCACAGAGCCCGACATGGGGCTCGAACTCCCCAACCGTGAGATCGTGACCTGAGCTGAAGTCAGATGCTTAACCGACCGAGCCACCCAGGCGCTCTGCTACTATTATTATCTCCATTTACAGATGAGGAAACTGAGGCCCAGAGAGGCTATGGAAGTGGCCTCTGATCACCCAGCTGGGAACTGGAAGACTCCAGCCCAGATGTGTCTGATTCCAAAGCCAGGAGACTGAAACTGTGTAGCCTAAGAAGAGAGTCCCCAGGGTGACCAGCCTCACCGGCCCGAAGTCCAGATGGACCTGGCGCCTCACCGCCAGCAGCCTGCCCACATCTGCTCACATGCTGTTTTCCTTCCGCCTCTCTGCAGCCTTGTCAACCTTCACGGCCCTACGGCTACCTGATCCATACCGCCTCTCCCCTGCCCATCTGAACGCAGAGGTGACAACTTTGAACACCAGCAGATCCCTGGGAATCGTGGCACCCAGAGCACTCAGGGAAGACGAGAGGAGCAGGTTCCGGTGGTGGACCGAGTCGGCACCCACAGGCTCTGACACCACCTTCCAGACCGCAGCGACGTCTTCGAGGGGCCAGAACCCGGGAGGGACAGCTAACCTCACAGACAGACTCACGGGACACACTGACAGGCGGCCACAACATGCCCTCCCAAACGATGTGCCACCAGTGGGGGGCTGACCTCATCCCTTGTACCTCCCTTAGCATCTTCTGCGGGCACTGGCTTGGGGAACAAAACCAAGAATGATCATTTTAAAAATAAATCAAGACATGAATGCTGAAGTGTTTAGCAGGAGCAGTGCGCTGATGTCTGCAACTTACTCTGAAATGTATCAAAAAATAAATTAAACGGATGGATAGATAGAAGGCTTGGAGAGGCCTGTGATGAAGCAGACACAGCGAAACATCGAAGGCAGAACCTAAGTGGAGGGTATGTGGGTGTTCCCTGTGCAGGCAGAACCATCAAGATGACAGGGGGACGCTCCCGTGCCCGCAGTGGGAACTCGTGGGCTCAATGAGATGAATCATATCCGCAAACTGGGGAGGGAAATGCTTCCCAGGGATGCATCAGTGAGAAGACCTAGGCACTATGACTAGTAGCTCATGATCACATCACTGAGGGGTGAACTCAGGCAATCCCTCTGCTGTCTGGGTGACAATCGGAAGCCACACTCAGTGTCAGCCCCCCACCAGAAAAGCTGGGGGGTTATTGTCCTTGACATCACTTCATTGATTAAAAACACTCCTAAATTCCTTAAATCATCCCGCTGCGATTCATGGTTTTATCTGAGTTCTTAGAGCTCATTTTCAGCCACAGTTGTCTTCTGGATGAGGTGGACCAGCCTCCTGGGGCTTATGGGAGAAGGAGGAACAATGGACAAGAATAAAGCAGTCCCCAGTTGCCTTTGAGACTGTGTGGATTCATTTTACATTTGGTTCTGAGGCACTCAGGAAGAAGCCCACGTCCATAATTTATCTTCCTGTCTTAGAATGCTTTTTTTTAAAAAAAATTTTTAAATGTTTTTTATTTATTTCTGAGAGAGAGAGAGAGAGAGAGAGAGAGACAGCGTGAGCAGGGGAGGGTCAGAGAGAGAGGGAGACACAGAATCCGAAGACAGGCTCTAGGCTCTGAGCTAGCTATCAGCACAGAGCCCAATGCGGGGCTCGAACCCACGAACCGTGAGATCATGACCTGAGCTGAAGTTGGACGCTTAGCTGACCGAGCCACCCAGGCGCCCCAGAACACTTTCTTTCTTTCCACTCTGTGTCTTCTCCATTCTGTGGCCAATTCTGAGGTATGAGCCATTATCATGGCACCCAGCGTCCCAGACACGACCAAAACGCTGAGATGATGACCACATGCTACACATGCGCTGACTGAGCACCTGCCGTGTGCTGGGCCATACGCAGGCCTCCACCACGGGAGAGGAATAGTTGACTAAGATGATGTCCATGTTCTGGAAGGGTGGTCTTGGATGATGATCAAGGGTAGTCTGGATTCTCTCTACAAGGATGTTAACCACATACTCACTTAGAATGCTGTTCATCTGACCCTTTCCCCTTGGTCTTATGGCCTTACTAACATCCATCACCTTGGAGGCATATAGATGATTTATAACATAAAAATACTCACATGACCACAGATACATCATCTCATATCTCTGGGTCTCATTTTCACAAAGGGCATTTTAAAGAATAATTCCTGGGCTCTGCCACCTTTTATTACTCAGACACATACAATTGCTAATAAGCACCTCCTGCGGATATGAAGTAGCCCACGGGAATGGGTCATAAGGGAGAAAATAAAAGTAAAAGACAACTGGTAATAAAAAGCTTGAAAACCAGTGATTTTACTTGATGCTCCAATTTTATGGCTGAGAGAACAGAGGCACAAGGAGGGACAATGTCTTTTCAAGGTCAGTGCTGGAGCTGGGTCTTCTGGTTCTAAGCCCGAGAGTTTCCCACTATGCAACACTGCCTCCTCGGGGCAGGGGAGGGTGGGAGATGCAAGGATGCAGGCACTTACAACATCGGAGGCGGAGCTTTGCCCACTAGGCCCCAGGATTTGGAACATCTCTAAGGCTCTAATCAAGGAGACAGAGCTATGTTTGGCCTCCTTGTGAACATTATGCAGGACTCAGTGCTTGCCCTGGAGGGCTTTCCAGTACTTGGTTTGCATGTGAGAAGTGAGGGAAGTGGAACATGAGATTCACACACCAGTGGGTTTTCACAGAGACGAACATCAATGTCACAATCCCAGCAAACTAAGATGTATCAAAGCCTTGTCATCTTGCTCCTTACAGACAGAAGAGATCTTCGCTTTCCTTGTTCCAATATGTGCTGGGTTAGAAATCATCGGAACACATTGCATTTGCAAAGCAGACTTCTTCTTAACTAAGGAGGGGTTGTAGGAGGCAGTCACAGCATCTTAACTATAAGGACTGCACGCACCTCTCTGGAACCCTTGTGTTTCTCAAGGCTCTGTTGTACACATCAACCTGTTTGTTACTCTTGACAGTCATCTGAGATACAGACAGAAGGCCTTGATAAGATGGAAGCCCAGACAGGTTAAGCGATCTGCCCCAGATCACAAAGCTAGGGAGTCAGGAGCTGATTCCATGCCAAGCCTAACTCCTTAACTTCACAGATGGGAAAACAAGCTCAAAAGGGTAGAAAGGTGTTTCAACAGGAGGTGCTGCATTCCAGTCCAGTTCTCCCCCAGCTGAGGTCTTGGGTAAGTCATGTCCTCTCTCCGAGACTCAGCTACTTATCCGCAAAAGAAGAAAGAAAGCCTAGACATCGACCTTCAAACTTGTTAAAATAGCAAATGGCTCCAGGGTTTTTTTTATCCTGATGAATATGATTTTTACTCTATGTGCTGGAAGCATATTTATTGTCAGAAAATATATTCAATGGGTAGTATGAAAATGAAATCACCATAAACATGTGACTTTGGGGACAAAATTGAGCTGCTGAATTAAGCATGAATGACTAAGGGCTAATTCTCTTAATGTGCTACCGGAACATTCAGTATGTCATACTCAAGATTTGCAGATGAAGAAAAGCAAATACTTGAGGGTTAAACATATTTTTATGGGAGATACAGAAAACACATAATTATATCATAGCCATTTTAAATTCATAGTCTGGCTTGAAGGGAAGATATAAAATTCTCCCAAATGCCAGAATGAGAGAAGTCAAAGCTGCAAAGAGAAGGAGGAGGAATAGACTCAGCAACCCAAGGGGATTTCCAACCAGATAGACGTCCAAGAGGCTGAGGTTTAAATTCCTTTTCAAGGGTAGAATTAAGATTACAGCCCCTGAGCCTGACCCAAAGCTGAGTGGGCTTAGTGCAAAAAGTAAGAAGCTGGAAATAGACAATCCTATGATGAATGAGAGGTTAGAAAATTCTATCCCTTGGCCCAGAACTCAACAAGGAACTTCCAGGTATGGGTATGACCACACGTGGCTCCTGGAAAGTAGGCACCCAGACTTAAACTGCAACTTGCGAATTACCATCCTAGAATTCCATACCCATCTAAACTGCCATTCAAGAGCGACAATGATATAAATATATTTTCAGACATTAACAGACTAGTTCCCATGGGGCTGCTTAAAGAAATATTAAAGGATGTATTTCAGTACAAAGGAAATTTAATCCAGTAGAAAGAAGTGAAAGAAACAAGGAGCAGAGCAATTGGCAAACATATTATAAAATCCAAGCATCAACTCTAGAAAGTAACAAGGCAGTATTTTAAAAAGTAGTAAATAACCATAACAAGGGTGTGTATGGGGAGAGGAATGTGGGGTTTGGAGGGAATTTTGCATCTTTGTTATTTTTTTGTTCAGAAAGGACAGGCTAGGGGCGCCTGGGTGGCTTAGTCGGTTAAGCGTCCGACTTTCGCTTAGGTCATGATCTCGCGGTTCGTGGGTTCGAGCCCCGCATCAGGCTCTGTGCTGACTGCCAGCTCAGAGCCTGGAGCCTGTTTCAGNGTCTGTGCCCCCCCCTCTCTCTGCCCCCCCCCTGCTCACGCTGTCTCTCTCTCTCCTAGAAATAAATAAAACATTTAAAAAAAAAAAAAAAACCAGAAAGGACAGGCTAGTTAGCAGTCACTCTCATGAACTCCTCGTCTTCTGTCTGTTCACTGTACCCTGAGAAAGACACTTTCTTCCCAGCCTGCAACTGTCACACGGGCACCTGCCACCTCCTCAGCACTTCACTGGCATCCCTCCAGTTGCCATGCTTTCTGCCCAAGACAACTGTGGCCACGGTTCTGGTCCTGATTCTTTGATGGGCATGCTCTGAACTCTTCTGGAAATAACCTGGCCCCTACGGTGTACAGTAAGGAACCCCAGAATACTGATAGCATGTCTTTGAAGAGCCAGGGCTCACCGCTCCACACCCAGTGCCTGGGGCGATTTGAGTTTCCGTGGACACCCCCATCCCTGGTTCCTGGGCTCTCCTCCTTTTCGAGTACTACTGGCCAACAGAATTCTATCTGCAATGATAGAAATGTTCTATATCTGCTCTGTGTCGTATGGTAGCCCCTAGCCACATGAGGCTATTGAGCACCAGGAATTTGCCTAATGAAACTGAGGAAACGGAACTTTAACTTGTATTTAATTTCAATTACATTAAGTTTCAACAGTGAGTTATGGTTTGTGGTTACCTCAACGGACAGCATAATTCTAAAGGGTGGGCATCCGTGAAGGGTCCATTCTACTCCCAAATGATTCCCAAGAGACAGTCCCCGCCTCTCCAGGAATCCCTGGAGTGAGCTCACCTTGCCTCTGCTCTGGAGCATGAGTGAGGGCAGGTGGGCGGCCCCAACACTCAGCCCCCACCCCCTCCCTCCTCTGCCCACAGCCCTCACTGCTGGTCTGACAGCCTCAGCCTGCCCTGTGTGCTCCCTCAGACCAGCGCTCCTCAAACCTGCCGGTGTATACAAATCAGAGGTGGCCGCTGCTAAAATGCAGACTCTGATGAACAGGTTTGGGATGGAGCCTGCAAGTCTGCATTTTCCACAAGCTACCAAATGAGGCTGCTGCTGCTGGTCTGGGGCCCACACTGTTAGTAGCACAGGTTTAGGACAGTTGTCTTAAAGCATCACTTAACTCTGGTATGAGACAGCTAGCATCATAGCAACTTCCATTAATATTCGTATCTTCTGGTTTGGCCATACCTGTTTCCCACATGGTTTTAAAAGCAAACTCTGTGAGAACAGGATAGGTCAGATCAGCTCATGCTGAACAGAGATGCCAAAAACACCCTCAAGTGTTAGTCAAGAAAATAAAATTAAAGGCATATTCATCTCTTAAAGAAAACAAGAGCCAACGTTCATTGAGCCTTTACTATGCGCTGGACATGATGCCACCCACATCATGAATTAGGACGATCTCATTTGATCCTCACAGCAACCCTTCTTACAGATAAAAAACCAAAACCAACCAAACAAACAAAACAACCAAGGCTCAGAGGGCTCAGTACTTCCCTGGGGTGACAGTTGGTAAGTGGATGAGCCATGATTCACATCCAAGCAATGTGATGGGAACCTCACACTGGACCAGAGCTCTGGGGGGAAGCTCAAGTATAGCAGTCTCGGCTGTTGACAGTGGATGGACTGCCTTACAGAAAAACATGCTTCATGTTTTTCAGAGGTATCTGCGCACAAATGTTCCTGGCAGCTTTATTCGTAACTGCCCAACTTGAAAGTACCCAAGACGTCCATCAATAAATGAAAGGATAACCAGACTGTGGTACCTCTTGAGGATAGACGATTACTCAGTGATAAAAAGAAATGAGCTGCTAAGCCACAGAAAGATACGCATAAACCCACAATGCTTATGACTAGGTGAAAGGCGCCAATCTGAAAAGGCTACACGCTGTAGGACGCTCTGGAAAGGGCAGAAGTATGCAGACAGGAAGATCAGTGGTTGCTGGGGGCTTGGAGAGGAAGGAAGGATCAATGGGTGGAGCACGGGGTGTTTAGGGCACTGAGGCTATTCTGTATGTTCTATGTGTCCATGGCAGACACATGACATTACGTATTTGTTAAACCCCCCCACCCCCGAAGTGCACAACAGGAACAGTGAACTTGAATGTAAACTAGGGTTAATGATAATGTCTCAGGATTGCCTCATCAATGGCAACAAACATGCCGCATTAATATAATGTAAATAATAGGGGAAACCAGAGTGGGGGTGAGGGGGTATGTGGGAATTCTATGCTTAATTTTTCTGTAAAGCTAAAACTGCTTTTAGAAAGTCTATTAATTAAAAAAAAAAAAAAAAGAACATGCTTAGGGCGCAAAATTTTATGTCCAACTGTGGGGGGGGGGTCCAAACCCCCCCGTAGTTAAAACTCCTGTCCTAGAAAACACCACTCCTCCCCATACTCCCCTCACTCCCACAGGGAGCAGCAAACGTCCAGCAGGGGTAGACAGTCTGGACATTTCTGTTGATTCATTTTATAAGCAAAGCCTAGCCAGCACATGGCACTGCCAGGCACGCAGTAGGTGTTCAATAGTACTTGCTCTATGAATAAATGTAAGGCCGGAATTCTAAAAACAAAACAAAACAAAACCAGCCTAAGAATCCCTGGAGATTGTTAGAGAGGGCTCATGGCCACTCTCCGGTGCTGGTACAGCTGGGGTCATGGCTGTCCATGGTCCTCCCCAGCCCGCACTGTGGCTGCTCCTGGCGACATCTCTCTCTCCCTAGGAGAATGCATTGCCAAGTTCACCCCTCATACTCCGAACACATGGTCAGGCCCGGCAGACAGCAGGCACACCTTCAGCGTTCACTGACATCTCTTTGAAATGAGCCCCATGTCCCCCTTCCCTGCAGGGCATCTTGGGCTTCCAGAAGTAGCCACATGAACTCAAACAATGGCACTAACCCCAGCTCCATCTGCCCACAAACCTGCAATGTCACAGCTGGAGGGCTGTCCCTCGGGTCCCCTATGACATGGCAAAGCCTCCACTGTCCTCGGCAGACAGACTTCTTCCTTGCTTTACCCTGCCCCCGCCCCTCCAAAATCAAGGTCATCTGATACATGTCCACTTCTTTCCTCACCTCCAAACTTACTCTCTTCTTTCTCTTTTTCTGCCCCTGGGGAAGTCCACACTGCTGTTTCATCTAAGCTTACCACGTCTACAAGGGGTGCACATTAGTAAAAGGTTGGATGTTGAGGCATGTAAGAGGGGAAACTGAGGCCAGAGAGGGTGAGTGCCTGCTTAGGTCACACAGTGTGGTGAACGAGAGGCAGGCATTCAAATGAGGTTCTGTCTGACTCTAAAACTCTGCTGCCAAAGTCTACAGAGCCCCTCCAGTCTGAGCAGTCTTCGAAGTTACAGCTTTGTTATGCCCATCAACTTCTTGCCCAGAAACTTTCAACAGCTCCCTCCTGGCCACTGAATGAAGTCTTAAACTCTCTGGGCTGGCACCAAAGGTTCCCCGTAAAGGGGACTCAGCCTGCTGTCTCCCTCGTATTTCCTATGATTCCCTGAAGGAACAGCTGTTCTAGAGCGACAGCGAGTTACTGCCCACTCCCTTCATATACGCTGACTTCCCTACTTCTGGTATTTGCTTATCTCCAAACAGCCTTCTCTTCCCTACCCTTCAAAGATCAAGTCGAAGGCTACCTGTTTCAAAAAGTCTCCCAAAGGATGTGCAACTGGAAATAGTTTTGCTCTCCTCTGAGTGTCTGCAGTCCTTTATCTAAACCACCATATGGCATCCCCCCGCCCACCCATCCAGTAGTGACTGAGAGTCTAACATGGGCAGACTCTATGACAGGCGCTGGGAAGTCTACAGTGCACAAGACAGCAAGTTCTTTGCTTCCATGGAGCTGCACTAACTGAGGAGGCTAATAGTGAGCACATCAACAAACACATGGGATTGCTTCCGACAGCCATCAGGGCTGTGAATGAAAGAAAACAGGGGTTTGGTTGAAGTCATGGGTTTTAGTGGAGGTGTTTGAGCTCAGCTGCTCAGAAGCAACCTGACCTTGGAGCTAAGGCTTACAGGACAAGAAGGAGCAGGCCATGGGGTTGTCCAAGGGAACACTGATCCCGACAGGCAAGGTGGACAGTAGGAAAGAGTCTAGGATGCCCAAGGCCATGTGGGAGATGGGACCAGGCCACAGACGGTCACGGTGAGCAGTCTGGATTTTAATCCTAGTGCAAGGGGAAGCTGGTGGGGGTTGACCTCTGTATCTGGTCATGACCTGGTATCAGACTAGCCCTCCTGCCATAAGCAGCTAGCAAAGCAGCCACAATAGTGGAGGCAACTGCTTCAGGCAGTGGATAATATGCAGGGCAAGACTGCTATCCCGGAGAGATGCGAACCTCCGGGGGGTTTTCCCCAGCCCTCTACCTGGGGACAATTTCTTGACCACAGCAGAAAAGGCTAGAGTCCGAGCAGAATACATATTCTCACTGGGCCAAGGAGGCAGGGCCAGGGTGTGGGACAGCTGAAATAGTTATGATCTATAGTGTGGGGCACCAGAAAGGGGGAGCTGTACAGTGCAGGGCCCCAGATGTCCATGAGGCTGTGGCTGCGGGCTGAGCTGTAAATGCCCAGTGTGAGCCCACCCACAGCCAGACAGTGCTACCAGGGGCTGAGAGTGGAACAGAGATGCTAGAGGTCGGTCACTGCTGAAAGAAGAGCAGGGTGAGGGGACTGCCTACAAGAGTGGACAGATTTGGTCAACACCCAAGTATTCACCCTTGGCACCTGGCTGGGGCACAGAATGAGCTCCCTTTAGGAGCAAGAACCAGGCCTCCAGGCAAGGTTTCTCCACCATGGCATTATGGGCCCCATAGCTCCTTGTTTGGGTGGCTTTCCTGTGCAATGTAGGATGTTTAGCAGCATCTGTTTTCCAAACATTGCCTTATGTCTCCTGGGATGCAAAATTTCCCTGGCTGAACACCACTGCTCTAGAGTAAGAACTCTTCTAGACCCATCCTAACAAAGCCTGAAGCACAGCCCTGATGAGCTCTACAGAGGAGACAGAGCTTAGAACCAATGAAGGCCCACTGAGTCCTGTTAAGTTCGAGGGTCTTAAGAAACAGCTTGGGATTTCCACATACCCGCAATAAGAAAACATAAAGTTGAATCTACATTAAGTTTAAGGTGTCAGTCCATAATTGAAATAGCTATTCAAATAAAAGTCGACCCTCTTCAGAGGAAGATAACAGAACTCAGAACATCTACAGTATAGTATCTGCAATATTCAACTACAACCCACAGTATTCAATCAAAACTACCAGACATGCACAGGAAACAGGAAAATATGATTCATGAACTAGGGAAAAAAGATGTGAGAATAAACATATGCAAAGAATTAAAGCAAAACACATTTAAAGAACAATGCCAGGAGGTTACATAATCCAGGATTCCTTTTTCAAAGCTCCCTCAGTCTGTTTGGTGAGGAAGGAAATTGTGGTAAGGGGCAGGGAGCCCATCTTGGAGGCTCGTAGCCCAGAGGAGGCTGGTTTGTGCCTCAGTTGTCTAAGCTGCACTTAAATGAGCATGTCGAACCCTGGAAGATACTTTCAAAGTGGGGCACAAATTAGGGCAGATGAATCAAGAAGGAACAAGCAAATGAAACAAAGAATGAATGTCTCAACATCAGGAACCAGATGAGCAGGGAGTGTTCCAAAGTGGAGGCGAAGGGTTTCCTTGTTGTAGGAGGGACCAGTCCGAAACTGACCAGGTTACTGGGGAGGAGGCTCCTGCACCAGGGAGGGACTAGACCCACCTGATGCTGAGATTCTAGGATTCTTGCAAAGTAGTCAGGAAGGTGTGGGATGCTCAAAGACGCCAGAGCCAGGGTTGCTAGCCCAGGGCTGCAGAGTAAGAGGAAGGCCAGAAAAGTCAGACGTGACAAAGGGTTTCAGCACCGCATCCTTTACTTGACCAAGTGAGACTCACCTGCGTTCAAGAGCTATCTCTATAAGCACAAGGGAAGTGGCCCAACCTCTCGGGGTCTCAGTTCCCTCATTCGAAAACCCTTTAGGACACAGGTTTTAAAACCCTCATGTCCCATAAGAGAGAGCCTTTCTGATGGAAATAAGACCTTAGGTCCTGTCTTACAGGTCATAAGAATTTAAGGTCCTTATATGTAGCATTTAGTGCCTGGGTCTAGAAAATAATAATAATCAACAACTATTTGCTGATTGAGTGAATAGGATAAATTAAATGACAAGTTTGTGAAGTATAGTACCTGTCATAGAATCAGCCATCAAGAAACAATAATCAGCGGGGCACCTGGGTGGCTCAATCGGTTGAGCGTCTGACTCTTGATTGCGGCTCAGGTCACGATCTCACAGTTTGGGAGTTTGAGTCCTGCATCAGGCACGGAGCCTGCTTGGGATTCTCTGTCTCCCTCTCTGTCTGCTCCTCCCTGCTCGCTCTCTCTCTCAAAAATAAACAAACATTAAAAAAAGAAATGATAACTAGTATCACTGCTTGTACGTGTACCCAAGCATCACATCAGCCACTGAGACTGCAGATTAATAAGGTGCTACTGAACCAGCTGAGAACTAAAATTCACAAAACTTCCCCCTGAGTAAGCTTGTGGCTGAAAGAATTTAATGAGGAGCCCCAGCGATGCACAGAATCTCAGGGGGATATACAGGAATTCTGATTCCACAGATCAGTGACTCTTAAGGAATTTCAAGGAGTCAAGAAGGAGGCAATGCTGACTACCTTTCTTTCAGCGTGTGTGTGCAGCCAGTATCGTGTCTCTAATTCTGGGAGCATTGACCCAGTGACTGGAAGCACCCCTGTGTTAGGTGAGTTCCAGCCCTAGGACCCCTTTCTTCACTGCTGTTATCACTGACCTAATTATGTGTGTCTCCCGACACACTGTCGTCTCCTTGAAGACAAGAATCATGTGTTGTCTGATTCTGCATCTCCAGTACCTGGTAGCGAGTAGACAACAAATGAATGCTGGTAGAACAGGGACCCTCTAGCCCCAGATCAAATATACCAAAAGGAAACCTTGGTTGATTTTCGGTCCCAGGGAGTAGTAGCCTTCACATTCCGTGAGATCTGCAATATTTTCAAAAACAGATCCAACATCTCTAAGTCAATGTCATTATCTACATTGCGGTTTGAAAGTCCCGCAGCAAAGAAGCTCAGGTTTCCTCGGGTCCCTGTCTGGAGCCAGAGTGCCCTGCCACCAGGTGGCAGCGAATCCACGGGCACGTCCATGAGGCTCAGCAGGTGAGGTTGTAGGCGAGGGTCCTTGTGGGGTGGGCAGGTGCAGGAACTATCCAGGGTCCTGAGGGGCTCTCACTGTTCGGGCCTCCTTCTACCCCACCTCCAGGACTTGGGGCGCCGGAGCTGCCGGCTCCAGCTCCCTGCAGAGAAGAAGCTGACTTGGGGAGCGTGTGCTCACCCTGGGAAAGCAGGCCCCGCAATCTGGATCCGCGACAGGCCTTTCTGTTCTCGCCCTGAAAACACACACTCGAAACACAATGAAGAGTGAGAGTGGCAGGAATCTGGGGCAGGGAAAATGTGATTTCCTGCAAGCGCCCCTCCATTCCCCGAAGACTGAAAAGACAGAAAATGAAAATTTGAGGGGGGAAAAATGGAGTGGAAGCACTTCAGATTTCAGAGAGAACACAGGGCTGACAGTGAAGGCAAATAGATGTTTAGAAAGTTATGAGAGACCACAGAATGCAAATTGCCAGGGGACAAAGAAGGCGAGCTGCTGTGTCGCTTCAAGTTCTTGATGAGAAACTTAATTTGCTGGATTCACAATGAAGGCACTCGGTTCCGAGTTCAAAGCCTCCCTCCAGGTCTGCGGAGCTCCTCCTGCCCAGAGCCCGGCGACATGGAGGCAGATGAAGACCAGCACCCGTGTCCCTGGGGCCCTACTGCATGCCAGGCCCTGCGCTGGGCACCGAAAATGAGAATTAGCAGTGCTTTTGCATTCACGTGCAAACTTGCTTTATGACGGCGCTTTGTGGTGGATATTCTAACCCCGACAGACAGGTGAGAACCCTGAGTTCTGAGAGGTAAAGGGACAGCCTGAAGGCCACCAAGCTGGTCAGTAGCAACAGAGTGACTCCAATGTCCTCTCCTAGATACCAGATTCCAATGCACTAAACCTCCTGACTCTGGAGAGCTTAGCCACGACTGCAGTCCACGCTAGGTCACTGTAACAGAGCCACTTAGGTTCCTCCTAAAACTGTCCATCCTTCCTGTCTTCCTTCCTTCAATTCTTTCCTTCCTTCTTTCCTCCTCCCCTCTTCCTTCCTTCCTTCCTGCCTGCCTGCCTGCCTGCCTGCCTGCCTGCCTAAAAGTGTTTACTGAGCTCTTAATTTTGGCAAGGGCAGGAGATCTAGCAGCGAATGTGACAGATCAGTCCTCTGCCCTCCTGGAGCACACATTCTGGTGAGTGGAGTAGAGGTGACACAAAATGAAAGGTGTCTTAGATGCTGTCAAGTGTCATGGTGAAAACCGAAGCTGGGGGGAGACAGGGTGTGCAGGGTGGAGAGCACGGTTTTACGCAAGGTGGTCAGGAAGCCCTCACGGACTGCAACACCAGGGTCCCACAGCCCTTTAGACCTTCAGATGACTTCTGCGCTCTCCGTCCTGACTCACAGTTACCCCGTGAGGAAGGTGTTCTTGGCTCCCAGGCTCCCAACTGCTGAGTTTTCTTTACGTGCTTTTTGGAGTTCTCCTGCCTCACCGGCTGGGGAGACAGAAGGAGGGGGCCAGCGTGAATGCGCCTGCCTGTCCAGATCAACACTCAGTAAGTCTTTGTGCAGAATGCCACACAAGCCCAGAGGGCCCCTCAGAAGGAGTTTTCCCTTGTTTAAGGCCCTGGGAGCTGGAGTCCAGAGCTCTGCACCAGTCAGGAGCCCTGTGTCCCTTTGGAAATGTAAATGACACAGCACACGGGCATGTGTGAACCCCACATAAGCAGCAGGCAAGGGAAGCTGGAGCCCAATTCTGGAATTGATGGAGAGCCTGGAGCAGGGACAGGCCCCACCTCCCGGTCACTCTGGCCAGGATACGGGATGCAGGAAGCAAGAGTTTCCTGAGGGGTAGAAGGCACCCCGAGGGCTCACTGCCTGTCCTCCCCCCGCTGACCTGTGCAGGCACCGCCGCCCACCCCGGGCCCCAGACTTCACCAAACTCCAAACACGTGTTGAGGGAAGTAAAGCTGTGACGATCGCATGCAAGGCCCACAGTTGTTACTGGGGCAGGGCCGGCTCTTCCGGCTGCAGGAGAGAGAGGCAAGCTGGGGGGGGGGTGGAGGTGCTCCACGTAGCGCCTGGAGCGTCAGCGATCAGCCCTCCCGTGAGGTCCCCAGCCACGTAAGCCCCCAGCGAGCAAAAGAGGGAAAGTGCTGGCACTGACGCAGCCCCTTTAGATCTGCCCTGGTACGAAAGGGCAGGGGTCATTCGCAGGCGTTGGCACAACGGCCATCGCCAAGAACAAGGGGCACGTTCTTCCCAACAGACCAAAGGAAGGATGCCAAGCTCTGCTCTCCTCCAGCCTCTTCCTTCTTCCAGGGAGGGGGGCCCATCCAGTCAGGGAGTGCTCTTACACCTTTATACCCTGACTGCCTGGCAGAGGTAGGCATGCAGTAAGTGTCGGGGGATAAACTAAGGACCAGCTTTGCCGGGCTCTGGTGACATGCGAGTGGTACACAGGACCGTTGCGGTTCCTGTGGAGTTGCCAGCCGGGGGAGGGCTCCCAGTAAGGGCTTATTCCAGCCCCTGGTGGCCCTGGTGCCACACTCTGGGAGTGGCTGGAGCTCTGAATGTGTCGTGCAGGCTGTCCCCTGACCGGCCCGACTCCCTGGGGCTCGCCAGCCCCATCACCTGCCCTTCCCGTCTGCCCACACGCAAGAGACATTCCGGGAGCTCGAGCATCAACCTCTTAGCCCCCCGTAGCCGCGGGAAGCCTAAACACTGCAGCCTTTAGACGGACCCTGCGGAACCAGGGTGTTCACACCCCCAGACGAGCCGGACGGCCAGGCCTTTCCGGGAGTTCGTCTTCCGGGTGCGTTCTGGAGCACAAATGGGAAACTAAGTCAGGTTCATTACTCGGAACAAGGACTCGATAAAAGGAGAAAAGTACCAGGGGACTGAGCCTTTTTCTGATCTGCTGATGAAGTATTTCCAGCCGACAGCTCTCCTGACCTACTTTCTCTGGTTGGGGAGCCATGCCTCAGCTGTCTTGAGCAGGACCGTGTGGCTACCTGCAGCCCTAACACGACTGTAGGGTGATTCTCCCGCCGAACCTCAGCACCCCATCTTCACCCTGTACTGTGCCTGCCAGGTCCACACTCATTCTAGTACTTATTTAATAGCTGCTTCTAAGTTAACTTTGCTCCTTACCACATACCTGTGTGTAAATGTGTGTGTGAGAAGCGTACACAGATACAGCTTCGTTCTAGTAATAACCATGCAGTCACGGTTTTATTACGGTTGATCGCTGTCCCAGGCTTTTTTTTTTTTTTCCCTAATGCACATTGAAATACTTAATTGTAAAAAGAAAAAAACATTCCTTTGCCAACTGGGTCATTGCACTTCACCTTCACAGCCACGGGATGGGGCAGGCAACCACAGCGTGTGACCCTCATTCCAGGGAAGAGGAAGGGGCCCTGCTACACCAACCACCACGGGAGAGAGGCAGTTCCAGCCAGGGCCTTCCGGGCGGTTCGTGGCCTGGGGTGTGTGTGCACAAAGGGGAACACGGAGAAGTGCATGGTGTGGGTCTGTTATTTTCTTCTTCAGGTCTCACCTTCCTTCATTTCTGGTCTCTTGCCCAGAACCCAGAAACCCTGGGCTCTATGTCCTAATGGGGCTACCGAGCTGCTGTGTGGCCACAGACAAGGAGATCAGCCCCTCTGACCTGGATCCGTCTACTGAGTGGACATTCTAGCTGGGCTACTGTGATTGTCCGGTCCCACTCGCAGGCCGCCTTGCCTGAGCACGCCGAGACAAAGCTGTGAGATGTGCCAGCCTCCGAAGTTTGAGGGTTTGTCAAGACTCCTCCACAGATTCCCAGTTACCATACACCCCACCACCAGCCTTTCAGCCCCCGGAGCAGACAGAAGCCAGCTCGGGGCTATTCCCACCTCTCCTTTCAGCCACGTTGGGCCCTTCCTGCAACACACCCCTGCTTCCAAAAATACCAGTTATGTGGAGTTTTGTTTATCCTTCACTCTGGTGGTCACTATCCTTGCCTCTACCCCAGATGGTTAACTATCTCTGTTGCTTTTGGTGGGCATGCTCACACAAGGGGAATAAAAAAATATTACAACTCACAGATCTGGTGAGCTGGAGGTTTTTAAATGTTTAGCTAAAGCAATGCAATTTTTCTTCAAAAATCTCCAATTGGGGCGCCTGGGTGGCTTAGTCGGTTAAGCGTCCGACTTTCACTTAGGTCATGATCTCGCGGTTCGTGGGTTCGAGCCCCGCGTCAGGCTCTGTGCTGACTGCCGGCTCAGAGCCTGGAGCCTGTTTCAGTCTGTGACTCCCTCTCTCTCTGCCCCTCCCCTGCTCACGCTGTCTCTCTCTCTCCTAGAAATAAATAAAACATTAAAAAAAAAATCTCCAATAGCTTTGGCTCTTATAGTCATTCGGCAAATGTTTATTGAGCACCTATTATGTAGCAGGCACTGAGCTAGCTAGGGATGGAGATACGGTGGGGAGCAAAACAGACACAGACCTTGCTTCCGAGCTGCCTTCTCTGGGAGGAAGTCCTGGCCACGCTCTCCCAAGCACTCCTCCTGGAACTCCATACTTGGTCTCTGTGACTTCCTGTCACCATTTAACGGACTGCATATTTTATTTTTTGTTCTGCTTACTGCTTTCTTCTTTGGCACATAAACTCCATGGGGAAAGGATCATTATTTTTGTCCAATGTCCATGCTATATCCCTGATATCTATAATAATCTCTGATACAGAGTAGGCACTTAGTAAATATCTGCTAAGCAAATGAATGGACATTAAACAAATGACACAGGTAATACATACATACATACATGTATGTGTATATATATATATATACACACACACACACACACACACATATGTATCTCCCTGCAAACATGGTAAGTGCTTTGTAAAATAAGTATGAAATACTAGAGGTGCATGCTTGGCAGTTGGGAAAGACTCACCTGAAAAAGTGATGTTTAAACTGAGTCCTAAGGATGAGTGGATGTTGGGCAAGGTGTGGAAGGAGGGTCTAGGGAGGAAAGAGGGAGCGTTCTCGGCAGAGAAGCAACATGCGCAAAGGCCCTGAAGCAGAAAGAAGGCCAGCATCTGGAATGAGCTGAGAGAGGGGAAGAATGATGGGAATACAGTAAGGAGGCAGCTCAAGGAAGCCCTAGGAGGCCCTATCATGTGGATCTTATTCCAAAGACCACAGGGAACCCCACAAGGGATTTAAGCAAAGAGGTGCCTGTCAGATTTATATTTCAAACAGATCACTCTGCTGCTGATTCAGAGAGGCCTACGGGGCCAAGGGGTTAAGGGACATTTCTGGGAGACCAGTTAGGAGGCTACTGTCAAGTGGGAGATGGTGGTATCTGGACCAGGCTGGTGGCAGCAGAGGTAGAGAGTGACATGGATGGAGTGGGAGAGTCAAGTGGAGATCAGAGGCCAACAAGTTTCCCCTTAGAGACACTCGAGGGTTCTGCAGCTCAAAGTTAGCACCTTTCTCTAGAAAAGGCCAAAGAGCAAATATTTTAGGTTTTGCAGGTATGCGGCAAAGAGCTACCACAGCAGGTCTAGGCTCTTGGCTGATATCTGGGAATGTAGCGAAGGTGCCCCCGGTACTAAGTCACACAGTCATTCTGTATGCCAGGGGCACTGAATTCTGCGGTGCCAGCCTGCCTGGACTATCTGTACAAGCAATGCAGTTTACGGAGAGCACCTGCTTTCCTTCTGAAGGTCTGGAATTCTGGAGACCATGGGGCTGATCACATGGCCAGAAAGTACCTGTGCACTTAATAAAACTTCCCCATTAAAAAGCCGAGTCCTGACCGGTCTCCTCTGGGGAGAAATACTGCCCACGTTTCTGCATTTCGATGCCGCAAGAAGGAACGCGTTCTGTGTGGCTCCTCCAGCAGGAGGCTGTGCGAAGCCGTGCGTGGATTCCTCCAGACTTGATGTTATGTGTTTTTCTCTCGCTGATGATGGAAGTAAGCCGTCTTAAAGAGTATGACTGCTCTGAGTCCTCTGAGCCCCTCTAGTGAATCACCCAACGTGTGTGTGTGTGTGGGGGGTATCCTGGGACCCCGGACACAGGGGGGCATATGGTTTCTGCCTCAGCCTCTCATCTCTGCCTCTGAGTTATGCCTTAGTGGCCACAACAATATGGGGAAAATAAGTAATAAGGCAGTGTTCCAATAAGACTTTATTTACAGAAATGGGCAAGGGCTGGATGTGGCCTGTAAGTCTCTTAGTCAACCCACGTTCATGGAAAATGAAGAAATCTCTGAATCCACTTTGAACCTGCTGAATGAAACCAACCTTTTCTTGCATTAGTGGGAAAACCAAGGCCCAGAAGCAGAAGAAGAGAAGGAACATGTCCAAGGTCGCTTGGGATCATGAGCAGAGGCCGAGGAAAGCCAGGTGCTGAGCACTGGCCCAAGGTGCCTACCACGACTCCCAGCGGCGATTGCACAGAACAGCCTTGCAGGTGAGTGCTGGCCTGGGAGCCCAGGCCTTAGAGGTAGGAGATGGCAGGAAGCTGGGATAATGAGGCAGACGGTGTGAACGGTGAGGTGCCCGGCTTCACCTCTATTCTGTGTGTGGGTGTGAGTTTGTGGTGTGCATGTGTGTATGTGTAGTGAGGGCTCTATGGTCGTAGGTGTTGGCTGGGTTTTCCCAAACTTTTCTGATTATCGGCATCTCCTCTGCAGCTTCCTAATAACAAAGATAGGCAGGTGGCATCTCACAACCCCTGAGACTGCACTCCTACCATGTTCCAAGGTGTTCTGACGATCAGTTAGGTTTGGAAAACGTGGGTGATACCCAGGCTCTCCTTCCTGATAGACTTTGAGGAACAGGGTAAGGCAGGCTGTGAGCAGAGGGAAGAATAGGAAGTCTTTACGGGGCCAAGAATTTGTGGCTTTGAGGGAAAGGCACAGACCAGTGATTCTGGAAATACGTTTTCCAAAGCCGATTCTCCAACAGAGCCTTTGCCATCAGGGGCTGGAGCTGGTGAGGCTAACAGTCAGGAGCTAATTTGCTTCCTCCTAGGGATTCTGCCTGTGATTCAGGATGTGCCATCAGGTGCCCGGTACCGTCCTGAGCCTCGGGGGCCCCTCACAGCGCAGCAAAGTGAGATGGAAACGAGCCCGCGTTGCCACTCCGGCTCGGACCTTAGTGTGTGATGAGCTCCGCCCGAGCTGCGATAGCTCGCCCTCCATAAACCTTTCCACCACGTTCTCCGAACAGGGGTGGCTGGAAGCCACAGACTGCAGGTTTGGAGTTGCTCGCAGGCTTATCTGCTACAAATGCAGATTCTACATTCTAATGTGTGATCTATCTATGTTTGTTTTAATAGAAAAATGGGTGCCTCTATGTTCCTCATGGCATTATTTACAATAGCCAAATTATAAAAGCAGCCCAAGCGCCCACTGACTGACGAATGGATAAAGAAAATATGGTATACAGATACAATGGAATATTATTCGGTCATAAAGAAGAATGAAATCTTGCTATTTGCAACAACATGGACAGACCTGGGTGTATTATGCTAAGTGAAATAAGTCAGAGAAAGACAAATACTGTATGATTTCACTGATATGTGGAATCTAAAAAAGTTTAAAACAGAAACAGATTCTTAGATACAGAGAACAATCTGTATCTTGTTGCTGGGATGGGCGTAGGCAAAATAGAGGAAGGGGATTAAAAGGTACAAACTTATAGTTATAAAATAAATAAGGCACAGGGATACAATGTACACTATATGGAATAGAGTTGATAATATATAGCAACTGTGTATGGTGACCACTAGATTTATCATGGTGATCACTTTGTAATGTATAAAAGTCCTGAATCACTGTGCTGTACACCTGAAACTAATATAACATTGTATATCAACTACACCGCGGTAAAAAAGACGGATGTCTCCTCATCCACCACGTGTCTTTGAGCACATTCTATGACACCCTGGAATTGCCTGGGGGCCTTTAGAAGGTACTGATAGCCAGGGCCCACCCCCGCAAATTTAATTGAATTGGTCTGGGTTATGCTCTGGGAATGGGGATTTTTCAAAAGTTCCCACGAGTTTCTAACAGGCAGTGATGTTGGGCACCTCTTAGCCCGCAAGGTGTTCGTTTTCCTCTCTGGTCTCACACACACCCAGGCACAGCGCCACTGCCCACGTCGAAAAGCTCAGGTATAAACAGTCACTATCCAAAGTTCAGAACAACCAATGCCTTACTGGAGACAGCTAACAGGTAGAGCCAGTTTTCACCAATTATTCTCTCTCTGGGAGCTACACCCACAAGGAAAATCCATCCCTAACAGAGACCCACCCAGCTGCTCTCACGGAGATGCATGGCTTGTGGGGATCTGTGACCTTGGGCGGGAGGAAAAAGTTTCTATTTTCACTTACCTCTAACAAATTTAGCATTTCTTCAATTATGAATGTAGACAACAAACTACAGAATTGTTAGCAGGAGAAATTGCAGATACTTTTGTATCACGGTATTGATATCTCCAAACATCAATTATGCTCATCATGACCTTGAAACCACAAAAATCATTGGACCTGTTGTGGGATCTTTCTCTTTGATATATTGATAAACAGGCACGTATATTATTACCACGTCACGAATCTGTCTTTTATTAATGTTTTGGTGGTTGTATTTCAATATATTGGATTTCCTAGGCATTTAATTTATGCATGGAAAATGATTATTGTGAGAAGGGGTCCACAGGCTTCTACATGCTCAGCCAGCTGCTGAGACCCCATGGCTGGCAGCAGAGGCCTGCAGAGGGCACCCCAGGGGTGAAGGGCAACTGGGCACGGAGCAAGCAACTTTACCTGTGGGTCGGAGAGCCGGGAGAGGTCAGGATACAGGTAGAACTTGATGCCTTCGGAGGCCCCGGGCAAGGTGATCCCTCGGATCAGGAGGATCAGAAGCATGATATAGGGAAATGTTGCGGTGACGTATACAACCTGCCCAGGGGAGGAGAGGAAAGAATCAAGAAGGGGTGATGGTGGTGGGCAACGTGGCAAGCCCCCACTTCCAGCCAGGAGCAGGGGACTTCCCAGTGCAGCAGTACAAGGAACCCCCAGTGTGGCTTCTCTCCTGCCTCATCCCTCACCACCGTCCACTCAGGGGTCTGGTCTTTCAGTGAGCAGCTAGCGAATGCCTATGGTGATGCTTGAGATCGGTGCTTTTCAATCATTTGTGACCACAACCCACAGAAGGAAATACACAGGATATCAAAATCCCATACACATTGAGCTGAAACAGGATGCTCCACAAAATACTCACTCTTACATGTGTGATGCACTCAATATTTTCTATCATATTCTACTTCATGTTTTTATGAGGCTGGTCATGACCCTCTAAATTCAGGTCACGATTCACGAATGGACCATGACCCACATTTCTGAAAAAGAGGGCTCTTAATGGTAATCAAGTTTTAGCAGCCAAGGACAGAATAGAAAGGTGCAGGGGAGGGGCACCTGGGTAGCCCAGTTGGTTGAGTGTCTGACTCTTGACTTCGACTCAGGTCATGATCTCAGGGTTTGTGAGATCGAGCCCTGCACTGGGTGCTAAGCTGATGGTGTGGAACCTGCTTGGGATTCTCTCTTTCTTCCTCTCTCTCTGCCCCTCTCCCACTCACATGCCCTCTAGGAAGGAAGGAAGGAAGGAAGGAAGGAAGGAAGGAAGGAAGGAAGAGGAAAAGGAAAAGGAAAAGTGCAGGGGAGAAGGGGAGGGAAGCTATCTGGGGCAAGAAAGACCCAGTGTTTGCCTGGGATCATTTCAGCTTGGTGTTGCTGGAGGCAGGTGATTGGACCCAACGAACCTGGGCAGCCCTTTCAGCCACAGATTCTGTGCAAGAAACAGAATGTTGCCTGGGTTTCCTCACACAAGTGCCGCTTATAAGCAAACAGCAACGCCCTCAAGACTCCAGGAGTTCCTGTCCTGGGGCCACAATCTCTCCTGGAGGTCCATGCGGGACGCGGTGTCTCCTCCGGGTCTGATTTTTCCTCCTTTGGCACATTCTCTTCTGCAATCGCTTCGTCATGTCCTCTCTGTGGGGCCTGCCTATTCCATCTGTTTATATCTGCAACTTGTCAACATTTGGGGACCACGGATGCCTCTGAGAACCTGAGAACAGCTACAGACTCTCCTCTCTTCCCCCAAAGGTGCACAGACACAGATATGTGTACCAGCTTTAGGATGGCTCAGAGACTCAGACGGCCCTGGTAAAGTACCTGTGCTGTACGGTCTTAATTCTTCTAGTTGAAACCCTTTCCAACTCAGGGTTTCTTTCACCGGTGGTCCAGTCCTTCACTCAGCTTTTGCACTTATTCACTTACATGTACCAAGCACTGAGCTAGACCCTGAAATATGTAAATGAGTCTCAAATGGAAGTTTCTGCTTCACGAGGCCTCCCCACTGGTAGAAAAGACAGACATGTAGGTAAGTAGATAATTAACGTATTATGTAATAAGAGGAGTGTAAAGGATGGAGGAGCACAGATTAATCACAGGGGCAATCGGGGAGAGCTTCTCTAAGGAGGTGATCCAGGTATTAGACCATAACGGATAAATGGGAATTCAGGACACGGGAAATGGGGACAGAGGGAAGAAGACAATAAAATCTTCCTAAATGCCATCCACTTTACACATGACAATAGAAACAGTTACATGTATACAGCACTTCCTCTTGAACTTTGCTTGTATTATATATTATCATGATATATATATCATATATATATATATTTTTTTTTTTTTTTTTTTTTTTGAGAAAGCAATAGAGACAGTGTGAGCAGTGAAGGTCAGAGAGAGAGGGAGTCAGAATCTGAAACAGGCTCCAGGCTCTGAGCTGTCAGCACAGAGCCCGACACGGGGCTCGAACCCACGAACCGTGAGATCATGACCTGAGCTGAAGTCGACACTTAACTGACCGAGTCACCCAGGCACCCCAATTATCATATAAATTAACATCTTAGAAAAGCTGAAATAGAGACACTATATGTGGTAGGACACACAGTGATTCTTGTGTTAACTGTGCTATTAGTTCATTGAAGAATGGTCATATATGCATTAGAGGGACTTAAGGGGTCAGGAACATGACAAAACAATAATAAAAAAAAAAAGTATTGCTTCTTTGGGCTTAACCTACAAACAGCATAAATGCAAATGTAAGTCCTTCAGTTGGTAAGTGACAAATCAGGGATTTAAACCCAGTCCTCAAAAACAAGAAACAAGAACCAGCAGAGAGGTGTCTTTGGGTCCCGCTCACGTCTGGATTGTTGCCTTAACCTACAATGCTGGCCCCATCCTCACTCACAGCTCTGCCCCAGCCCTTTCAGCACCCTGTTTCCAAACCAGCAATGGGCACTACTGACATATCAACCAGTTACTTCAAACAATCTCTTGCTGTAAAATATAATGTAATCCAAGTGAATGCAGTCAGATATATAAGAATCAGAGCCAGCGGCCGATATTAACAGTCAGAACTTAGAGGCCAGCAGTCAGTAGGGTGGATGGTTCCTGCCCAGATGGCTAATCATGGTATAAAAGCTCCCATTTCCCTTAGCCTTGCACAATCTATCACGGATCGTCAGCATTTCATATAAATTCTTGATTATCTTCCTTCACAATGACCCCCACACCATGGTCAACTAGCTTATGTCTATGAAAAGACAGGAGGAAGCTAAAATCTATTGCTTTTAATTGCATAATTTCCACTTTAATCTCTGTGGCATGGCAGAAGATTAATTATCCAGAATGCCCAGGCCCTGAATGATATTTCTACCTTAACCCCCAATGCTGATAAAATGCAAGGAAAAGAATGTTATCATATAAAATAGAACAAATTAAAATCATAGAACTTTATCTTTACTCTGTGGGACCAACTTGATGTGACTAAGCTTGTCAAGGGTAGAGGGGCAGAGGGAGAGAGAGAATCTCCATGCTAAGCATGGAGCCTGATGCGGGGCTGGATCCCAGGACCCTGGGATGATGACCTGAGCCAAAATTAAGACTGGAGTTGGATACTCAACCAAGTGAGCCATCTAGGCATCCCTCCACCTGGTCTGTTTTTGAGTTTACATTAAGGGGTCACTTATTTTTTTTTTCAAAAATATTGAAATAAATATTTATTTATGTATTTTTTAAAAGAGTTTATTGTCAAGTTGGTTTTCATACAACATCCAGTGCTCATCCCCACAAGTGCCTTCCTCCACGCCCATCACCCCCCTTCCCCTTTCCCTCAACCCCATCAACCCTCTGTTTGTTCTCAGTATTTAAGAGTCTCTTATGGTTTGTCTCCCTCTCTCTCCTTAACTATTTTTTCCCTTTCCCCTCCCCCATGGTCTTCTGTTAAGTTTCTCCTGTTCCACATGTGAGTGAAAACATATGGTATCTATCTTTCTCTGCCTGACTTGCTTCACTTAGCATGAAACCTCAAGTTCCATCCACGTTGCTACAAATGGTCAGATTTCATTCTTTCTCACTGCCATGTAGTATTCCATTGTATATATAAACCACATCACTTTGATCCATTCGTCAGTTGATAAACATTTAGGCTCTTTCCACGATTCGGCTATTGTTGAGAGTGCTGTGAACATTGGGGTACACGTGCCCCTATGCATCACCACTCCCATATGTAGGGGGTCACTTATAACCTGGCCAAGTGTACCCTCACTGTGCCCTCAGCAACATATACAGTAGACTGCTCCTCAATGACCACTGTAGCGTGACTTATTAAATAGCTAATAACTATTTTGAAGTAATTCCGTTGTTTAAAGTTCTAAATGCATGTTCTGCTTCTACATTACATTGAGGAGAACTACCTTCCCTCCACTGGTATCCACACCTTCATTTTTACATTTTTAAAAATAAGACTAAGGGAAATAAAATATTCAGATGAACTGCTCAAAGACCACAGTACTGACGATGACTTACGCTGCCAAAAGGAAACCACGGGCAGGCAGGCGTTAGCTAGAAGAACCCCTGTGTGCAAACAAAAAGTGGTTGAGGGGCGTCGTTATGTAACGGACACAAGTGGAGAGTGGTACGAAAGCCGGAAATGCAGTGCTGAGGACAGCCTGGATCGGACACTGGCTCCAGTTCTCCTAACGGCCGCCTTCTGATTTGTTTCTGCCCTCAGCCATCCCAGCCATCTGGACGCCATCTTTGATTTTTCCTGAGTACAGCTGTAGTCTGCCCAGACGATACAGATCTTGTCATTAAGAGATTGTACATAAATGGCACGTACACTGCCTTACCATCCTGTGCTCGTGGCAGACATCACTAATCGATCACAATACTCTGTGCAGCTAAGCCTAGACACAGATTCAGAACCCTCCACAGTACTCCAGGCAGCTGGGGAGAAACCCACTATCTGCTACCCTTGATCTAGCCCAATTTTCACTTATGCATTCAGTCTCCTGCAGGTCTGTAGTCCCTGTGCCCAGAGTGGCAAGACCCAGATCTCGTGCTTAAGGAAAGAACTGCTGAATGTGCGTACCTGAATGGGATTCCTGGGTCACGACACCCAAAGGAGCAGTGTGAAACAGGAAAAGGAGGCTAGAGAGCCAGGCTGGAAGGTTCTTTGTGAATGGACTCAGCCTTTGGGCTCTGACAGTGGAGTTGCAGCTAGGTCTCCGAGGATAACCAGGAATGGGAGAGGCTGAGTCCAGCACGGAAGATGTGGAAGATGCGGAACTGGCCAACGAGGTGGAAATGGGCTGAGAACACTGTCCCCTGGGCTGTCCTCCACGTGACCAAACCGGAGCCTGCTTCCCTCTTTCCCCAGCTGCTTCCCCATTCAATCAGTGGTGTCAGGACCCACTAACTTGATCTCTAACTATATTCTGAAGTTACACCCCTTCTTCAGCCCCATCAC
Source organism: Crocuta crocuta (assembly GCF_008692635.1). NCBI lineage: Eukaryota > Metazoa > Chordata > Mammalia > Carnivora > Hyaenidae > Crocuta > Crocuta crocuta. Next base: position 1,958,780 of record NW_027551576.1, on the reverse strand, counting down.
CAAGGCCCCTCATTATCCTTCTTCTCGGTCATGCGCTAGCACCACTCTGTCCACGCTGCAGCCAAGTTTCAAAACTATGAATTCAGCATGTGTCTTCCCACTTACTCGGAGTCTGCCCTCCCCAACCTCATAGTCCAGGTTGTCGGGTATAGTGCAAAGGATTAGGCTTTGGCTCAGAGGACCCTGCGTTCAAATCTTGGCTCTGCTCTGACTTGCTGTGTGACTTGTCCAGTCTCCATCCTTCCTCCAACACCTCTGTCCTCTGCTGTGCCAGCTTCCTCACCCTTGGGGAGGAGGCCAGCCTCCTTCAGATCGCCGTATCTTTTCATGCCTTCTGTTATCTGTACTACCCAATGCCAGGTTTTTGTCCTAGGTGTGTTTGAATCCCCACAAGGCTGAGGACTTCTCAATGTCAGGGACCCTGCCTGCCATCCCAGTGTGATATCACTGTCCTGCCTACTTTCTACATCGGGCAGCCGAGGTCCAGAGTGGTGGGTCTGAGGTACGGCAGCCCCCACCCACCCTTCTCCATGTGGATCATGTTCCAAGACTCCATACAGGTAGGACTGAAGCCTGTATATTTACGTTTTTTCCTATATGTACAGACACCTATGACAGAGTTTAATTTATAAACTAGGCTTCGAGGGGGCGCCTGGGTGGCTCAGTCGGTTGAGCGTCTGACTTCAGCTCAGGTCATCATCTCACGGTTTGTGGGTTTGAGCCCCTTGTCAGGCTCCGTGCTGACAGCTCAGATCCTGGAGGCTGCTTCGGATTCTGTGTCTCCCTCTCTCTCTGACCCTCCCCTGCTCATGCTGTCTCTCTCTCTCTCTCTCAGAAATAAATAAAACATTACAAAAATTAAAAAAAATAAATTAGGCATGGTAAGAGATTAACATTAACTAAGAATAAACTAGGTCAATAATAATAATATACTGCAATAAAAGTCTCCCAAAATACCTCACTGTACTATACGTATCCCTCTTGTGATGCTGCGAGATGATGAAGTGCCCATGTGTCATGAGAAGTGAGGTAAATGACTTAGACTTGGGACACAGCCTTAGGCTGCTATTGACCTTCTGATCAGCCTTAGGCTGCTATTGGCCTTCTGACATCAGAAGGAGGATGTCTGTTTGCTTCTGGTGAGGAACTGAAACCGCAGAAAGCAAAACCATGAATAAGGGGGCGGGACTACTGTACCTGAGTCTCAGCTCAGGACCCACCCTGTAAACCTGCAAGCCATGCCCTCAGCCCACCTGTTGTGGAGAGGCTCAAGCACCACGCCCTCCCGGACTCCCTCTCCCACACGCATCCCAGTCCCGCCAGCCTCTCTGGTTCCCTCTAGCTGCCCTCCACCCGCTGTTTTATCACCTTGTAAGTTTAAGATTTCTAAAACATAAGCTCCTTGAGGAAAGGGAGTTCTGTCTTTTATTTTTCCTGCTGTATCCATGGGGCCCAGGACAGCACGAGGTACGTAAAACAAGCTCCATAAATATTTGGTGGATGGATGAACAAGCAAACAGGCTGAGAGGTCTGGGACCCTGAGGTTAGACTGCAGGACTCACCATGGGGTGCTTTCTTTGTAGCAAACACTGGGTCCCCATAAAATGGGATTCAGAAAATTGAATCTGATCTTAAGAGGAGTGTTTATAAATAAGGAAACAAGAGATTTGGCTTTAAAAGACAGATCAGTCCAGATGCAGAGGGCCAGGAAGTGCAGGTACAAGGTACTTTGTAGCAAAGTTCAGCAAAGGCTTTCAGGATGCCTGAGGCTACAGGCTTTCCCAGAAGAGCCGAGCAGGGTTCCGGTATTTAGCTAAATTATGCGGTGTTTGGTGATGGGCACAATAAGTCAGTGACAGGGTACCATCAAATCTGGCTGGTAGGGTCTGAGAGGTGGGCCTGGGGGAAGGAGGGTCTCTTCTGTCCAACCTCAGAGGCCCCTGAAGTGAGGCTCCAGCCCCAAGCATATCCCTCGGTTAAGGAAGAGGTGTTTTTGTTTTCTGTTTTTTTTTTTTTTTACTATTGTTTAATTTCCTTTCAGCGGGTCAAATCCTCTTGAATATAAAGGTTAGCACGCTTGGTGGTAATTATACTGTATCCTGTTTTAATCGACTATAATTGCTCATTTGCATTCCAATACTGGCATTGTGGAGCATTTTCCCTCTACTTCCAGGACACAGCTACTTATTTCATAGCAGGGAGGTTGTCTGATCATTGAGAACATGACAAAAGTTGCAGAAAGGCTGCCCCGCCCTAAGTTTTCCAGGATAATGGGGTCAATTGGGAAGTTGAGCCTTGTTCAAAAGGCTTTGGGAAAGTAGGGTGGTGTGAGGCAAAGACACAAAACCACAGGGTCAGAAGATCCACTATAATAAGTGGCTTGAGCAAGTCCATACCCTCTCTGGGCTGGCATTTTACCATCTACAAGAGGTAGGGATGAACTAACCAAGCTTCAATCGCTCTTATACCATTTTTTCCTTTTCTTTTTTGGCCATATATATGTATATCTTGGTATTATTTCCTTAATATTTTCTATAATTCAAAATTCTCTCTTATGGTTAATAAATATCTGCAATGGAAAAACTGAATTACCGCCATAAGCAGGAAACCATTATCTCTAACGACAAACAGAGAGGGTAAGTGCGAAACTAAATGCAATAAAAATAAAACATGATTAAATTATAGCCGAAGGCTCTGAGTCTGAGCCGTGTTCTCTATTCAAAAGCAAGAGTAGCAAGTGTCAAGGAGGTGCTAAAAGATGAAGCAGCTAACTGCACGCTTTGCCTTAAGCAACATGGAAAGGGAATATTATCTCATCATGTGATTGGATGGTCTTTAATCCAGGTTCATGTATCACTAAAATCATCCTGTGGACTGCCATTAGGAAAAAACACTTCTCATATTTGTGGGGATGGATCAGGTGGATGATCACTGGGGTCCTTCCCAGGAACCACAGCGTTTTCTAGAACAGTCCAGAGTTAACCTCAACCCTTTCAAAGGACCAGGATTTGTAGAGCTATCCAAGGTCCTGAGACTAATTCAGGCTGAACCTTCTGAGAGGCAGCTACCCAGGGCCTTGGAAGACGCTGCTGTTAATTGAGCACTGCTGGGTGCCAAAGATGTGTCCTATACTATCTCTAACTGATACCACTTGAATAGGTTCTGTCCCCATTTTGTAGACAAAAACAAGTAAACAAACAAAAAACAAAAACACTTGAAGATTAAAGAAAGAAGTGGCTTGTGCCAGGTCACAGAACGATAAGTGATCAGAAGTCAGCTCTCTCCACCATAGAAGCTGTGCTCCATGCCACAAACCTGGCCAGACATGCCTTCCTATTTCCAACTCCTGCTTCTTCTTCTGTCTGTCCTTAACTTCAAAGGTCCAGTTTTCTTTGCTTTTGGCAGGAACTCATCATAACCCACTACCCCAGTGTGGGAGACATTATATTAGTCTAGCCCTCCCCCACTTCCCTTCTAGCTGGGCTTGCCTCTGCGTGTATAGTACATAATGCCCATTACGTATGATTGCAGTCCTTAGAGAATCGGTGTTTTTAATATCAACAGATTTTCCCCAGAGCTGGTTTTTGAGGGAAAACGACCTGAATTCCTAGGTGGGAACACCACAGCAGGCACTAAATAGTCTGTGTGACCTCCCCTAGGATGTTACTGATCTCTCGAAACAAGGTGCTAGGAGAATGTGGATCTGAAGAAGGGATGTCACCATGGACACATCTGGCCTTTCCACCCTTTTTAGAGGCCTTATTCTTAGACTATTCCAACAGAAGTAGTAAATGAAGAAAAAAACATTCAGTTCTAAGCAGTCAAACTCTAAATAGGTAGAAGGAGTCATATTTTCATAAGAATATAGTGAAGATATTCACTATTCAAGGAGATAACGGTATTTCAGCAATGCAGAAATATTTCCATGGGAAGCTAAAGTTATAGTTTTTATGCAGTGATATGGGGTGTATCATTATCTATGCAAGTTGATCCATGTGTGGGGCGTGAAATCACCAGCCAGCCTCGGGAGCCCTGTTCAGGGCAGTGTCCCAGATCTGGGTTGAGAAGGACAGTGTCAGAGTGGGAGACAGCAAGCAGGGTGAGATGAATTAGTTCTAGTCTCCACTCTACCACAATGGCAGAGACCACAAGCCCCCTTTCAAGTTTCGCTTTACCTTTTTCTGCAGTAACAAAACTCCTAATTCTTGACTGGATCCATGGCTGCCTAGAATAAAGGTAACATTTCCCAGACTCCCTTGCAGCCAGGGGTGGCCATGTGACTACACTACGTACACCTTGCAGGTTGTGTCTTTAAAGGGAAGAGCTGTATCACAGTCTTCTCTTCTTGCCCTTCCCACAGGCTGGAATGAAGACCAAGTAGCGAGACATCTTACACCACGGAAATGGGGGCAATGCCATTCTAACAGAAATAGGAAATGAAGAAAAAAATGGCAACAGAACAGAAACAGTCTGGGTCCCCAACAGCAGGCAGCTAATACCTGCACTGTTATGGTAGGAGAGAAATAAATGGTCTTGTTTCCACTACTGCTCTTTGAGGTCTTCACTGTAAGAAGTCCAACATGCAACCTAAATATCTAACCATGGATTGCCTCTGTGATCTTGGATAGGCCCTGTGCTGCTCTAAGTCTGTATCATTTTTTCTTAAATTAAGGCACTACGCCAAATGATCCACACTACTCCTTTCTACTCAGGATGAAGAGAAGATTCCAAGGATGACCTGAAAATCCTGAAGGTGGATGCTTCAGAGCCGCCATCCTTCCACACCTGGAGTCAACCAGGATGGCAACAAATACAGTCAGAAAGGTCTAGTCAGTAAAATTAAAAGAGCAGTTAGAACAGACCTGTCAAAGAGATCACCATTTCTAATAAACCAGTTTTAACCTTCTCTGTCACAGTTGAGAATGAGTCTGACAGGGTGAGTAGCTAAATTCGGTGTGGATCGCATCATCAAGTACAAAGGTGCATACATGCGTTAGAAGGTCTCTGAGGTCTCCTTGAGCCTCCATCCTCTTCATGTGTGAAATGAAGATAACACCTATTTCAAAGGTCGGTGTGAGAATTTGAGATCACCATGCAAGGCAACTGCCACACAGACACTGCTCAATAATTGGAAAAAACTGTGATTGCCTTTGCTGCCCATCACTGGGTCAATAAGCAATGTCCCTCCAGCCCAGTGAGTGAGTAGTGATGGCCAGTAGAAAAGAACATATCTGGGGGTCCAAGAATGTAAACAGAGAGGCTGGAGTCATCTCTGTCTCTGGGGAGAGGAGAATGGCTCTTGAAAATCCTTAGGGATTTTCTCATTAACAATTTCCCATTCTCTCATTAACAATGGGAGTGAAGAGCAAGGTGGAGGCAGCAGAAAGGTGGTGTAAAGAGGTGGTGAATCATTGGCTGGAACAATCTAGGTGAACAGGACCAAAGATAAGAAAAACATTAGGACAGAAGGGACGTGCACATAGCCACTGTGAGGAGGTGTAGCAGCCAGACTCTGAAACGAAGGCTAGAGGGCATCAGGAGTAAGCCAAAGTGGCCATTATGGGTGAGAATCCTCTGGAGTCCTGACTCCAGCCAATAGTTGTGGCTGCTGAAGGGGCCAGGGTGCAAACAGTTCTTAGATGAAATAGAAGAAATTATTCCAGGATAAAACCCCTAAGGCCAAAGTTCCAAATTAAAAGAATAGAAGGGACTGAAAGTCTGCAGTGAAGGGAGGGATGGGCCCCAGCTGTGTCATCACAGGGACAAAGCTCGCCCTATGAAAGCAGGGAGCCAGACTTTGAGGAGAAGCCAATGACAATAAGCATTGCCAACCTTAGTGAGGCTTTGGGAACCTAGCGAGAAAGGAGATTGGGGGCTCCCCATTAAGGGGTATGTGGCTGTTGGGGGATCAGGTACAGCTTATGGGGGGAAACTTGCTAAGATTTCTCAGATTCTGACTCCAAAATGCCACGACCAGCCCTGATGGGTTATGAAAGAAAGATTAGATCAATAAGGCATCTTCATGGGTTGATACATGGTGGGCAAGGAACCAAACATCTTAGGAAGGGTGTTACTCTTTCTTCTTGTCAATGTTTGGGACCATAAAGATTATCTACACTCATGAGTTATTCCAACGTGGAGATCTCATGGTTTTGTTATTTATGAATCAGGGGCATGTTGGTTGGAACAGAGACATTAAGAGGGAAAAGTGCTCTGTTCAGGAGAAATGGAAAATCATGAGATCCCTAATAAAGATGGGACTAACACTTACTGTTGATTCTACATGCTTCCTTATTATGCTATCCAGTTCTATAAGATGAAAACCATTATCATTCCCCTTTCACAGAAGTGGAAAGTGAAGCACCCAGAAGCTGAGTATTTGGCCCATGGTTAAAGAGCTAGAAAAAAAATAGGATTCAAGCTCAGATCTGTCTGACTCCGATACCAGCACTCAACCCCTACACAGCCCCATAGGGAATTCAAGTGCCCCTATAATCCGGCCAGCTTCATCTCACACATCTCCCTGTGGTCCCCAAACAAACCCTGCACTTCCATGGGTGTAAAGCCTTTGCTTTTGTCATTCTCTTCACCTGGAATGCTCCTTTCCCCCTTTTCTAGTTAACAAAATCTTGCCAACCTTCAAGACTAGGTCTTTTGGGTTAGAAGGTCTCTGAGGTCTTCCTGAGCCTCCATCCTCTTCATGTGTGAAATGAAGATAACACCTATTTCAAAGGTCGGTGTGAGAATTTGAGATCACCATGCAAGGCAACTGCCACACAGACACTGTGTATCTTTCAGAAATCAGCATGAAATGCTCCTTCCTTAGCCTACAGCACAGCGGGCAGTACAGGGGATCAACCTTGACCACAGAATTACCAAGCCCAAATCCAGCCTCTGGCACTTTCTATGTACAGGACTGACTTTTGGCAATTTATTATCTTTCTAGGTCTTGATATTTTCTTCTAAAAAATGGGGATAATCATACAGCCAATTAACTCAATCCCTTTGAGCCTTGGGTTCTTAAGTCTACAGAATATGGTTAACAGTTCCTCCCTCTTATGGTTAAGGATGAGAGTTAAATGAGCCAATAGCTACACAACACCAGGCACGGAGACCTGATACATCGGCCCATAGCAAACAGCCTCCCAGCCTTCTCTCACTTAGCTCTGATATCATTCTACCTTCCCCTACACCTGCCTCTGCTTCTAAAGTGGGACCCACTGAAGGGCAAGGGCCCTATTCATCCTTGCAGGCTCTGAATGCTTTTCAAAAGGGCCTACACAGACTAAATAGTGGATGAATGAACACATTCTGACCTCAATAACCCAGAGAGCAGAAATGGAACAAAACAGGATATAATCCTATGTGTCTGCAATGGGTCTTAAGTGTAAACAGTTCTCACTTTGAGCCTCTCCATCTGAGGATTAAGAATTTTCTGTCTAATTCAATTCACCAGCCATTTATTGAGCCCACTGTGTGTCAGGCCCTCTGCTGTTTTTGGAAAGCATGCTGATGAATGAGTCAGACCCCTGCCTATAAGGGCATACGAGCCAGCCCTAGACATGGACACCCATGCTGGTGGATCCATTCAGTGACAGCAGCGGGAGCTCAGGGACACATCACTCTGATGAGGGAGCAGGCAGCTCACGTGGCAGTGGTGTAGCTGGAGAGCTCTTCATGGGGCTGGGTTCTTAGGGGAGACAGACTGTCCCTACTGCTCTAAAGAGTCCTGATCTAGAATGTACTGTGTGAATACATTCCTCTGAGCAAGAATGGTCAGGCATGGAGCATGTGGGGTGCTTCAGCCTGGGACCATCTCCTGCAGGAAAAGAAAACAGCTTTGCATGCTAATAGAAAAGATGGGGGCCCACAGGTGACAAGGCACTTAAATAGCAACCATGCTCATTAAGATGGTTGAGCCCAATTTAAATCTTTGTCCACAGGATATCTAAAAATCACTGGATGGCGAGGTCTGGCGTTTAAGCCTATTTCATGGTGAATTAAGATTAACTAGAGAGGCAATGCTATTGATTTTTGCATAGCTCCACTATAAAGACCACGAAAATGAAAACAAACCCCCAAACAAGCTCAGATGACATAAATATTCCATGCAGTGCCCAGCCAAGCTTACACCAGCATTAGGAGCTATTATTTACCACCTGGAAAAACACACTTGGTTCCTTGGCTAATAATGATTTAAACTCCATCCATCTCTCTTGCACTAGAAGGCTGGTGTCTCCATGGAGACCAAGGGCACCATCATTAAAGCACACCATTGAGTCCCAGGCAGGAATGGTGGGGGGCTGTCAGATGACAGGCTCCACCCTGTACCCTTTTACACTAGTCTTTAGCACGCTTCCTCGTGGTGATGGAGGTGTGGAGAGGAGGGCCGACATCAGGCACCCTGTCTCAGCCAGAAAGAGCTACCTGGATCCTGCAAGCATCACCTGTTCTCTAAGATCGCTTCCCATCAGCCCACAGGCCAATCACCTGCTGCTCTCCTGGGTCTGTTCTCCTAAGGAGTCCTGAACAACACGGATCCCTCCTGGGCCACCTGCAGCTACAACACGCTCCCTCCAAAACAGCTTTGTGTCTTGAAAGAAGAATCTACACTTGCCTCTGCGGATGGAGGCCCACCTTCCGTCTGCCACCTCTCCACTCAGCAGCCACCCCAGAGGACACCAGGCATGCCTGTCGAGTCAAACTCAATAATTTCTCAGCCCTTGTCCTCCAATTTTGCAGCTTTTGCTTTCCCTCATTAGATGATGCGTCTGGTTTCCTGCATCCATGCCTCATGACTTTTGTAGTCTCCTTCACAGACTCATTTCTTCACTCATTCTTTCCGTCAATTTATCATCCAACTGACCAACTTTCATGAGCGTGCGTCCTGTGCCAGATCCCATGGGAGGCACAGAGGACACAGAGGTAGATCGGGAGCGAGCCCTGCCCTCTGTTTCACAGTTGCACTTCTCTGTAGATTCCAAAGCTAATTCTCCAAAATCTGGCCTCACCCGACCTCTATTTGCTCTCTATCCACTCTCCTGACTTGTCTTTCCTACTCTGGTAGTTACAGGCATCGCTGATGTGCTGATGGCCTTCAGTCCATCAAGTTTAAGACCCACATTTTCAACTCCTTATGTTCTTTCTGTGTACATCCACCCGGATTTCCTACCTACAATGCCACATGCTCACAACCAAAACCATGACCTTCTCCCCCAAATAGGTTCCTCCTGGTGTGTCTCTTTGCTGGATAATGGTGTCACCCTTTCTCTCTCACCCCCTCTGCACAAATAAATTAAGAAAGGTACAGCTGGCCCCCACTGCCCCACAGCCCCTTCCATGCAGTGAGGCCGGACGCGCTCTCCCTGCGTGTGGCCAGAGGCAGTGGGCTTCCTTCCGCCCTCCTCAGGCCTCACAATCCTGGCTTTTCTCTACTTCCCAGAGAACTCAGCTTCCTTTTCAGGTTCCTTCTGTGCCTCTCAGCCTCCCCAAACCCGCTATCTTTACCCCTCCATCCTTCTCTCGCATTCTCTCCCTGGGTAGCCCATCTGTTCCCACAGTTTCAATTTCACCAATTCTAAGATGCATGCTTTCCGCACTGTTCACATTATTATCTCTGAAATCATGATGCCCCATCAGGGGGCAGCTGCAGTGTGGCCACTGCTCCCTGAGTATAAGGGACGTAGGTCAGAGCTGTCCCTATTATCATCATTTCAGTTGAGTGGCTTTGTTGGTTAAAATAGTTTAAATTAATTGCAATCAATTGCTGCTTGGTGTTTAAAATGTCTTTTTGAAAGATAACACTGTGTTTCTGCAGAGAGGCACACAAAAAGAGGTGAAAGTTGATACTGTAAAGCAAATATAAGTCACTAGAAAAATAATCACAATCTCATCTTTTCTTGCAAAGAAACAACCAAGTACAGTTAACCCTTGAACAATACAGGTTTAAACTACAGGCCTACTTATATGTAGACTGTATTCTAAATACAGTACAGTGCTGTAAATGTATTTTCTCTTAGGATTTTTTTTTAATTTTAGAGAGAAGAGAAAGAGCATGGGCAGGGTAAGTGGCAGAAAGAGAGAGGGAGAGAGGGAGGAAGACAGAATCTTAAGCAGCCTCCATGCTCAGCGCAGAGCCCGATGCGATGGCTTGATCCTGTGACCCTGGGATCATGACCTGAGCAAAAATCAGGAGTTGGATGCTCAATCGACTGAGCTCCCCAGGCACTCCTCTTATAATTTTCTTAATAATATTTTCTTTAGTTTACTTCACTATAAGAATACAGTAGGGGTGCTTGGGTGGCTCAGTCAGTTAAGCGTCCGACTTCGGCTTAGGTTATGATCTCATGGTTCGTGGGTTTGAGCCCCGCATCGGGCTCTGTGCTGACAGCTCGGAGCCTGGAGCCTGCTTCAGATTCTGTATCTCCCTCTCTCTCTGGCCCTACCCTGCTCACGCTGTCTGTCTGTCTCTCTCTCTCTCAGAAATAAATAAAACATTTTTAAACATTAAAAAAAAGAATACACAAAATATGTGTTATCACCTGCTTATGTTATCAGTCCACAGCAGGCTATTAGTAGGTAAGTCTTTGGGGAGTCAAAATTTACACGTTGATTTTCTATTGTGTAGAGAGTCACACTGTTCTTGCAGTACATGCAAACAGACAGCCGTTTAAATCCAAACAACACACCCGCAGAGAAGAGAATCCAGCAAAGAAACTTCAAAACAGTGAGAGCCCGTAAGGGCCTTGGGTGGTTATTTCATGTGTCACACGTGAAGTTCAGGCAATGAAGAGCAGATGAATTAGAGGTAGTTTTGCTTCTGGTAAACACCCTTCTCAATTGGTAGTATTATGTACTGGTCTCTAAAACAGGGGTGTAACTTATATCAGATGAAATAGGAACAGAAATTCCTCATCATTTTGGGGACACAAACCTCTTTGAAAATGACAGGAGAGCTATGAACCATCACCCTAGAAAAATGTGGTTATCCACATGGTCCCCAAATTTTTATACAGTTCCAAGAGGTTTAAGGGTCCCCTGACGCATTCGTGGACCCCTAACATCTATGCTGATGGCCCCCCGACATCTCTCCCTCCTGGGCTTTAGACCACCGAGCAGATACTCTCTACTTGGAGTGTGACAGGCATCGCAAACACAGCCAGGATGTCCCTCAGCTCTAGCCATGCCTCACCCTCCTGACACGTCACCCGTCTCGGTCAGCAGTGCCACCAGGCGCCACGCTCTTGAGCCAGGGTCCTGGGTTTCCTTGTGGACGGCTCTGGTCCTTCAACCCTCTACATTCAGTCACGGGGGGTGGGGGCGGATTCGTGCTCCCACGTGGGCTCTCAAACCCGTCCCCTTCTCTCCGTTGCAAAGCTGCCACCATGTCCCACTGAACCAGCACAGGTGGGCTCCAGCTTCGGCTCCTGTTGACCCATCTCCATGCCACAGTCACAGGGGCCTTTTTATAAAGAAGCCCTGGTCACGTCACCCCTCTGCTTTCAGCCTTCCAGTGACTCTCCATCCCTTTCATCTGCTTACTAGGCTCGCCTACACCCCCTCCTAAGCTGGTCCCCGCCTACCAACCCAGCCTGCCTTTCTCTGTTTCCTCTCGAGGAACTGACCACAGTGTGAATTTCCTTTCTATTCACTTCCTGAGCCATATCCCTTTTCCTATAACTTCTATAGGAAGTTATAGGAATTTCCTTTCTTTTCCTTTCCTGAGCCATGTTCCCTCCCTCTCTCTCTCTGGACCATCTTCGTTACTTGCCTTTGTGTCTACAGGACTTACCAGTGCCTACAATCCAGTAGGTGTTTAGTAAATGCATGATGAACTCATCTTTATTCAAGTTTATGTATTTGTTTTGAGAGAGAGAGAGAGCAAGCGAGCAAGCAGGGGAAGGACAGAGAGAGAATCCCAAGCAAGCTCCCATTGTCAATGCAGAACCTGATGTAGGACTTGAACCCACGAACTGTGAGATCACGACCTGAGCCAAAGTCAAGAGTCAGATACTTAACTGACTGAGCCACCCAGGCCCCCCTATGAAATCTTTGGTTTCATAAAACACTAACAGTATTAAATGCTGTGATGAGGCACATGAATGAAGTGGGTTCCAGTCCCGGTTCTGTGATCACGAGTGGGTGACGGCACCTCTCCAAGCCTCGACGTGCACGCCCGTAACACAGGAAGGAAAATATCTACTCAAAGGATTGTTGTGAAAGCTAAACAGTATAACGTAAGTTGGTGGTTGTCACAGAAGCAGTACTGTTGTCTAAGGGGTAAGTAACCTGGAGACACGCGGGCGATTTGAGGTCATCACAAACACAGAGACCCAGCACTCAAGGGCCAACGGCTGGGAAGGCTGGTAATTCCACAACACGCGGGACAGTCCCCACATAACAAAAACCGCTCTGTTTCTCGTGCTTTCCTGCTGTGCCACCAGACATTCATGGGGGAGGGAGGGATTGTTTCTAACTATTAGGCCTAGAATCTGTCTTACAAGTAACTTCAAAGTATATTTTACCTCATTTTAATATAAACTGAATTTTCCAGAAATGCAATCATCATGTAAATTGAGTATGAATTCAGTACTTTACCAAATGTTGATGTCATTCGTCATTTCAGAAAATCCCGTCACCCATGGGAATGCCGCAGGTGGCGCCCCAGTGGGCAGTCAAACACCGGTCTATCCATGTTTGTGGCTGCTGTGTTCATGTGACTTCACGCCCTCCGTGGTTAGCTCCTCTTCCAAGACGTAAACCACAGAGAAAAAGTACCGACAGGGTTCTGTGGAAACCTGTCTCTCTTCTCTGACATCCAGATGTATTCAGGCCAGGCTGCTTCTAGCACCTGATGTTAGCTTTGCGGCGTGTCGGGCCATTTACATATTGAAACACAGGTTGTTTCATTAGAAGTTGCTTCCTTTTTGCTTTTCTTTTAAAATGTAGCTGGGTTATTATATCAATTTTGTTGAACTTAGGTGTGCAGGCAGATTATATATGAATCACATTTCAGGGCAATAAAGGCAGTATTACAAATCTTTGACATAAATGAGGGGTGCTGGGTCTGTGAGTGGTGTAAGCAGCAGCTCGGGGGGAGGGCTAGCACGGAGTGAGCCCCTGTCCCCTGGTGTTGATACTATGATTGTCAGTACACCAGGTCCATCATGACGGCTACTGTCAGTACACCGGGTCCATGGTGACCACCACCGTCAGCACACCCGGTCCACGGTGACCACCACCATCAGCACACCAGGGCCATGGTGACTACCATCGTTGGCATCCTGGATCCATAGCATCCTGGGTACATGGTGACTACTACCATCAGTACACCAGGGCCACCGTAACCGTGACACAGCATACTTGTGATTCAGGGTAGAGATCATGTCTGGCTTCTGCAGAGTGAAGTATCTTCTGTTTCAATGTTCTCACTGAGGCTTCTAATTCATCACACATGGGGGGTTGTCAAACAGGACAGAAGATAGCTACTGCCACGGCACAATGCACAGTGTGAGGCCTATATGTGCCGCCTCCACTTTCCCCGAATATACCCCTGCTCAAGGACCCTCAGTGGATCCCCACTGTCCGTGTGACCTTAGTCCGGCACTTGCGCCCCCCTACCCTGAAATCTGGCCTTGCCTATGGCTCCCCAATCTCCACAGCCACACTTGACTCCCCCTTTCCTCACCCCTCGTCCACTGGAAGGCCCAGCTCAGCCCCTGCCCATTGGCTGCCCCTCAAAGTGAAGCTCATGTCCTACTACTTCCAGAAGGCCTTTCCAGACTATTTTCCAGGAGTTTCCTTATCCAAGCTCTGTACCAGCATGACAGTGCCATTATTCGACAACTGGCTGTACTACAAGGTGTTAATTATCTTCAAGAAAGTGAGTCCAGTCTTACTTCTCCACAAGACTGAGAATGTTTTTAAGTCAGAGAATGGGTTTATGAGAAGCACAAGCAATTAAATAAAAACAAGAGTGATTCTGCGTGTGTCCTATGTGACAAGCACTGGGCAGTATTTATGTGCTTTAAATACTGGGCAGTATTTATCCCTTATAGTGACCTTATAGTGACCCAGTGACGTGGGCAGTCTTATTGTCCCCAGTGAAAGCTGAGGAAATAGCACAGAGGCAAAAGAAAGTCCCACTCCCAGACCTTTGGTTCCAAACTCAGGACCACCTGGATCTGCTCTCTTCTGCCTGTCTCCATGTCACCCACCAACGGTGCCAAGCACATGTTAAGCACTTGAGCTGGTAAATATTCACTGAGGCCAGGAAGGGAGCCAATGCTTATTCAGGGCTCTGCATACACTGGTGGGAAAAACACTGCTTTTTAGATCCACTTTGGCAGACCTGGGTTCAAATCCTGACTCCACCAACAGCCGTGTGGACCTGTGCACATCACGTACCTCCGTGGGCCTCAGTATCTTCATTTATAAAATGGGTTTGCTAATACTCGCCTGACAGTCTGTCGTGAAGGGTAAGTTCCATAGTGAAAGTAGAGTGCCCAGCCCCATGTCAGACACACAGCAAGCACTCAGTAAATGTTTACTCAGCTTAGGGCAAAGACCTGAGCTTTGAACCTGGGTCGGTCTGATTCCATAGCTTCGGTGACACCCTCCGCATCATCCTGCATCTGCCCCAGGCCTACGATCACCCCTCGTTTGCTATTGGCCCTTAGACAAGGGTATCCCACGTACAGCTCCACACTTGGGATCATGCACAATTCCTACCGACTCCGCCTCATTTTTCACTCCTCTCCCCCAAGACAGGTTGTCCCTCTGCTGTTTTCCGAGCCACTAGGCAGGGGTGGTGGTGGGAGGAAGAGGGCTTGGTGGTGTGATTGTCGGGAAACGCTTCGGGACTTTCACCCCAGTCAATCAAACGGGTCCTAGCACATGACAGGCACCACGTACCTGTGAGCTGACTGAATCAACGAACAAGCCGTAAAGAAATGCAGGAGAGCCCCTGACAAGCAACGGACCTTGTCACCGAATGAGGAGGAGGGAGAAGGAAAGGAGAGAGAAAAAGAGAGAAGGAAAAAGGGAAGAGAGGAGGGAGGGGAAAAGGGATGTAAGGCGGCTGATGGGCTGATGGCGGACCTTACTCAGCCTGCAAAACACCTTCACGGCAACACAGCGCTGGTGTCTGAATCGCGACTCCAGTCAGCTGCCTCGCACCTTACAGAGTCCTTCCAGGGCTCACACCCAGAGGCGTCCTGCCTACGGCTGGCTGACAGCACAGCGGCCACCCTGCGTGCACCTGCCGGGCCCACTGTCCCCCACTGCCGGGCTCAGCTTCCCCAACGTGGCTCTCACTTCCTGACTTGTGTGACGACTCTCCAGCAGCCCCGTTACCTGCAGCGCCCACTCTCTCTGGCCTCTGAAAATCACCCGACCAATACTGTAGCAGTGAGTACTGTTGGCTTCTGTACAGCGCCTTCTCCCTGCAGCCTCTCTTCTCCTCTGCCGTGGGGTAATTAATAACCATGTGGCTTGGATGCCACTGCTTCCCTGGGATCATCCCCGGCACAGGGATGTTCTGTAACTGCCTGTTGACACTCCGGCCTCTAACCCTGTTTAGAGTTGATATCTGCAATCCCAGGTACAGGGCACGCTTAATAAATATTTGCCTCTCCAAGTAAGAAGTCTCCCGGGGCCCACAAGCCTGGCAGTCATGAGACAATGACAGGCAAACTGGGGCCAGATGCATCCTACTGCCACGTGGCTGCCATCAAGGGCCACTGGAGGAGTTAAGAGAAAGCCCAGAAGGATGGAAGGCTTCCTGGAGGAACAAGAGATATCAGGGTAGGGCAGAAAAACAGCGGAGGAGGAGGCAGGAGCGGGAAGAAGGCACAGCGCTGCCCATCACCGTGCCGATGCCTGTCACCTGCCAGTGACACGGGAAGGACTGGCTGGGGGAGAGGCATAGGGGCAGGGAGGCAGGTTTTGGGGGAAAACTAGCTTGGAGTGAGGGAGACGTGAATCTCCTCCATCCAATGTGAACATTCCCCAAATGCCAGGGAAGGATTCGAGCTGGACCTTCGACCATGGGCAGAATGTCAGGGTGGGAGGGAAGGCAGCCAGACATGAAGGAAGAGATGTTGGGGGGGAGGTCTTCCTGGGGGAGGCGGGTATGGACCAAGGCTTTCTGGATGGATGAGATCAGTGATTTTGGCAGAAGTTTCACACTTGTTAACCTTCCTATCAAAATGACTTCCCAGAGGGAAGGGCAACCATATGAATAAAGGATTTCCTTTAGCATTTTCAACGGTGTAAAAAAGTATAAGGATCCTAACAGCCCAACAGCCCTGGACTAGCTTATTACGTCATGGGATATTTACCCAATCGAATTTAAAAATCACCTTTTGGCAAAAGGGGAGAACATGCTTTGTGAAGGACTGTTAAATGAAAAAGGTACAATACTGAATTACATCACGTTATGATTAAACAAGGTATAAACTCTGGTTACACATGTATACGGATCAGAAGGCAGCACAGGGACAATCTGGGGAAACTATCCTTTTGCTGTGAAATACTCACTGCTACAATATTGGTCGGGTGATTTTCAGAGGCCAGAGAGAGTGAGCGCTGCAGGTAACGGGGCTGCTGGAGAGTCGTCACACAAGTCAGGAAGTGAGAGCCACGTTGGGGAAGCTGAGCCCGGCAGTGGGGGACAGTGGGCCCGGCAGGTGCACGCAGGGTGGCCGCTGTGCTGTCAGCCAGCCGTAGGCAGGACGCCTCTGGGTGTGAGCCCTGGAAGGACTCTGTAAGGTGCGAGGCAGCTGACTGGAGTCGCGATTCAGACACCAGTGCTGTGTTGCCGTGAAGGTGTTTTGCAGGCTGAGTAAGGTCCACCATCAGCTGACCGAACGCTCGGGAGATTATCCCAGAGCATCCGGGTGGGTCTGATTCAATCAGCTAAGAGGCCTCAGGCACAGAAGTGAGGTTTCCCTCGGGAAGAAGGGTGGCTCTGGGCACCGTAGCAGCCCCCCCTCCAGACTTGCAGCAGCCCTGCGGACGGACCTCACCCTCGCCCGGCCCGCCCCACAGCCACCAGTGCCTCCCACGAAATCTCCACATCTCCTTCTGGTTCTGCTGTTCTGTCTGAATGCTGAGCGACACAGGGGCAGCGGGGGTGGGGAGGGCGGAGGGGTCTCGCAGGGGCTCCGGAGGGAGACGGCGGCTCCCGGTCGACTCTAGCTACACTACCCTGGGTTGGCCAGCTGCCGCCAGGCCAACAGCGAGCAGGAGCTCTGTGACTTGCCAGCCCCCTGCTTCGCCACCCACTCCACAGTCTGCCCGGGCTCACGTCATCCCTCGATGCTCCCCCGAAGTCCCCTTTGGGCCCGTGCGCATCACCCTTCCCATTCACCCCTGCCGGAGCCTCCTAGACACGCTGACCCCCTCCCTGCGTTCCTCCCCCTCCAGCATGCTCTGGCTGCCCGGCCCCCTGCCTCAACTGTTCTCTCAATAGGTACCAGCACAGCCACCAACCTGTCCCTGTATCTGTCCTGCTAATCTTGACAGAAGAGGAAACTGAGGCCCTGGGAGATGAAGTGACGTGCACAGCCATACAAGGTCATGGTGGCCTGCACTAAACCACACAGTTGTGAGTGGTGGGGTGGGACCTCGACTCCAAATGCTGGCTTATTCCGTTCTGCCTCACTGCTGTCTGTCTTCATCTCCTTTGCCAGATTCATGTGGGCGGGACACACAGCTCACAATTCTTTCGTGAGTGCCCAGTACGGTGCTGACATTCAGCGGGCACCAAACAAGTACCCACTCGCTTCTGGTTTAGTTTTCCAAAAGTACCCATGTTGGTCTCACATTGACAGCAAAGCCATGTGGACTCTTCCGTGTCTGCCACCAGGAGGGTGGCCCCTGATTCTGATGGAGGCCACACGGCGGGCGGGTGGGCTCTGCGGCAGGCCGGGTCCCCAGAGGTGTTCCGCTCCACGAGGGTTAACAGCACCCGCTGCCCCCAGCCAGGTCCCTGGTGCGGCGCTCCAACGGGCTTTCTCAGGAGGCGGCCAGCCCTGCAGCGCCCCTCCCGTCCAGCAACCACTGGGGCTTTGGGGGGCCTTTGTGCTTTAATAAAGACGGTATTACTGAGTCGCAAAGCTTCCCTCCTTTCCAACCTTCCTCGCTGCCAGGGTTCCCGCTAAAGGTGACGCGCTGTCATTCAAGGCCAAAGAAAGGGTTGAATCAAGATGCTAAACTCTTTTGACTTCATGTGACAATCTACAGCTCTCCCCAAACCACAGTTGTGGGAGAGGCGCTCCCAACTGGGCACAAAAGCCCCTCGGCCGCGGCTCGGGCTCTGGGTGTCCTCAGGCTCTGGGGGCCCGAGGGCAGGGACCTCCCTGCGCCGGCCGCCCGGGCTCTCTGCATGCATCTCATGAGCGCTCTAGTTTCCTCTCTGAATGCAGACGTCGGCCGGGCCACTGGGAGAGCCCTGCCACCAAGGCCGTCCCCGCTCGCTTCAGGCCGCAACAAAGGCCACTTGAGGGCCGAGAGACAGCGCTGCCCAGTTCCTTCCCTGGGCCTGTTCTCTTCCCTTTCACACATCTTTCCCTTTTCTTTCCCTGCCCCCTTCACTCCTGCTTTATGCCTCATTGAATCCATTAGCCACTTTAGAGGGTACTCCCGAAGAATAAATTTTCTGTGTGGGGCTCCTGGTGCTTTCCGCGCTGGAGGCTCTAACCCGTCTTGGTGAT
>NW_027551576.1:1916744-1939887 GCF_008692635.1 Crocuta crocuta | reverse complement strand
CGCACGCTCCGGGGAGGAGCCTCCCAGGGCCCCCCTGGGCTGTGCCTCCACGAGGCAGCTCTGGGGCAGGCTGCCTGGGGTAGATGCCCTCACCTGCCCGGGCGCCCCACCTCATCCGCCTTCCCCCATCCCAACAGGCCCTGGTGTCCCCAGGATCTTAGGGCGCACGGCTTGAGCCCTGTGACCATTGCTCTTCTCATCTGCAAAATGGGGATAATCATCACAGCTTCCTCGCAGGGTTGTTGTGAGGACTCATCAGGTTGATGTAATTAGAGCTTTGGAACAGGTCCTGGATCAAACAAACTGCCACTTAAGCATTTGCTTTACTATTATGACCATGCAGACGACACGGGCTGTTTAAGAGTCCTGTGCCACCTCCAATTCTTCTACTTGTTGGTGAATGAAGGAAGGGGAAGAAAAAAATCAATTCAAGGCTATTTGCAGCTGTTTCTGTGTGAGTGTGTGTGTGCGTGTGTGTGTTTGTTGTCCTAGAGCTCTGAAAAGAATAAAAACAGAGTCCCAAAGCAGTGAAAAGGCAGGATTCTTCTTAAAATCCCAGCTAATCCTGCAGCTTCCTTTAAAGTGGCAATAGTAGGAGGCAGGGAAGGGACCAGAATTGTTTTTGCAGTGCCCTCCCCTCCCAACCTCTGCTCCTGGAGACCAGGAAACGAGGGGGAAAAATCCATAAATCATCCACCAAGAGGAGGGACAGAAGAAGAAATCGGGCAGAGGAGAGCGCAAGAAATAGGAGCCAGCTGGGGAGAGGGTGGGGGGCAGCACGAGGGGGCACCCTGACTATTGGGGGGGCAGGATGGCTGCCTGCAGAGGGCAGAGCGTCCGGGCCAGCCACCCCCATTCCAGAGTCAAAGGACGTTAAGGTCTTGAACCCCTGAGCACCTTCTGGCCCCGCAGAACAAGAATGCCACACCAAACGGCGACGGATGTGACCGCTTCTCTCTCTTCCGCTGCCACCTCTGCCTTGGTCACCTGCTAACAGGGTTCCCGCAGCCCATGTCCCGCCCATCCATTTGCAACAAGCGGCCAGAACCAGTTTTTGAGGATGAAACTCAGACTCTGCTACCCCCGCTTAAAACCGTTCAGGAGCTCTCCATCACACTCGGAAGAAAACCCTGCCCCTTCGGCATGGCCTGCAAGGTCCGATCCCTGCCAATTTGCCCCGCCCCATCTCACGCCATCACCAATTCTATCTGGGCTCCAACCTGCTTCGCTGCACATTCACCAGGCACTTCCATTGGAACGCTTCACATGTGCCGCTCACCTGGCCAGCCCCTTCTCGTCCCATCACCGATGGGCCCTTCTCTGACCCCTGTGACGGGTTCCCCTGCCCTTGCTCTTTTCTCTCCCAGCCCCACATGTCTTCCATCCATAGCATTTCTGTGGCTCATTCATTCTCCATCTCCCCCAGCAGGACGTGATCCACGGTCTGGATTACTCCCTACTGAGAAGAACCCCCAGCCTGGTACCTGGCACACAGTAAGGATGTAACAGACACTTACTGGATGAATTAACGAGTGAATGAGTAACATCCACAGCAAGTGAGCATTTGGACACAAGAAATAGCACATCTGGGGGCTAAAAAGGCTGGGGTGAGATTTTAAGGGTCTCAGAAAAGCTCTGCATCACAACTATCACTATAGCTTTGCAGTGTTCAAAACCGTCCACATTTTGGGTGACAGCTGCTTATGTTAGTTTCTTGTTGGACAGCAGAGAGTCTGCCTGAATTAGTTTAGCAGATTACAGACCCACGTGGGGTGCCCGGGTGGCTCAGCCAATTAAGTGGCTGACTCTTGTTTTTAGCTCAGGTCATGATCTCACGGTTCATGCGTTCAAGCTCCACATCAGACTCTGCTGAGAGTGCAGAACCTGCTTGGGATTTTCTCTCCCCGCCACCCCGCCATACTCCTCTCCTCCCTCTCTCTCTCTCTCTCTCTCAAAATAAATAAATAAACTTTTTGAAAAAAATTATAGATCCACACACTTTTTTCTGTGAAGGACCAGAGAGCGAATATTGTTAGACTTTCTGGGTCACATAGTCTCTGTCACAACCACTCAAGTCTGCTGCTATTGCAGCACCGAAGCAGCCATCTACAACGCCTACGGGAATGCATGTGGCTGTGTTCCAATAAAACTTTATGTACAAAAAACAGTTCTTTGGCCAGATCTGGCTAATCCCCGAATTAGACTAAGGTTGAGCAAAGCTACAAAGGAAGGGCAATCAGTAATCACCTGTTTTTTCCACCTTCAGCAAATATGCACAGAGCTACTAGGAAAATATTGCAAAACCACAACGTTGCTTCACATGCTGTCATTCGATAAAATAGAATGAAGACAGGAACATACAGAAGCCATTTGAAATTGCTGTTTTAGAGAATATAGAGCATTTCATTTGTATTATTCTGTAGGTCAGCAGTATATTTGTACAAATGGGAAAATTCTAAGAGCAATTTTCACTCTGGAGGTTGTGAAGAGGGCTCCATATCTGTGGCATGTGTGGGTGAGGGCGTAGATGGATGGGCAAAAATGGAGGGGACAGGATGCTGGCCAGGGTAATTACAAAAGGAGAGCTGGACAGTAACTGCATGAGACAGAAAGGGACAAGTTGTCAAAAGTGACTTGGTGGTTTCAGGCTTCCGAGACCAGGGGAGGGGTGGGTGGCAGGGACGGTCAAGATGAATTTGGCTGATGAATAAAAACAAGTGGACAAACAAGGGCAGAGCAAAGGTAGACTTTTCAACAAATGGCCATCCGCATGCAAACAATAAATAAATCTAGACGGAGACCTTACACCCTTCACAAAAACTAATTCAAAGTGATCACAGACCTAAATATAAAACATAAAACTATCAAGCTCCTGGAAGACACTGGGGAGAACCCTAAGTGACACTGGGTATGGCAGTAACTTTTCAGACACAACCCCGAAGGTGGGATCCATGAAACAGGTGATAAGATACACGTCATTAAAATGAAAACTTCTGTTCTGCCAAAGATAATGTCAAGAGAGTAAGAAGACAAACCAAAGACTGGGAGAAAATAGTTGCAAGAGGCGTGTCTGGCTGGCTAAGCAGGTAGAGACTGTGACTCTGAGTCTCCGGGTAGTGAGCTGGAGCCCCATGCTGCAGAGATTATTTTAAAAAACAAGCTTAGGGGGCGCCTGGGTGGCTTAGTCGGTTAAGCGTCCGACTTTCGCTTAGGTCATGATCTCGCAGTTCATGGGTTCGAGCCCCGCGTCGGGCTCTGTGCTGACTGCCAGCTCAGAGCCTGGAGCCTGTTTCAGTCTATGACTCCTTCTCTCTCTGACCCTCCCCTGCTCACGCTGTCTCTCTCACTCTCTCTCCTAGAAATAAATAAAACATTAAAAAAAAATGAGCTTAGGGATGCCTGGGGGCCTCAGTCAGTTAAATGTCTGACTTCGGCTCAGATCATGATCTCACAGCTCATGGGTTCAAACCCCACGTCGGGCTCTGTGCTGACAGCTCAGAGCCTGGAGCCTGCCTCAGATTCTGTGTCTCCCTCTCTCTCTGCCCCTTCCCCACTCGTACTCTGTCTCTATCTCTCTCAAAAATAAACATTTTAGGGGCGCCTGGGTGGCTCAATCGGTTAAGTGTCTAACTTTGGCTCAGGTCATGATCTTGCGGTCCGTGGGTTGGAGCCCTGCATCAGCTCTGTGCTGACAGCTCAGAGCCTGGAGCCTGTTTCA
The DNA here is from genome assembly GCF_008692635.1 of Crocuta crocuta. Classification (NCBI taxonomy): domain Eukaryota; kingdom Metazoa; phylum Chordata; class Mammalia; order Carnivora; family Hyaenidae; genus Crocuta; species Crocuta crocuta. Next base: position 1,936,169 of record NW_027551576.1, on the reverse strand, counting down.
GATTCTGTGTCTCTGCCTCTCCCCAGCTCGTGCTCTCTCTCTCTGTCAAAAATAAATAAATGTTAAAAAATTTTTTGAAAAAAAAATTTAAAAAAATAAACATTTTAAAGTTAAAAAAAAAAAAGCTCAAAAATTAGTTGCAAGGGGGGGCGTCTGGGAAGCTCAGTCAGCTGAGCGTCTGTCCTATTTTGGCTCAGGTCATGATCTCACAGCTCATGGGTTCAAGCCCCATGTCAGGCTCTCTGCTGACAGCTCAGAGCCTGGAGCTTGCTTCAGATTCTGTATCTCCCTCTTTCTCTGCCCCTCCTTTGCTTGTACTCTGTCTCCCTCTCTCTCAAAAATAAATAAACATTCTTAAAAAATTAAAAGAATACTTGCAAGAGACATGTCTAATAAAGTACTGCTCTCTAAAACACACACACACACACACACACACACACCCCACTTAAAACTCAACAATAAGAAAGCAACCTGATTACAAAATGGGCTTGGGGCCCCCGGGTGGCTCAGTCGGTTAAGCGTCTGACTTCAGCTCAGGTCATGATCTCACGGTCCGTGAGTTTGAGCCCCAGCTCAGTTTGACTGAGCTGTCAACACAGAGCCTGGAGCCTGCTTCGGATTCTGTGTCTCCCCCTCTCTGCCCCTCCCCCGCTCATGCTCTGTCTCTTTCTCGCTCAAAACCACTATGGGAAAAAAATGGGTCCATGACCTTAACAAACCCCTCACGGAAGAAGATCCTTGGATGGCAAGCAGGTATATGAAAAGATGCTCTGCATCACACGTCATCAGAGAGATGAAAATTAAAACAATGAGATAATGGCCCAAATCCAAAACACTGACAGCACCCAATGTTGGCGAGGACGTGGAACAATATTAATGGTAATTCACTGCTGGTGGGAGTGCAAAATGGAAGAGAGTTTGGCAGCTTGTTTTCTAAAACAAAACTCTCACCATACAATCCAGCAATCACACTCTTTGGTATTTATCCAAAGAAGTTGAAAACTTATGTCCACACAAAAATCTGCACACAAATGTTTATAACAGCTTTATTCATAATTGCCAAACTTGGAAGTACCCAAAACGTCTATCACTAGGTGAATAGATACACGCCCCCCATATTTACTGCAGTATTATTTATAATAGATAAGATATGGAAGCAACCTCAGTGTCCATCAACAGATGAATGGATAAAGATGTGGTATGCATACCCAATGGAATATTACTCAGCCATGAAAAGAATGAAATCTTTCCATGTGCAACAACACGGATGGGTCTAGATGGTATAATGCTAAGTGAACGGAGTCTGACAGAGAAAGACAAATAGCATATGATCTCACTTATATATGGAATCTAAAAAAACAAAACAAATGAATGAACTAACAAAAAGCAGATCTGACCTATAAATGCAGAGAGCAAAGTGATGGCTGCCAGAGGGGAGGGGGTGGGAGGAAGGGCACAATGGGCGAAGAGGCGTGGGGGATACAGGGTGGAGTGAGTAAGTCACAGGAATGAAAGGTAAAGCACAGGGGATACAGTCAGTGGTAGCACAGTGTCGCGTGGTGACAGATGGTAATTCCACACGCGGCGAGCACGCAGGACACGCCGAGGTAGCGAATCACTACCTTGTACACCCGAGACTAATGTAACACGTGTGTCAACTATACTCAAAGAAAAAAAGATTTAAGGTGAATGGATAAATAAGCCATAAAACATCCAGACAATGGGTTATTATTCAGTGCTAAAAATAAATTAACTTTAGGGCGCATTTGGGCCTTAGTCAGTTAAGCATCTGACTCTTGATTTCGGTTCAGACCGTGATTTCATGGTTCATGAGATCCAGCCCCATGTCGAGCTCCCTGCTGAGCATGGAAGCCTCCTTGAGATTCTCTCTCTCTTCCTCTCTCTCTCTGCCCCTCCCAGCCCCTCAAAATAACACAAACATAAAAGAAAAGAAAAGAAAAGAAACGAACTTCTAAGCCATCAAAAGACATGGAGGGACCCTAAATGCATATTACTAGTGAAGGAAGCCAATCTGAAAAGGCCACATCCTGTGTGATTCCAATGATAGGACGTTCTGGAAAATGGAAGCAGTAAAACGAAGAGGAGTGGTTGTCAGGGGTTAGGCGAAGGAGAGATGAAAAGGTGGAGCACACAGGATTTTCAGGGCGGTGAGACCATTCAGTGGGGTACCGTAATGGTGGGTACCTATCATTATACATTCATCCAAACGCACAGAATGTACAGCAACAAGACTGGACCCTCGTGTAAACTAGGGCCTTTGTGTGACGACGAGGTAGGTTCATCAACTGTAACAAATGCCCAACTCGATAAAGGTGGAGGTTACACATGTGTGGGGGCAGGAGGGACATGGGAAATCTCTGTATTTTCTGTTCAATTATTCTGTGAACCCAAAACTGCTCTAAAAAAATAAAGTCTTTTAAAAACAATCTGCCAGAACCAAGGACATAGACAAATCACAAAGATGTCGGCATGTTGTGATCAACTTGATCTCGATTATCTGGGGTAAAACTGCTTATCATGCAGAAGATGACAAGTTACAAACAGCTGGGAAGTTTCCTTCTGAAGAAACCAAGTATCTTAGGATGCTACATCTTGGCAGAGTTTAACTAACAATTGAGAAGGGGTTTTATTTATTTTTCTAATCCAGATTTCTAGAATTTCAAATTGTGCCTAAAGAGAGGGAAAGAAACTGTGCAGAAAGAAAGCATCGCTGTTGCCCTGGGGTAAGGGAAATAAACACCTATTGTGTGCTTGAACTACAATCAACGTGCTCACGCTGAACTTGCCCATGAACTCCCAGCTGGGGGCATGAGACTTAGGGAAGGCAGACAGACCCGGGCTTGAGTCCCAGCTCTGCTCCTTCCAAACTGGGTGGCCTTGTGCAAACCGTGCAACCTCTCTGCGCCTCAACTTTCTTATTTGTAAAACAGGGTTTGACCTTAAAAAGCCAAGATGCCTCCCAGTTCTGAACTGCTATGTTCCAATATCCCAGAGCCAGTTTTCAGCCATCAGAATCCCACATTTATAGCATCTGGTTCTCTGGCTGCCTGTGGGGAATGCGAGCACTAACACAGTAAGTTGCAGTGGCTGATCTGTCTGTACCTGCCCTGCTACGCACACTCTTTGGGGACAAGAAGGCCCATCATCCTCCCTCCTGGGTCCGTGCACCTCGCAGGGGGTCCCAGGCACAGGTGACATTCATTCACCCCACAAATGTTTACTAAGAACAGTTATGGGGCACCTTGCTAGGTACTGAAGCTGGAATCTAGTTCGCGTCTGTCCAACCCAGAGCAGCTTCTTCGGAAGGAGCTGTTGCTCACTCTGACCCTAGGGAGGCCCCGGATGCTGGCCTCTGTGACGTCAGAAGACGGTAAAGCACTTGAGCAGAGTGCAGGAGAGGACGGCACTGTAGGACATTTGCGGAGACGGTCTGTGGGGGCCACGCAGATATCAGTGCAGACTCAGGAGGCCGCACGCTGCCTGTTGAGCCACTGGAGAGGGGGGCTGGGCCTTCCCCTATGGCCCTGTCACAGACTCATCTGGGATCTACTCATTTGTGACCTGACCCCAAACCTCCACTTAGACAGTCATCTGCTGAGCCTGTAATGCATGCCTCCAGGAGCAAGGGACATGCTCAATGAGTTAAGTTAAACCTGGGCCAGGGAACTTGCCCCAAGTTAATGAAATCTCAGAATTGTCTGCTGAAATCTGCGTCTGGGAAGTGGGCCGGAACTCGGTCGTGGCCTGGACAAGAGCAGAAAGACAGGGTTCTCCTTCCTTGGACAGCCTCATGAAAGCCGCTCTGGCCAGGGCCTCACAGGCAAGAGAGGGGAGCGGTGGCTCTCCACTCAGGAAGACTCAGATGACCTGTGTTTATTTTTAGCTGTTTTTGTAGAGAACCTGAAAAACCTTTGGACCCTGGGCTTTTGTCCAAGGTGGGGTGAACAAGAGACAGTAAGAAAAGCATCAGACCCTCTCCTGAGAAGCCACCATGTGCCGATCAGGGGCTCCTAAAACTGTTAGAAGCTCATCATTTATAAACAGCTGAGGAGCTGGGCTGCCAGGCTCTAGCTCCTACCCTGACACTTGTCACTTACTCCCTGTGTGACCCTGGACAAGTCCCCTCTGCTCTTTGAGCCTCGGTTTCCTCACTAATAAAATGGCAGGAGTGAGGGTAGACCACATGGTTTCCAAGAAATCGCAAAAGCCCTGGAGAATCACATTCTATCCTGATGCAAACCCTGGACTTGAGCAGGGAAGAGGGAGGAGAGCCCTGGAAACCCAGCCTTCAGGAAAATGCTTGATTGGCTCATGGGATTTCAGCATTCCCCTCAAAAGCACCATCTAGATCCAGCTGCAACCAACAACCACTGAGCACCTACTATGTGCTATGCTAGCTCATTACCTGCCTCTTTATAATGAGCCCATAAGAACACTCATCATTGCTACGTCACAGAGGGACAGGCTTGGGGACGCAGCCACCAAGGCTTGGGGTCTGCTTCCTACTTGAGGGTCCCTAAGCATGTCACCTACTCTGTCCAGGGCTCAGGTCCTCGTCTGAAACAGAGAGAACGACTTCCCCTGTCTCCTAGGCTTGTTTCAAGTTTGGAACGGAGTGGGCCTGTGAGGCGCTCAATGACTATTACCTGTTACTATCACAAGTACTACTGTCATCATTACCATGGCTACTAGCGATGAGGAAAAGCAGGCTCAGGCAGAATGTGTGAAAGGACACCACTCAAAATATCACAATGTTCTAAAACTTGAGTCCAAGGACAGGCAAGATGGGAGCTCTCATCCAACTCAGGCCAGGCTCCTGCATCTCTCAGCCTCTGGGTCTCCCCCTATGAACTAGAGGCAGTATGTCCCCAGGCTGTGGGATTTCATGTGCTAATGTGGGTGAAAATGCCTGGAAGAGTGCGCAGTGAGCAGACGGCCGTGGATGAATGTTCTCTCCCATGCTTTCCCATAAGTCTCTTTTGAAATCTCCAGGAATGCAGCCTGCTGGTCTTTCCTTGAAACCCAGTCCCTGCGTGAGAATTCACAACATACAGGCTCAACAGCCCAGCTGATGGCAAGTGGCCCTGTAGCGGGCCTCAGCTTCCTCTTGAGGGCCGAATGGAACCAAATTTTGCTGTTACCCATGTTCTGGGCCCAAGAGCTCAAGGCTACATGTGCACATGGACAACCCAAGTGCATGCACGCACTGACACCTTGTCCAATGGTCCTCGCCTCCACCACACACAACTGCTACCCAGCCAAGCCTGCTGGCCTTGGCACTGACTCCTTGGCACTGGTAATCGTGGTAGAAGCAGTGTCAACGATGCCCTTTACAGTTCACAAAGCACTCTCATACATTAACTGGGTAGGGTAGAGGCTGGGTTTTTTAAAAAGTGTTTTTAATGTTTATTTATTATTGAAGGAGAAAGAGAGTGTGTGAGCAGGGGAGGGGCAGAGAGAGAGAGGGGGAGACACAAAATCCAGGCTCTGAGCTGTCAGCACAGAGCCCGATGCAGGGCTCAAACTCACGAGTTGTGAGATCATGACCTGAGCCAAAGTCGATGCCCAACCAACTAGGCCACCCAGGCACTCCTTATTCGCCTTTAGATATCCATTGACTAACGTTAGGTAGAGAGTAGATACCCAGAACCTGCTTCTCAAATGAATAAACTTTATCATTATAAAAAGAATTTTAAGATCACCATTATTTAGCACTTACTATTAATTACACACTCTGCTAAGCATTATCCCTGCATCTCATCCTGGCAACCACCCCATGAGACAAGCCTAATCATTCAGATTACGAATCTCCATTTTGCAGAAGAGGAAACTGAGGCGCAGAGATGTTAAGTGATGTCAAGGTCACAACTAGTGAGGGACAGATCTCCGATGTGAATCCTGATCCCAGATTCTGGTTCTTCACCCCTTCAAGTCATTCTCCTCCTCGTTAGCCAGGCGAGACAGCAAAGAGGGGAGCAGAGCAGCGTGTATGTAGTCTAAAGAAGTACATCAATAATGCACTGATTTTTAGATTTGGAAAAACAGAAAAATCCTATTGTTTCCGTGATACAAACTAGAGAAAGCAAAGATCAGCAAAATCACCTTGGCCGACAGGACAGGAGTCTCTGTTCCCCTTTCTCTGGTGCGCCAGGCGAATTTATGATGACTTCTCAGTATGCCCTCAACTCCCTTGCCGCCCACAGCATGGGGGCTTGTTGGGAACTCTTTTCTGTTTGCCTAACTTCCCGTCTGCAGGTCCGCCCACCAGCCAACACCTACCAGCATGGGACATGAGGGACCCATCTTGTGTGAAAGGGCCCAGAGTTGTTCAGTTCCCATTCCCCTGGAGGTCTGACCTCCAGCCCCTGACCCAGCCAATAGCTCAGAGTAAAGGTGATAAGCGAATGCCTACTGGAAACAGGCAGGCAAGGAGCGAGATGGTCAGGGTGACCAAGAATAAGAAAAGCTTTGTGTCCTTTTTTTCACAAGAAAAAACAGAATAGCACAAATGAGGAAACTGCTGGCACTGACGTTCAGCCAGAGAGGCCGGGCAACAGGGCATGGTGAGGACTGTGGCCAACCAGAGTATCCCTCAAAGGGCGTGGTTACTGCTCAGCTCAGCCAAACGCTGCTGTGGAGGCATGCGGGCCCAGCGCTGCCAAAGCTTTCGGCTCCCCAAAGGATGCCAGAATCGTGTTTCCTTTTTCAACATGAAATCTCCTGATTTTTAAATGGTAGCCACTAATTGTTTACTTTTATTTTATTTTATTTGAGAGGGAGAGAGCGTGCACACATGTGCATGCAAGTGTGCACACCAGCGGGGAGGGGCAGAGAGAGGGCAGGAGAGAGAATCCCAAGCAGGCTCTGCTGACAGCACGGAGCCCGATGTGAGGCTTGATCCCACAACCCTGGCATCATGGCCTGAGCTGAAATCAGAGCGGCCACTCAGCCAACTGAGTCACCCAGGTGTCTCTCTTTTTTTTTTTTTTCTTAAGTAAAACCCATGGGTGGGCTGGACTTGTCCACGAGCTGCATGTAACACACACATATTGATCCTTCTGGCACAGATGGCTGTGCTCACTAGACATCCCCGTGCTCTCCTACATTTTGGGGGGCTCCCCAGCAGGTAAGCTGGGGCTGCGCCTCAGGCTCTAGCCAGGGGCCTGTGAGTGCGAGAGCTGTGCTCACTTCCCGGCCTGGGCCGTCGAGAGCTGGACGGCAGAGCGAGGTGACGAGATGGACGCAGCTGCCCTTCCCTCCACGGACTCTTGGCGGGTGAGGTCCTGGGGCCAGTGCAGGCAGCCAGTGTCCCCTGCCCTACCCCACGCCTGGAGCCCGTGTCTCCACAACAAAACCCACACGGTAGTACTTTAGCACTTGCACTTTTCAAAGCGCTTTATCTCCCCCTGCCATGTGGAGATCTCAGTCGGACAGGACAGGCTTTGTCAGTTCACAGACAGGCAAAGTGAGGCTCAAAAGGTAGAACTGAACGGTTCTGACGTTTGTGGCATGGGAGTGGTGCGATGGGACTCGAGCTCTGAGCGCCTGAGTGGACTCCCAGTCCAGTGCTCCTCCTATCTTCCAACATAAGAGTTAACTTTTGCAGTGTAGCCTCAGGGGCACTCTCTGGGTCACCTGTGATCTTGCGCAAGGATAGCTCGTGCCCTCCCCTGCTGGTGGCTGGTTGCTTGAAGGTGCACCTCTTACCTTTCCTGTGGACTTGGTCCCCTTCCAGATACAGAAGTAGCAGATGGTCCAGGCTGCCAGGAGACATAAGGCCAGCTCCCAGCGGAGGTTCCCAATGTGCTCGATCCCATCTGAGATGGCCAGCACCCGGCGCCTGTGGAGGGGAGAGGGGAGAGTCACGGGGGCTGGAGACCCACCCTGACCCCACCCGGGGCAAAGCTAGTGCTATAGAGAAGCAGGAATGGACCACCCACTCATGTGCCTGCCCTCCCCCGCCCCCACCATTTGCCAAGCATCTCCTCTGAGCCAAACCCAGGGCTGGGTATGGGATGCCGGAGAGGAACAAGACCCAGCTGTCTGTCTTTTAGATTCACTCACTGGGAAAAGGCAGGCCAGTTAGCGGTGGCTTGTAGTAAGTGAAGCAAGGGCTAACATGCAGGAAGTAGAGGGGCTTTGGGAAGACCGAGAAGCATCTACCAGCCTAAAGATTGCCAGGAGACTGAAGGCCTGCCCATAAGCATGCCAGGCCCCATCTTCAGTGGGAGTAACTATACATCCCTGGCTTGCTGAACTAAACAGCGGCCATTGAACTCGCTTTGGCCAATGGCGCCCATGTCACCTGCAGAGCCAGGGGATGTGGTTCACCAGGTAGCTTCCCCTACTATCGCTGTCATAACAGAGTATGTGTCAAGATGGAGCCCTAGGAGCCTGACTTCCTGAGCGACCACATGAGCCCTCCTGCTACCCGCCCCCATCAAAGATGTTGGGTGAGCAAGAAGGCAACTCTGTAGCCTTAAGCTACTGAGATCTTTGGAGGTATTTGTTATTGCAGCAAACCGCAACCAATCCTGACTGATACACAGGGTCAGGGAAAGCAGTCTGGAAGAAGTGATATCTGAGCTAAACCATGAAGGATGATGGAATTTAGCCAGGAGAGAAAGGGACTTAAAATTGTTTTAGATGGAGGGAATAGCACAAGCAAAGCCCAGAAAACAGAGTAGGGGATGCCTGGGGAATGCTAGCGCATAGGGATCAGAAGGCAACTGCAGAAAAAGTAAAGAAAGGAGGATCCCTGGGAGCCTTGAGTAGCATGCCGAGAGTCGGGGTGTCCCAGAGGGCCACAGGAGGGGAGGACCCCTGGCTACATGGAGCCAATGCCACAAGCCACAGTCTTCCTTCAGCACCCATCAATTCTTCAGGGTTGACACAAGCCTGGCTCCCAGGCCCTATGCCTGGGGTTTGTGTTTCTTTAAAGTCAAAATCGCCACGCTCCATATTGTGCAGAACCATGGCACTAACACAAACCCCCTCCAAACTCACTCCACGAACCCCATGCTGGCTGCCAAACCACCCCCGTCGGACCAAGCCAGTTGCCTCAGCATGCTGGGAACGTCCTTTGAGCAACCAGCTCCCATCCCACCAAGCATGAAAGCCTCCCTCAGTGTCTGTCTCCCTGGGAATCTGCTCGGGGCCTGATTCTGCATTAATTACTCAATGACACCAATTAGCCCTGGTCTACAGGCTCCCTCCAGCCCCAATCCCTGCTGGAGAAATCAGGAAGGCCCCCAAACAAAATTGGGCTGCGTGGCTGTGGATTTACTTGCAAGGAAACCAGCTTTCAGACCTATAGCTAGAAGTAGGAACATCCACTTAAATACACATTTATTGAGCACCTACTATGTACCAGGCACTATATGAATACTGTGGATAAAAAGGTAAGCATGTATGGCTTTTGCCCTCTACAAATATGAGTTGGACCAAAAAACCAAAAAAGTGTCAGTTCTTTAAGGAAGGAGACAGCCAATCATTGTAACAGCAGTTTTTTGTGTTGTTTTGTTTGTCTCTTATGCTTAGTCGTGTCTGGCTTTAATCCTTTTAAAACTTACAGGCCATTAAATGAAACCTTCAAGAGTATCTATTATCATAACAGAACAGTGGGCCTCGGAATGTGGTCCTTGTAGAGAGCTTGCTAAAAATTAAAAAACCCCCGCATATCGTCCCAGATCCACTGAGCCCAAATCTTTCCTGCACAATGCACCCCCCCGCCCACCTCCCCACCACAAAGCTGCGTTTTGCTGCATCCATCCACGGATTGCTTATGCACGGTCAGGCTTGCACACCACAGAAGCAGGGTTTCCTGGCAATGAAGGAGTAACTTACAAACCCCACCTGAATCGCATCTTTGAAGAGGACCTAGAGATGGTGTCTAATATCCTTTGAGAAGCTCCTGAAAGGCTGGACTTCCTTTCCCCCGAAAACACTGTGATGCACCCACTCACTCTCAAAATTCTGCAGGGAACCTCAGAGTGCTCTGCAAGTAGCTTGTTTCTCGATTAAGAGTCTCATGGCTGACATATACCTCCCACCTTACCAACTGCCCCCAACAGCATCCTGAATGCCCGTCAGCTGGGCGTTCCTTCTCATTCAAGAAGAAATAAGCCTGCTCAGGAGAGGAAGTGGGCCAGTGCAGATGGTGTGCTTTTCCCAGTCCACTCCAGGCTCTGAATTTTTCATTAAAGAAGCGCTTACACGAGGTCCCCAGCTAGCAGGGGTGCACATACACATATGCCTCCTTGTTGATGTCGTTGTTTTCTGACCCGGGATTTGAAAGCTGGAAACGGCATGGGGACAGAGGGGCAGGAGAGAGGGCGGGGCAGCCCGGAGGGAGCTGGCTCGGGTCCCCTGTCTTCCACATTTTGGATGCTGCAAACTTTTGAGTCATGCAGCTTGCTTCGGCGCCCTCTCACTTAATTGAACAATCTAATTCCCAGAATGGGAAGCAGATTACTAAGAGCTACGCGGGATGAATTGCTCTTTTGTTTCACCAGACACTATTTGAAAACATCCTCAAACTATTTTCTTTAGGTTTTACCAGAGCTGACTCTAACGTAGCCATGGACCTTGGGTTTCTAAAGATAGAAGGCTCGGGGGCCAGGTTCTCAGCCTGCAGGGCTGTGCGTTGTTTTGAAACCCACAAGGGCAGCCTTTGAGAGCCCAGGCGCTGGGACACTCAACTCCGGAGACTTGGAGAAGGCACAGCTCTTCCTGGGAAAAAGCTTTCTTAATGACCCTCCCCCATGAAGTGCTGGACAGGAGAAAGGTCTGAATAAGGAAGAGTTTGCTGCCAACACCCTGGCCAAAAAAAAAGCGACCAAGGAACAGACCTCCTGACACTGTCCAGGGAGCGGGAAATGTTGAAGACTAAACAGAACTTTTTGGAGGCATTTAGTCAAGTTATTCTGAACACCTACTATAAGCCAGGCATGGGAGCAGGTCCCACGAGGTATCTTTCTCAGACCACCCGTGTAGAATATTTCTGGAGATTGCTACCCAGAGCTTGGCAGTGTGGTGCCTCTGCTTCTCCAGCCTTTGGCACCTGTGGAGATGGGCTGGGTTCAAACTGAGCACTGGTCCTTACCAGCTGTATGACCTTGGGGAAGGATCTGAGACTTCTTGTGGTCTCAGCCTCCCCATCTGTAAAATGGAAATGACAAAACTTCCCTTTGATAGGTTTCCAAGCATATCTAACCCTCCCAACAATCCTTGAGGTAAATATAATCACCATCACTTCGAAGATGGGGAACCTGAAGCGTGGAGAGGTTCCGTAACTCGCCCAAAGTCATACCAGGAGCAAGCAACATTGCTGGGGTTTGAACCCAGAGATCCTGGCTCCAGAGCCCACATGTCCAGCCTCAATGCTAGCTCCGAGATTCATGCTGTTGTGAAACGCATGCCCCAAAGCTATCTTAGGTATCTCTGCATATGACATAAAGGCAGTACACGGCACATGTCCTGTATACATTTACTAATTTATTCAAGTCGCACTTATTAGGGTGTCTTCAGTGTGCAGTGTTACACCCAGGGGTCCTTCAAGAGCTCGCGTTCTAACGGGGAAAGCAGACAAGGAAACAGAACTGGGCATGGGGAGGATCAGGACAGAAAAGCAGGGACCCTCACTGGGGATCTGGCCACCATCAGGCTGTGGAGACGAGCGTGCGCCAGGAGGTCCTGGAGGGAAGGGGGCAGTTAGGAAAGAAGAGCAGGGAGCACGTGGGGCAGAAAAGCCACGAGGTGCGAAAGGCTGGAACGAAGGCTCAGCGAGACCAGGGAGAGGCACGGCATGGGGTCAGGGCAGAAGCCAGGGTGGGAAGTGGGGTGGGGACACAGCTGGTCCCTGAGCCTTGCAGAGCAGCTGGGGCTTCCTCCTGAGGGCAACACAAGCCCGGGAGAGTCTTAACAAGGAGCGGGCGCCCATCGGATGCATGTTTTGGAAGCCTCTCTTTGGCTGCAGTGGGAGGAATGGACAGTAAAGGTGGAACGGGACAGGGCTGCCTTAGTTTGGACACTAAATGTGGAGGGTCTGGACCAAGGTAGGGGAATGGCCCTAGAGGGGCACAGGTGGGCTTGAAAACAGCACAGGAACAAGGTGGCTGCCGGAGGTGGCGGGTGGCAGAGAAGAGGGGGTCTCAGCTGACGCCCAGCTTCATACCTGGGTGGGTGGCGGGCGGGCCAGTAGCTGAGCAGGAGTGAATTGTCAAGCAGGTCGGAGGAGGAAGAGGTGAAGAATCGATGTTTTAGACAAGATGATTTGAGGTGCCTGTGGGACACCCAGGAAGCTGCAAAGCCCAGAGGCTACTGGGTCTCTGGGTGTGAAGCTCAGAAAACAGGTAGGAGGAGATTCAGACCTGAGCTATCAGGGTGCGCTGGGAGCACATGAGGCTGCCTGGGGAGAGCTGGAGGAGGGGAGGAGGAGGGGAGGGGGAAGGGGATGAAGAGAGGGAGGAGGGGGAGGAGCGGGGAAGGGGGGAGGACCCATCACAGAGCCTCCAGAAGCACACCATTTACGGGGCAGAGAGAGGAAGAGAGGAGCCTTTGCAGGAGGCAAACAAGTGTGAGCCGAAAGGCAGGGGAGCCAACAGGAGGAGGTGGCTTCCTGGAGGCGGAGGGCATTCCGGAAGGGGAGCGGCCCCTCTGCCATGTGCTGCAGGGCCGCATGGGGGGAGAGGGAGGGAATTGTGGGATTTGGGACCCGACGGTGTGAGCGAGGCCGGGAGCGGTTCTGCGGGGCAGTCTCGGGCAGCGTGAGGGAGGGGCAGACGCGCGCGGGACCCTGGTGGGGACCCGGGGGGTGGCTCCTCGGGGAAGTCTGGCTCACGCGGAACACAAGAGCTGTTTCACTTATGCCTGTTTTTCTCCGGTTGTTACAACCGGGATGGTTAATGGGTAAGAGTTTGGGGGGGGGTAGTTTCAAACACAGGAGGGGATGGGGTGTCAGGGAAGAGAGAAGGGGGTNGGGGCTCGAACCCACGAACCGCGAGATCATGACCTAAGCGAAAGTCGGACGCTTAACCGACTAAGCCACCCAGGCGCCCCGTCTGTCATTTTTTTTTAATGTTTATTTCTGAGAGAGAGAGAGCGAGCGAGCACACGCACGTGAGTGGGGGAGGGGCAGAGAGAGGGGACGGAGGATCTGAAGTGGGCCCTGCGCTGCCAGCAGTGAGCCTGAGGCAGGGCTCAAACTCAGGAACCGTGAGATCATGACCTGAGTCGGAGTCTGGCGCTCAACCGCTGAGCCACCCAGGCGCCCCACAGACTGTCATTATTAAGAGGCTGCCAGGAGAGAGCAGGAAAGAGCTGGCAGCGGAAGGGGACCATAGCAGGTGCCACACGAAAGCCATACAGCTCGAGACATTCAGTTCTCTGTGAGGGCATTATCAGACCCATTTTATGAGTGGGGAAACTGAGGCCGAGTGAGGTAAAGCAACGTGCCCAGTTAGGACTTGAGACCGGGCTCTCTGGTGCCCGCACACCTTCCCCCACTGCTGCCCTGCCTCTCGCTCCAGGCTTCTCCCCCATCCTTCGCAGTCTGAGGGAAACTTCTGGATTCCCAAATCCAGTCTGCGGGCCTCGCCCTCATTTCCACCTCAGTGTCTCATACCCAGAGAGGCTGGGTCTGGAGAGAAGGAAATGGCCCCGCACCTGGGGCCTCCTTAGCTTCCAGGGCCGGGACTGGTCGGACCCAGGAAAGCAGAGAAGGAGCGGGCAGCCCGGCCCCCCGCCCGCCACCCGCAGACAGCCTGGGGGAGGCCGTGTGGGGGCCGCTCCCCACGGGGTCGGCCGGGGGGGGGGGGGGGCAANGGTGGGGCCAGGGGGAGCCTCATCAGAATGTCCAGCACGGAGCCGGCAAACACATCACTCTCCCTAACCTGCCGCGGAGGAGGTGCAGCCAGGGACGCACAGGCGCCCTAAACCCCTGCGCTATGAACAGCCTCGCTGGTCTTCCTTTCCGGTCTCCCCAAGCAACAAACAAACAAACAAGGGCCCATCACCAAGACAAATGTGCCTCCCGGCGCCCTCCAGACTCTCCCTGCCTGGGGGCTTCTGCTCTCACTGCTCTGGGAAGAAAGATGTGCAGGCCCCCAGCGGGGATCCTCAGTGTCACTGGAGGCACAGGGCGAGGCCCCTCCTTGTCAAGAAAGCGAGGCGTCTGCATCACGCAGTCTTCCCGCAGGTGGCTATCAGGGGCCGACTCCAGGCCCGCACCCTGCGGACTCAAGCCACAACAGCGCGTAAGGCAGGGGGGCTCTGTTGTGGGAGAGCTTACTACCCAGGAGTATAAAGAACATGACAAGGATCGTGATGGCCTGGATTTCCTTCGTGCTTATGCCCAAGGTGAATGCAGCTGTGGTTCCCATTTTACAAGTGGGTAAACTGTGGCTTCGGGAAATTAGCATGCCCAGCAGGGCTGAGGCAGAACCCGAAGCCTCGTCTGTCCGGCTTCAGAGGCAAAGCTTGGAGCTGGCCGTGGGCAAGATGGAGCAGAACTGTGTCATTTAAGGATGACCTAGGGTGGCCTGAGGAGTCTGGAGCCGCTGCTCTAAGTCCTTCTGTCACTGCAGAACCCCCCCGCCCCGGGCCGTGCAGAAGTCCCCATCAGCACCCAGACACACCTTGACTCTACTTTACAGGATTCGTTCCTGCTGTTCCCTCTGCAGGGAATGTCTTCGGCAATTCTCGCAAGCTCTAAAATTCTACCCGTCCTTTAAGCACCAGCTCAAATAACACGAAGCCTCACACAGTGTTTTCTTGGTCCCTCCCCGTCATACGCTAAGGGTTAGTCTGCCCTTTCATCTAAAGGTTAAGTGAGCATCTACTGTGCACCAGGCACTCCTAGGTCAAGGCCAACAAACTTTCTGCAAAGGGCCGGAGTATAAATATTTTTGGCTCTGTGAGCCCTACAGTCACTGTCCCAACTATCTGTCTCTACAGTGTGAATGCAGCCATACACGATTTATAAATGAGCATGGCTGTCTTCCAGTAACACTTTATTTACAAAAACAGGCAGCAGATGGGGTTTGGCCAGTAGTCTCCAGGCCCCTGTCCTAGGCTTTCCAAAGAACACAAATCCTTCAGGACACTCAAAGTTCCCACCAGGACCTCACTCGGAGAAAATGATGTACACTGTAGCCCTGCTTTGAGAATCTCAATGATCATGGGAATATTAAAGGCTCTGAGGAGTCCTGCAATAAAGATACTCTTATAGTTCTGATTAACACACTGTTTCCCGAATTTATTCAGAAGTGTTTTCCATTAAAGGCAAACCAAAACCACAATGAGATACTATTTCACAGCCACTTGGGCACACCTACCAACCAGGATGACAGCAATCAAAATAACAAGTGTCCTCAAGGATGTGGAGGAAAAGAACATCATATATTTCTGGTAGGAATGCATTTAGCCACATTGGAAAACGGTTTAAAAGTTTCTTAAAAAGCTAAGCAGGAGCGCCTGGGTGGCTTAGTCGGTTAAGCGTCAGGCTTTCACTTAGGTCATGATCTCGCCGTTTGTGGGTTCGAGCCCCGCGTCGGGCTCTGTGCTGACTGCCAGCTCGGAGCCTGGAGCCTGTTTCAGAGTCTGTGACTCCCTCTCTCTCTGACCCTCCCCTGCTCACGCTGTCTCTCTCTCTCTCTCCTAGAAATAAATAAAGCATTAAAAAAAAATTAAAAAAAAAAAAAAAAGCTAAGCATAAAACTCAGAGATTCCACCCCTAGGTTATGCATAATAGCCCAAAACTGAAAGTCACCCAAATGTCCATTAACTGACCGACAAAATGCGGTGTATCCATACAATGGAATGTTAAATAGCCACAGAGAATGTTCTTTATGACAAAGAGATACACGCGAGAACCTGGGTGAGCCTTGAAAACATGCTAAAGGAAGGAAGCTAGTAAGACATCGCATGCCTCCGTATATATGCCAAGTCCTAACTGGGCAGCTTTAGGGAGAAGCAAGTACAGGAGGGGTTGCCTGGAGGCCGGAGGAGAGCTGAACTGTAAACGGTACTGAGAGCCCTTCTGAGGGTGTTGGGAATGTTCCAAACCTGTATTGTGATGATCTCACAATCGGCAGTTATTCAAAATCACCGACTTGCACACCTATAAGCAGAGCACTTTATAGAATGTAAATTACAACTTGGTTATTAAGAAGTTGTTAGGAAGGGGGGCGCCTGGGTGGCTCAGTCTATTTAGAGGTTGATTTCGGCTCCGGTCATGATCTCACAGTGCACGAGCTTGAGCCCCGCATCGGGCTCTGTGCTGACAGCTCAGAGCCGGGGGCTTGCTTCAGATTCTGTGTCTCCCTCCCTCTCTGCCCCTCCCCTGCTCGCATTCTGTCTGTTTCAAAAATAAACATTAAAAAAAAATTAAAATTTAAAAAAGAAGTCATTAGGAAGGAAGTGTAGCCTGCCATGTTTCTGCCTTTCCACAGCGATGCTTCCTCGCATCATGCAGAACACGCACTTAGGAACAGGGCGCTGGGCACTCCTGGGTCTGTTAGCCCTGTTTTGCTCCCATTGCTCAGGGGAAACTGAGGCTCCGTGTTGTTACTGACCTTGCCTTGGATCACAGCCTGGGCCTGCACCCCAGTCTCCAGCACCCCCGTGGCTGGAGGCTGAGATCCGGGGAAGCACGGAGTCTAGAAGAACTGAGCATCAAGACTCAGGGAAGGGCCCCAAACTTGTGCCTCGTGGGGACACGTGAGCAGAGGTCTGCAGGTCAGGAGGCAAAGTGCAGAAGGGGCAGGCTGAGCAGGAGAGAGGCTGCCACGGCTTCTGGGAACCCGCTGGTTCTGAACATGGCCCGTCCCCACGGGTCTCACGCAGCAGGCAGGATCTCACCACCCGTGGCTGGGGTCCCAGGACCCTCCAGTGCCCGACCTTTCTCCTGCTCAGCAGGGCTCAGCGCGGCCCGCAAGTGCTGCCCAGGCCTTTCCAGCCCCACCCCAGGGGCTCCCACGCTACACACCTCTGCATCCCCAGCCACCGGAAGCCCTGATGAAGTCTGACCATCTTTGCCGCCCCTGGCCTGTCTAAGACGCTCTGTGCTGAGGGTAGCAAAGAGCTCCCGTCTGCCAGCATGCAGGGGAGGCACATACGTCACTAGGAAAAGCCCCGGACGAGGAGCCCCAGAGTGGGCAGTAAGGGTCTATTCCCAGCTCTGGGGCATCTCCNGGGGGGGGGGGGGGGGCGTCTGGATGCAGGAGTGAGAGGAGCTACTGTTGGCCTGTTACTTACCACCCACCACTGTCACTTCACACTGACTGCGCCTTGAAGGGGGGGACAGGTACACCCATTTCACCAACGAGGGAACGGAGGCTCTGAATCCCAGGCCCAGGGGCCCCACCAGCAAGTGGGAGGGTCAGGCCCCCCAGCTCTGGTGCTCCTTTCCGATCGCGATGTCTCCCAGTGTCAGCACAGAGCCCACGTGAGGATGCGTACGAGTGTAAGTCTTGACAGTTTCATATACTTTCTTGTGGTTTCATTAAAAATCATCTAGAATAGGGGCGCCTGGGGGGCTCAGTCGGTTAAGCATCCGACTTCGGCTCAGGTCATGATCTCAGGGTTCGTGGGTTCGAGCCCCGCGTCGGGCTCTGTGCTGAGAGGCAGCTCAGAGCCTGGAGCCTGCTTTGGATTCTGTCTCCCTCTCTCTCTGCCCCCCCCCCCGCTCTCTCTCTCTCTCTCAAAAAATAAACATAAAAAAACCATCTAGAATAGAAATGATGCACTAAAATTTGGTAACAGCCCCTTATGCATTATTCTGTGCCTGAGCCTGAATTAAAGTCATTCGTCCACACCTGTGCCACCAGCTACGGGGCCATAAGCTATACGCAGGAGGCCAGCATCAAATTACACCTGCCACCACGGCGGATCCGTCTTTCAGTGTCACAGGCACTGCTGGGCTCAGCTGAAAACCACAGAAGTCTTTTAAAATCAAGGTTCAAGCCTTTTCCTAAAGGAATCTCTTGAAATCTCAGCAAAGACATAACCTCACAGGGGCTTTTGTTTAGTCTCTGCTGGGCCCCAGAGCCTTCTTTTCACTCATTCCCATTCATTGCTCCCTCCTTCCATCACCTGTAGCCTCCCCGTCTGTTAAAAGTCTCTTCCTTCAAGGACCTAGGTCCAGCCTGTGAAGAGAAGAGACAGGCCGGTCAGACTCTGCCACAGGCAGCTGCCGGCATTTCAGACACGGCAGGAGGAGCCTGCAGGGGTGAAGGGACGCGGGTGGGCCGGAGCGCCCTGCTCTCAGCCCAGGTCCGGCTCTGGCTTGTCCACGAGAGGCAATGTGGACAAGTCCCTTAACCTCTCCCTGCCTCAGAATCCCCCGTGGGGGATGCGGACCCCCACAGTGAGGCTGCATCATTCATCCCCTGGGTGGGTGGCTTAAACTGAAGTAGCGAGGCTGGAGGGCATGCTCCGGGCCAGGGCGCTGGGCCAGTGCTTCCCCTCCCCTGCCGCACCGTGAAAGGAGCCTCAGACAAAGCCCAGTGGCTCAGTAAATTGCTACCCCCCGTTATTTAGTGTTAAGACATCCACCATTTTTTTTTATAAAACAAATACACGTGTGGCTGACTCTATATACAAATATCTTTACTCCACCAATGAACAAAAGGTAATAGTACTAAAGCATAGCTCTTCACCACTCACTAATAAGCCGAAGTATTCCTCCTCCTCCTCCTCCTCCCATTTGAAGGCAAAGAAAGTGAGTTGCAGAGAGATTCAAGCAATGAACACACCGCTAATAAGTGGAAGCAACAGGATTCAAATTCTTGTCCCCTGGCCCCAAAGCCCAGGTCTCTGCATCCCCACTCTTGTAAAGAGCATTTCAGTAATTCNCGCGGGGCTCGAACCCACGAACCGCGAGATCATGACCTGAGCGAAAGTCGGACGCTTAACCGACTAAGCCACCCAGGCGCCCCTCAGTAATTCTTTATACAAGCAGTGCCTCAACCGTCAGCTTGGCCTCAGTGCTGCGCTCAGACTGCATCTGCAGCAGAACCATTATCCTTCTCGGGTGGGGGCTCTGGGCAAGCGGGCGCCCCAGTGCTGACAACTGAGGGCAGGTAGTTGGCAGCGGGGGCGAGNGTAGATCCGGTGGAAACGAGGGAGCCACACGGTGAACTTTGGCAAGTGTGTGCTGTTTTTTCCTTCTTTTACTTAAACACACCTCTTACGTTTTCTGCAAAAAAACATGGACTCCTTTTGCAATAAGGAAATCGAGTGTCCACTGGAGAACCCCCTCCTGTAAAAGGGAGCTGAGCTTTATAGAATTAAATTCCTGAGCCCGGGAACTTATTTTCTTCAACGCACAGAGCAAAAAGAAAAGTTAAGAAGAATGGAACTAAACGGATAGGGAAATAGTGGCAGGAAGAGATTTTAAATTGT
>NW_027551576.1:1899776-1916651 GCF_008692635.1 Crocuta crocuta | reverse complement strand
AATTGTTACGACAGACTCAAAGTTTGTGTTCCCCCAAATTCTATGTTAAATCCTAATCCCCAAGGCGATGGTATTAGGAGGTGGGGTCTCTGGGAGGCAATCAGGTCGTGAGAGTAGACCCTCCTCATGACACTAGTTCCCAGGGAGTCCCCGTGCCCCCCCCCCCCCCACCACATGAAGACACAGTGAGAAGATGGCCATCTATGAACCAGGGACGAGCTTTGAAGACACACCAGATCTATCAGCACCCGATCTTGGACCTCCAGCCTCCAGAACTCTGAGAAATAATTTGTTGCTGAAGCCACCCAGTCTGCGGTATGTTTGTTACAGCAGCCCAAACGGACTAAAACACATATGTATGAGTTATGTATATCTGACACGAAAATGTATCACATTTATGTAGCTGTTGTGTTTGAATCAACTTGCAACATTCACTACTTTTGCAACCAGTTAAATAGGAAATAATTAGAATAAAAAGGACACAAAGTGTCAATGTGGGTTTGCTTTGCTGCACCTCCAGAGAGCCAGGAAGGGCGCCCAGGCCCGCTCCCTCGCAAGGAGGCTGGTGTGGCAGACACCTGTACATCTCTCCCTGCACCCCTTCATTCTGGGACCCGGGAGCCTCCCTGGTGGTGAGGACTGAGTGCCGAAGGAGGTGATTCCTCCGGTCCACGGGAACCCTCTGTAGGAACAGGCAGCTCCTCCCCACCCCACCCCAGAGCTGGGCCTCAAACCAGGGCTGCCCTGGGGGCAGTAAGAGCCAAGAGTTTTAAGTTCTGGTCTACCAATCCCTCAGCTTCTCCAAGGTTATGTTTGTTTAATGGGAAAATAGCATTTTTTTTTCTTCTGCCTATCTCACGGGGCTGATATAAAAAATGAGATCATGTTAACAAAAACAATTTGTATGATAAATAAATAATGACTAGTAAGGTGAAACCAGGGTTGTGATTAAGATTTGTCATTCAGAGCTCAGTTGGTGAAGCATCCGACTTCGGCTCAGGTCATGATCTCATGGTTCATGGGTTCAAGGTTCCCCCCACCCCCCGACATCTGGCTCTGTGCTGACAGCTCGGAGCCTGGAGCCTGCTTTGGATTCTGGCCCCTCCCCTGCTCACTCTCTCTCTTTCTCAAAAATAAATAAAATCATTTTAAAAAATTAAAAATAGATGTGTCACTCAGGAGGGATCATTATAATAAATGACAACGTATTCAGAACACCTCAGCTCCTTTTTTTTTAAATCATGAAATAATCATGTTCCTGGCTCTAATTTTTTAGCTCAAATAGTACACAAAAGAATAAAGCAAAAAAAAAAAAAAAAAAAAAACCCTCTCTCTTTCTACATCCTTGCTTGCCCCCTTCGCACCACGTTTAACAGCCTCCTGTGTATCCGTCCAAAAACATTCTATGAAAATAAGGCATGTACATATATTTTTGATTTAANAAAACAAAAAAAATAAAAAAAAAAAAAAAAAAAAAAAAAAAAAAAAAAAAAAAAACCCTCTCTCTTTCTACATCCTTGCTTGCCCCCTTCGCACCACGTTTAACAGCCTCCTGTGTATCCGTCCAAAAACATTCTATGAAAATAAGGCATGTACATATATTTTTGATTTAAGGTATTATATACAACCTTCTTCACTGTGCCTTTTCCACTTAATTTTACCTTAGAGATCTTTTCCGTATCAACACATTTTCTGTTCATTCCTTTTTAGTAGTTCTCGCCAACATACCACAATTTATCTAATCAGTATCGCATTTCACAGGTGTCCTTTTTTTTAAAAAAAAAAGATGACAAACAACGTTACCGTTGGCACGCTGTTCACAACCAGAGTGTGGCCTCAGTAGGATAAAGTTCCCGAGTGGAACTGTGGGGACAGAGCACACACGCCCCTCCCCCACGCCCCCAGGCACTGACGGTTATGGCGAAGTTGACTTCCACTGCCCCGTAAAAGCTGCGAGAGAGTCCAGGCCTATTTGCAGCCGCCCCTCTGCCCATCGGGAGAAGCCCACCGCAGCCCTGTGCCGGCGGGTAGCTGGAGGCACCAACACATCAGGGGGCCATGGCCTTTCTTTCTCAGGGCATGGCTTGGCCAAGCAGAATTACCACCATCCGCACGAGACTGTTCCCGCCCCTCTGCCCTGACGGGAGGGCACCCCTCGCCTCCTGCATGCCTCTCTCCAGGCAGAAACCTCAGCTTCATGCACTTGGACCAGAAAGTGCCCCCACGGTGTTGCCTCCTGTGTCCACCTGGCAGCGCGGATGGTCTGTTTTATCCCAGGCTGGATTCTGCTCGTCCACGGCTGGGGCCTTTGGAGGCGTCCCACAGGGAGGCTTCAAGCCCTCTGCAAAGGCACCAGCGCCCTTCACCCTCGGCTCTGGCCTTCCTGGCTGCCGGCTCTTCCCCAAACACCTCAAACGTTGTCCCGCCTAGGGGCTGTTGGGTTACACCTCCTGCTACGCCTTCAGCCCGAGGGCGGATCCCCGACATCCACATGGCTGCCTCCCTCCCTTCTCTCAGGTACCTGCTCAAGTGCCACCTCCTTAAAGAGGCCCTCTGTGGTCCTGTGACACTCGTGTTCCCTGCTTGCTTTTTCTTCAGCAGAAGGATCCTGACTTAACCTAGTCCTTTCTGCGTATTTGACTGTCTGCGATGCCAGGTCTTCCAGAAGAGTATTTTGTTCCATTCATACTGTGTCCCGGAACCAACAATGACAGCCGACGTAGAGTCTGTGCCTGAGCAGGTGCTCCGGCCGCTGCCGACTTCCTCAGCACAGCCCCCTGCACCCCCAGGCCCCCCAGGCAGGAGCGCTGCAGGTCAAGTTCACAAGCCTCAGCATACAGCTTCGGCTCTGGCCTGGGGTCTGTCTCTGCGATCGATTTTCTCCACCTGGCATGCTGTTCACTCACTCCACTGGCACACACACAGACTTCTATTCACCCTTCAAAACCCGGCTAAGCCTCATCAGCTCCATGGAGCCTTCCCCACAGCCCAGGCTTCCTCGTCTCAGCCCAATGCAACCATCCTACAAACCTGTTGCTTTATATTTCAAAAGGATTTTTGATTTCATTATATTTTTACTTTCCAGCTTCCCCCCCACCAAGCTGTGTGCTTCTTCAGGGACAGAGAGCACTGCCCCTTCATCTTTCTGGCTATTGATAAGGTGTCCAACACCTAGTAGGTTCTCAGAAAAGGTCAAAAGAACAATCAAGTGAAGAAAATGCTCTGAGAGGTCTTCAGGTCCACCATGAGGGGCAGACCTGGCAGATGAGACTTCTCTAAGGATGCTGAAAAGACTCCATGCAGACTTTCAAAGAGCTGGATGACATCCCCCTTGAAAACATCAGCTACCATATATTGAGCACTCGCCACATGGAAAGATAGACTCCATCTCTTCTAAGCCCCCTGAAAACCCCGAGAGTTAGGTGCTCTGCCAATCCCATGTTCAGAGAAGCAGATGGAGGCTTAGGAGGGTAAGCTGCCCAGGGGCATGCACTGGGCTGGTGGAGGAAGTGACGACTTAACCCGGGTTCTAGAATTTGCCACTAAAGTCTACCCTGTGCACGTGAAGGAGGTAATATACCGGGAGTGGGGTATAATATACCGGCAGAAGTAGAGGGTGTCACACAGTGCTGGGTTCTGACTTGGGGAAAGGGTGTGGGGGGCCCTTCTGAATGTGGGGGAGGAGGCACGAAAGCTGCTTCAGACACACGGGCTGACTCTGCCTGAGGATCAGCCATGGACCCGCACCTGAAGGGGGGCACCGGGTCTCCGTGCCAGGAGCGAACGCGGGCACCCCACGGACAACCCACCACGGTTAGTGTGTGTTCTCTCCTCGAATCCTCCCAGCAATCGGAGAGGCTGCCAGGGCAGCGAACAGGACTCATTTCCATCTCACAAACAGGAAAAGTCAATCAGAAACCTTCCTGCTGCATCCAGGCCTTTCCAAAGGGTCTAAACTATGCCGGGCTCGAGACAGGGGAGGACCCATCCAATCCTCATCTCAGCCTTGCAGGTGGGGGTGACCATGATGGCTTCCAATTCACAACTGAGAGCCATGAACTCTGAGGGGTTAAGAAACACATTCATTCATTTATTCACTCTTGCACTCATCCATCTCAACTAATATTTGTTAAGCACCTAGAATGTGCGGGCAGGACAGGAACAGATAAGGACACTCCTTCCTGGCACGGGGCCTACATGCTAATGGAGGGAGGGGACAATAGGCGAGTAAACAAAGACGTGGGGATTTCAGGAAGGGCTGTGTAACAGAGCAAGGGGGTGGAGAGGGGCTGAGTGTTGATGTCGCTGGGATGGTCAGAGAGCGCTCCCCAAAAGACATCAGCGTTAGGATTTTGTGATAAGAAGGAGCCAGGCACGTAAGGATCTCATGCGGAATCTTCCAAACAAAGGGAACAACAAAGGCCTGTGACCGAGCGTGGGACAAGTACGCACAAAGGACAGAAGGGAGACCAGGGTGGAGGAGGGCAATGGTGGAGAGAGGGAGTCTGAGAGGGAGGCAGGGCCGGGCCCTGGGTCCGCAGCAATCAGGGTTTCACTCCAGCTCCCCTGCCTCCCAGATTTTGTGTCCAAAGAAAACCAAGTGGCCACATGATTTAGAAATAATGAAATTTTAAAATATCCAGTGAAGAGAAACCACAAAGATAAGACCACATCCTTCTGAATAAAGATACAGAACTGAAAACCCTTGGAGCTTAATTCAGGCCCAGCACACAGTAGGTGCTCAACAAACTGCTGGCTGAATGGACACCACGCAAAAGTGATTTTGATTGCACACATGGCGAACATGGACTTCCTGGAGACATGTGGAGTAATGGAACTCAAGGCCTTATGCAGACACAGACCAAAGCCACCTGATGCCACCACGGTGGTTACATACGTGACAGTACTCGATCCCGCCAGAGGACACAGGCTTCCAAGTTAGAACAAATTAGAGAAATTAGAACAAATTAGAGAAACAAACATATTTAGAGAAATGCTCAGATGTCAGATGCATAACGAGCTACTAAGAAAACCAGAATGGACTGATTTTGAAATCTGACATGAGACAGACAAATTGCCCCCGCCCCACACGCCCCTTGCTCGACCCAGAGTCCAGGGCCCATGATTTCCTCACTGGCTAACCCAATAATTTATACCCTGAAAAGGGAAGTGAACCTTTTAGACAGGGGAGGGTTGGGCCAGGTGCCCAAGGTCAAGGTGAACCCATAGCCAGTCATGGGCAGGAAAGTAGCGCCTTGGACCTGATTTTAGGGCAGTTTAGGGGTTTGTCTCACCTCTGTTTCAGGAGGGCTTGGGCGCATCCCACATTTCTAGCTCCTCTGAATGTGCAGGGTCCCTCCTAGGAATACCAGGAACTCAACGTTTATGGAACGAGTGAACGAGCAGGCAGCCAGGGCAGTCTAACTGGACCGAGCAGAGTGTGGGCCTGAATGAGGTCAGAGGCAGTGAGGAAAGGCACCGGGAGCATGCCCGAGACCTGGCCGGCGTGGGGCATCCGTGACCCAGCCACACAGGGAAACCGCAGAAAGAACCAAAGAAGAAATGCGTCTGAGGAAACTTGATCCAATACTTGAAGAGCTGTCACACGGGCAAGGAATCGGGCCTGCTCTATCCTCAGCCCCCGAAGTCAGCCGTCAGATGAATTTAAGGGAGAACCCACTCCCAGCAAAGTGTGTGTCAAACTGCTGCATGGACTGCTAGCATTCAAGGAGTGAGGGTGGGGTGGGGGGTTGAAAGGAAAGATTCCAAAGGATTCCACAGGAAAATTCATTTGGCAATGTGAGTTAATCAAAGATAACGGTGTTCTTGCCAAAGGGCACAGCTTTCTCAAACTTATATGGCCCCAATGGCTTTTCATAGGATGTTATGAACATCTCACAGAGTCTCCTTTCCAAGCTCATCTCTGGGAAAAGATGAATGAGAAGTGCCTGACAGGGGCGCCTGGGTGGCTCAGGTAATTATGCGTCCTACTTCAGCTCAGCTCATGATCTCACAGCTCGTGAGTTCAAGCCCGCATCAGGTTCTGTGCTTACAGCTCAGAGCTTGGATCCTGATTCTGTATCTCCCTCTTTCTCTCTGCCCCTCTGCTGCTCATGCAGTCTCTCTTTGTCTCTCTCAAAAATAAACGAACATTTGAAACATTAGGGGCGCCTGGGTGGCTCAGTCGGTTGAGCGTCTGACTTCAGCTCAGGTCATGATCTCATGGCTCATGGGTTTGGGCCCCACGTCAGGCTCTGTGTTGACAGCTTGCTCAGAGCCTGGAGCCTGCTGTGGATTCTGTATCTCCTTCTCTCTCTGTCCCTCCCCCATTCGTGCTCTGTCTCTCAATAATAAATGAATGGAAAAAAATTTTTTAAATTAAAAATACATACATACATAAAAGAACTGTCTGACAAAAGCATCTTATGAAAAGGAGAGTGTCACACAGGTATCTGAGTACTTTTAGGATGTAGAATTCAACACTACACAGATGATACAGATGAAATCTAATAGAAAACTAGAACCATGGGTTCATTCTCCCATGGACTTTCACCTAGAATGGCCACGTGGTAGGCCAAAATGTCCAGTTAAACAAGAGGACACAGATTAGCTGTCTCCTCTCACCACTTTGTGCCCAAATAAGTTGATGATATAGGGATATTGCAAAGGGATCCAGGAAGCAATCAGTGGCATTGGCTAGGCATCTCAGTGACAGGGTGAGTACTTGCCAAAGCTCACTCTGACCTTTCATGTAGTATTTTCAAGAAAATATTACAATATGCCTGCCTTCCTCACATGCATCTATGCATTCTGTAAACACTCTTCGGGGATCTTCCATAGATGAGCCGTAGTAAGTAAAGCCGGACAAGGTGTTGCTTTAGGACTACCGTTTGGAGAATACAGACATCAAACACATTGCACAAAAAATGATTTAACTGAGGTTTTCTATATGTGATACAGAGGAAATAAATGGTGGAAAACAATGTAAGTTACACAGAGATCTTCTCCATTGTGGGGTTTCAGGATCGGCTCTCTAAGGGAGCAAAGAGACCCTGTTTTACAGACCCTCAAAATATGCAGGTTGCAAAAAAGTCTCTGGGACATTCCTCTGGGAAATCATAGCCCAATAGGCCTGGAAGGGCCACACAAGGCCGCCTACCACAGTAACCTCTCTAGCACATGTCTTATGTATGCTGTATTTGAGACTATGACTCAGTAGGTCTGGGGAGGAATGGAGAATCTGCATTTCTAACCAGGTATTCTAATGCTGCCACTCTGTAGACATTTAAGTAACACTAATGCATCAGGCATTTAAAAAAAACCTAAATAAATGAAGGGCTATACCATGTTCATAGACAGAGAGGCTTAATCATAAAGATGTCAATTTTCTTCTAATTAACCTATAAATTCAATATACTTCCAACCAAAATCCCCATGATGCTATTTTGTTCTTTATTGTTGTTTAACCTCACAAACTGATTCTAAGATTCATTTAGTAGGCAATTTTGGAAAAGAACAAAGATAAGTCTCTACTTGTATTACCAGCTCCAGGCTGTCAATAAAAATGTGGGTGTAGTATTAACACACAATTAGCCAAAGAGATGACTGGAACAGAACAAGAGCCCCACACCAGACCTGTATTTTTAGGAAATACATGGAAGATAGCATTAGAAATCATAGGGAAAAGATGAATAGTTCAGTAAATATGACTGGAAATTTTGGTAATTTACATTAAAAAGAAAAACAACCCTGAACTCCTACATCATGCCATGTGCAAAAAATAAAATTCCGGGTAGATTATATTCTTAAATATGAAAACACAAAACTTTAAAACTTTTAACATTTATTCATTTTTAAGAGACAGAGTGTAAGTGGGGGACGGGCAGAGAGAGAGGGAGATGCAGAATCTGAAGCAGGCTCCAGGCACAGAGCCTGATGCGGGTCTCAAACGCATGACTGTGAGATCACGACCTGAGCTGAAGTCGGACACTTAACTGGCTGAGCCACCAGGCGCCCCACAACTTTAAAACTTTTAGAAGAAAATATAAAAGATTTTTTTCCAACTTTGGGTAGGGAAATACATCTTAAATAAGACACCAACTGTGCAGACAAGAAAGAACAGACTGGCAAATTTGACTTCAATAAAGTTGAAACTCCAAATGCCATAAATAAATAAGAAAAGCCACACACTGGGGAAAGCTATTTGCAGCATATTTATATCTAGAATGTGTCAAGATACTAATATCTAAAATGTGTCAAGAGTCCCTACCCATGAGAAAAGACAAACAAGCCAAAGAGAAAAGGATATCAACAGGAAGTTCACAGATGAGGAACTCAAATAGAGGAAAACACATGAAATGTGCTCCACCTCACAAGTCATTAGAGGAATGCAAATTTAGAATAGTCGGATGCAAGACTTAAAAATTCACCAGACCAAATGCTGTCTAGAATATGGATACACTACTGTCTGCAGAGTAAATTAAAACAGTCCTTCAGAAAGCAATTGGACATTACCCGATAAAACCGATCACAAACATGCACCCTGCCACTAGCAATCCCACTCTTCGGTATATGGCCTAGAATCCTTCATTCACCCACACAGGGAAGCGTGGACAAGACATTCATTCAGGGTGCTTAGTAACACTGAGAAAAGGGAGAAAGTCCAGATGTCCATCAAGAGGAGCTGGCTAAATACAATGTAGTCTTTTTGTACGTTGAAATACTATACGGCAGGAAAAAATAAATGAACCAAGGCTGCGTGTAGCAACATGGGAACATCTCAAAACCAATACTGAGCAAAGAAACAAAGTTGCCAGAAAAGTGGGTAATGGATACCATCGATATAAACCTTTTAAATACACAAGAAAGATCTAGGTACTATTTGGGAGATATAGATAGATACATAGATACATAGATAGATAGATAGATAACATATACATAGCTAATACAGACATAGTTTCTAGGTAATTTTATATAAAACTTATTATTAAACTTTATAATTACATATTAATATATAATGTGCATACATGTATCACACACACACATACACACTATAAACATGAGAATGGTAAGTCTAAATTCAGCATCATGGCTTCTAGACAGGGAAGGAGATGAATGGTATCCAGGAAGAGAATTAAAATCACTCACAAAACCACTGCCCGTCTACACTACATATCATCAGCATTAGGGTAGGGAATGTTCTTGAAAAAAGCCATACTTTTCTTTATGTTGAAAAGTCTCAGAAATCATTTAGCCCAACCTCTGACCCACAGAGGAAACGTCTCTTCAATAGCTAGAACTAGGTGATCTTCCCATCTCTACTCACAAGACCCCACGTCAGGGCCGCTGTGTACTGTTACACAGGTTGGCGCTACACAATTCTGGAGCACACATTTCACAATATGAATGATGCCCCCTAGGGTTGTGCAGTGAACCACGTTTCTAACAGTATGTGGCATCCCTGTAACTGCCAGTTCATAGTCCCCTTTGGGATGCGGATGAAGAATGCCCGCCTCTGGGAAAATGCCCTTTCGCACAATTACCGCCTGTAATGTTGGGGGGTTCGGGCACCTCCCCAACAGTGATTAGCCACCCTCCACCAGCTAAACACTTTCAGGGGTGGGTGATCACAACCTTCTAAGTACTTGCAGACAGTGCCGTGAAGCTAAGCTCTTCCTTACGCACACGTGAACCCTGCCTCTTTAGAACCTTTATCCATTCAAGTTCACCTGCTTCCTTTGCACATGACACTTCAGACACTGACAGAAGGCTCGCCTGCCCCCTCCGCCCGGAGGCTTCTGCTTTCCAGGCTTAAATACACTTTCGACTTCGCTTATGGCAAACATGCTTCATCTCCTCTTTTGTTAAAAACGCTTTTTTTTTAAACTGTCATTTTTACCAAGCATTTCCTGCCCTAATAAGGCATGCTGACATGTCATCAAAGAACAAGAAAACATTTCTCTCAGCTGCTCCTTCGGGAAACGTGTCACATCTCTGCACTGGTTTCCAAAGCAGTCAAATGCCCACAGAAGCCAGGGAGAGCGAAGCCGGAGAAAGGAAGGGTCAGGCTGTTTCCAGGGCTGGGGACAAGGTTAACTGAGCAGAACCGGGACAGAGGCCCCGCAGGCCGAGGGACACAAGTCATTTTCCACTTACTCCCAAAACTCCATGACGGGAGAGGTGGCATTCTGCAGGGACACATGACTGTGGTTGCTCATGTTCAGTTTCTGGAACTCCACACAATTCTCTACAGTGGAAACAAGACAAGAAATAGAAGATTAACCTCTGCGAGGGCTGGGCCTTGGGAAACATTCAGAGCCGATGGCGCAACCAGGGGGTTTTAACTAGCCGCTCCAAACAAACACGCCTCAGAGAACCAGGGGAGGAAAATCAATAGTTTAGAGTTTAGGAGACAGGTGGGGTCTCATTAGAACAGGAGGGAAAGCTTTGGGGGCAGGACACCGTCTCTCATTTCCACTCCATACGCCCCATCAAACTCTTCCCTCCTACGTGGTTCCTGGATTTTCTCTCATTTTTTCTACTTCGCCACGGAAGGCCTGTCCATGGCATTGATCTGTCCTGCCCGGTGGCCCCAGCAGGGGTGGAGGGACTAAAAGTGAGTCAGTCACAGCGTCCTTATGACAGTAATGCACTTGAGACTCAGTTTTCCTTTACGTAGAAAGACCCTAACCTCGCAGCTGCATCATAAAGATGCGGTAACTGGAGGAAATGGCACGAGCCTGTATGTGTAAAGAATTCCTGCTTTCTTCCTCATTCCCTCACTCGATTGGTCAATCCAAGAAAGGATTTATTCGATGTCTCTTCATTTCATGAAACTTGATGACCAAGGGGGATTTGAATTTCAGGTAAAAATATCCAACTGTTGGATTTTAATGGCCCAGATCGACCCCCTCCTCCAGGAAGCCTTCCTCAACCTCCCTCTCCTGAATCCTAAGGAAAGCAAAATTTAAAGACCCTCCAAGGAACCACCTTCTCCGACTCCCTTAATTTTGAAGAGGAGACTCTAAGGTTCAGAAACAGTCAAGGGACCACATCCATGCCCACTGCCTCCTCTATAAAGTCAGTTAGGGACAGAACTGGGAGCCAACCCCAGCCCGTGCTCCGTCTCCTTTGTTAGGATTATCACCCAGGTCTGTTTCCCACGCGGGACCTCTTTGCAGCACCCCTGTTTACAGAGCTGCGCCGCCAGACCGTGAACTCCCCGAGGGCCCCCGCACCCAGCGCCGGCCCGGAGCCCGTGCTCACTTCGCTCTGGCGCTGCTCTCTGCTGACAGGTGTACAAACCCTCTGACTACCTCCGCAGCCTCTGGAGCAGGAAGCACCATCCTACACGCGATGTTTTACACGAGTGTTCACACACTAGGAGAGAAAGGGGGCTGCAAGCCAGGGGAAGAAAGGCTGGCGGTCCGCTGCGGCAAAGCCCCCAGCCGTCGGCCTCCTTCCTGTTCCTCCTGGTGTGTACTAACCACATTCTGAAAGGAGCGGGGTCTGCGGGGACCACGGGGTCCCGAGGGGAGTCTGAAAACCTGAGATTACAGCTGCCCATGTGCCTTTTTCCAGGGAAGGGAGCCCTTAGTTTTGATCGGTCTTTACAACAGTGTTTCTCTTTTTTTTTTTTTCCCCTAGAGTAAAAAGATTTCTCAGACATCCAACATCGACAAGGCAGTTTTATTAAAATGACATTCATGTACAAATAAATGAGTTATCAAGTCCTTGCGATTATAGCACTCATACAACCGTGAAACCAGGATTAAGCTCACACATTAAATACCAACTACAGGACACAAGTCAAACCGATAGCATAAAATGGGATGTGCAGGACAATGCCATTTTGTGAAATTAAGTGCGCTTCCCGACAGGAAAGTGGGGCCAAACGGGGGGAAGCAGGGCCTGCGGAGTTCAGCTTGCCTAGTCTTCCACTGGCTACGCGAGAAGCGTACCTACCATTTTCCTCTGCTCACGCTGTGCAGTATCTCCCCTCGCAGCGTGTGGCTTTCTTAACTGGACCCCACTGACTACCGAAGCACCATTTAGAAATGACATCTCTGCGCTCTCCTCCACTGGCCACCAGCATCCTATTCATCAAGAGCCCATCTCACATTGTCAACATGCACAAAGCCAGGCACCGAAGTCTCCTGACCGTCCTCAGTGACAAGGTGGTTGTGCAGACCATCTAGAACATGTGCGTCTTTTTAGAGTGTCTTCAAACTAAACACACGCAATTAAATTATCATGGAGGACTTACAGGCCTCCAAGAATATATCCTTGAATTTTAATTTGAGAAGCATCTCTATGAAGTCCCTGGCCAAAGAAAGGTTAGGAGCCAGTGCCGTCAAGAGAGACAGTGAGACCCCCACAAAGCCCGACGGAGGGATCAGGGCAGTCACGCAGGGCTGGAAGCGACATCACCACACTGTCTAGACCTAATCTCTACTGTTCCTTATGCTGGCAACCCCCATTCCACCCAGTCTTACTGTATCTCAGCCTTCAGGAAGAAATGCCCCTTCCAGCGACAACCAACCACAGGCTGTAACACAGATGCTGAACAGCTTAAAGCATGTGTGCTAATTCCAGTCCAAGGGCCACCTGGAGCACTGATGACAAGGGTTCTGAGTCCAAGACAGGGCTCGAAAGGAAAGAGTTCTGCAATCGATTAGTGATGTCTGCTCTGAGCACGGCCATCACAGATAGGGACTGATCTTGTTACTTGCTTTCCCTGGATTTTAAGGCTCCATCTTGATAGGATGGGCAAATTGAAAAGCAAACAGCACATCAGAATGCAAAGCAATCTAAAAAGTCATCCATTCAAGGGAGTGGGAGAGTGGTCAATTCAAATTTCTACCTGGGATAGAGAGGGAAAGTAAGGAAGCCAGGTGAGCTGGGTGGAGACTGTGGTTAACTTGTGGACAGATGCCTTATCCAAAGACAACTGCTTCTCAGCCCGAGCACTGCTGCCCAGCAAGAATGTGGGAATGTGGGTCTGCTCTTGCCACATCTTTTAATTTGTTTCAAGAGAAGCTAGAAATCTGGATTTTCATGTGAGGTCTTCTGGTTCTTAAATTTTGGCAATCAAATAGATTTTTGAAACTCACTGATCACTGAGTTAAAGCCTAGTTGTCTGTAGGCTGATGGCTTGCAGCCCCTGATCTAGCCTAACCCATTCATTTTACAGAGAAAAATCTGACACCCAGAGGGGCAGGGCTCGAACCAGAGCCAGAACCCCTCTCTACCCACAGAGGGCCCAGTCTCCGTATTCGGCAAAGTGAGGAAGGAACATCCCCATTCTTCTACCCCTGCCAATTCCTGACCCAGGGCTCAGTTCTGGCTCGGGGCTCTAACCCACAGAATGCAGCCAGACCGAGTGCAGAGTGATCTTCAGCTTCAGTGGGATCTGGACTCATGTCAAGAGGCCAGGACTGATGTCCAGAACAAGGGCATACCCCCAATCCCAGGTCCTCCATCAGGACCTGCAGAGAGACCCTCCCTGGGGGCCATACCTGTGTTCCACTCGTGGCCACAGGTAGCCCAGGGGAGCTCGGTGGTGAAGCAGTTGCTCAGGTAGAAAATGGCCCATGCCAGGATGATGATGTAGTACACGTTCAGATGGGCCTCGATCACCTGTGTTGCATAGCCAATGCCTGAAAGAACAAAGGGAGTGACTTGCGTCTCTTTCCTCGTTGTTACAACACTCTCAGCTACCTTTCACAGCCGGACATCGCCCAGGCGCCATTGCATTTTGCAACTCAATGCTTACCTTCAAATAAAGGGCAAACTTTCCTCCAACATGTAATGCCACCTTCACTCGTGAACTGTCCCAGAGCTGTTTCCAAGAAAAAAACAGGAATTCCACAGCAAATAAAAAACACCACATAGGGAATCAGGAACGCCCCTACAAGGATGCAAAGTAAGGGAATGAGGTTAAAATTGCCTCTGCTATTTCAAGTTCAGCACAAGAAATCTTTAATAATCACCTACTACATGCAAGACCTAATGTTCTCGGAGCTTGAGGTCAGGTTCACACCTTGAGGACACAGTAAGAAAACACGGCCCTGGGTGGTGCTCTCTGCACATCTACCTCACCTCTCCCGGCCTCGACTTCTTCTGTAAGATGGGGCTTTCACACTCAATGTCTGTACCGCTTATCTCACAGAAATGCTGTGCATCAAAGATGCTTAATTCTATAATTTATATATTTCACTCTCCAGGACAGGTTAAGTCCATTCCTTCCCTGAACATTACATTCTTCTTTTTCTATTTGAAAGTCACCTCAACAGGCTAGGTGAAGGGAACCCCTTCCTATTTACTTTGGAAGTGATCTGGAAAAAAAAAAATCTTTTTCGTTAAGAAAAGGATTGTCAAGGGGCGCCTGGATGGCTTAGTCGGTTGAGCATCCGACTTTCACTTAGGTCATGATCTCGCGGTTCGTGGGTTCGAGCCCTGCGTCGGGCTCTGTGCTGACTGCCAGCTCAGAGCCTGAAGCTTATTGCACAGTCTGTATCTCCCTCTCTCTCTGACCCTCCCCTGCTCATGCTCTCTCTCTCTCTCCTAGAAATAAATAAAAAAAATTAATAAAAAAAATAAAATTAAAAAAAAAAAAGAAAAGGATTGTCAAGGAGATGCGCTGTTAGCAACATCGGGCCCCAGGACATGAGAGCCAGCTATGGAGGTGACTTATAAGGAGGTTGCAACAAGCATCTATCTATGCAGAAAGGCTGACTCTGAATCAATCTGAGAAAGGCCACCATAAGCTTTAGTGCTCGTATCCTGATATACAATACCCACTGCCCGAGCCTTTCTCTGAAACAAATTAAATAACTCAAAGTGAGCATGAGCTCCTATACCCAGAAAAAGGACTGTCCAAATCCCTCACTCCCCCTCACCTGTTTAATAACAAAGCTTGGAAATACGTGCTATTCCTCACCCTCTGCTCTAACAAATGAAGGCTTTAACTGAAATTGCTTTTTGCGAAATGAAGTCTCTTCAACCTTAGAACTAATAGCAACAATTCTGATCAATCCTGATAGGAGGACCACATCCATCAGACTTTGAAAGCGTCTTTGAAAAGCTTTTTGGGGGCAAGATACTTTTTTTTTTTTTTTAAGTTTCACATTGGGAAAGAAATCCTTTAAATGATTGTTGGGATCTAAGAATAGAATTGTACAGATATATATATTTTTAAAGGCAAGCAGTGGATAATCAGCCCTGCTGTATCAGGAGGCAAAAAGTGTGTGAAAGCGAACAAGAGGGTCTGTTTGCTGAATATAAATCTAAGTGATTGGAAGAAGCTGCAGCAGTTTCGCTACTCTGTGCTGGTTCACCTGTGAACCCCCGAGGACCTAACAGATGGCATAATCTGAAAGACTTCTAGCCCATGTATTTGCAGTGCTAGTAATCCTGAAAATAACCAGGTCAATGAAAGCAAGGTATTTGTGTACCCAATGGGGACTGTTGGCAAGTTAGAGTTAACACACACACAAAAAAAGAAAAAACGACTACTTTTTAAATTTTACTCACTGCAACTTTTTTTTCCCTCCCTTTTACTCTGTGCAGAACCGGCGATTAACTCAACTTACGCTGTCTTTTAGGAGGGCATTTTGTTCGGGTAGAACAATTTCCCGTATTAAAAACAAAGATGCTAAGACGAGTTTTGCCTGGGACTGCCCTCAACAGGGTTTCCACAGGTTTCTAAGAAGACATGGCAGCTACGAAAGGCTGAATCTGCAAAAAGGCAGAACTCCCTGCTGAGGCCACAGGGCACATTCCGGGTCTCCGAGTCCACTCCCTCTCTCCCCAGTGCCAAGCCACCAACACCGGCGGCCACTTCATTACCAGTGCAGAGCAGGCTTGGGGCAGCCTGGGCTTTCAGGATGAATGTCTGCAAAGAAAGGGCCTGGGCCAAGCAGTGTCCTTCTCGCTCTTCCTGCAGCTGCCCCAACAGGAAGTCCTACTCGCGCAGCCTACAGTGTGGTCCCTGCTAGCCAAGTTCTGAGCCGCCCCCACTGGGGTCTTGGGAATCTGCTGAGGGGCAGGCAGGGCACAGCAAAGAGGGAGGGAGACACAGCCACCAGCTTTTCCTTGGGGAAGCCGTGCCACCCACGAAGGCTTCACGGGGTCCCTTGCCACGCACCTACTCTCTGTCTTGCTGGTATGACAAGCGGGGACTCCCAAAGTCCCGCAGCTCCAAGACTTGGGGACTCACTGCAGACTGTCCACCGCGCTGACTCGGACGCGCCGCGGGGAGCGGCTGTCTCATCACCTTCCGTTCCCGGCCCCCCCCCTCCACAATCTCGAAGCATCTCCTAAACATTAAATCAGTGCTGTCGCTATCTGTCGGTGACTCTGAGACCCGCGAAGGAAACCCTTCGGTGCCCGTGCCTCCGCCAGACAGGCCCGAAAGGGGGACCTAGTAAAGGCCTTAAGGGCAAACGAAAGACCGGGCAGGAAACCGAACAGCTAAACGTCACCTAAGGGTTCTCCCTGCTGGCAGTCCAATCCCAGTTGAAACCAAGGCCTTGGTGTCAGAATCCCGTCTTTATTTCTTACGGGGTTACTTCTTTGACCCTTCGCAGTCTCATCTGCAAAATGGGTTTACCGCTGCCTGCAAAGTGGCCTTTAAGGACGAAATGAGACGACGGAGGTAAAGCCGAGACTGGCATTCCACTAAGCGCTCAAAACCCGGGTCCACACAGATCCTGATCAGGGAGTCCCCTTCCTTCACACCGGTTTCCAGTTGGGACAGCGGAGGCTCCAAGGGAATGTCCCCGGCCACCCCACGCTGGCACACAACGCACCTGGCGACCGCGTCCCGCGTGCTCGCGGGCGGCGCATCCAGGTGCGAAGAAACGTGCACATGCG
>NW_027551576.1:1888179-1899736 GCF_008692635.1 Crocuta crocuta | reverse complement strand
CGCAGGCGCGGGAGGGGGCGCTCGCTCGCCCCCCTGCTCCCCGCCCCCACGGGCCGCTGTCCCCTCCGCGCGCCGCCTCACCTCCTCCGTTCTTGTAGCACAGGTAAGGGAAGCGCCACACGTTCCCCAGCCCGATGATCTCCCCAGCCACGCTCAGCACGAACTCCNGAGCACCTTGCGCGCGCCGAGCACCTTGCGCGCGCCGAGCACCTTGCGCGCGCCGAGCACCTTGCGCGCGCCGAGCACCTTGCGCGCGCCGAGCACCTTGCGCGCGCCGAGCACCTTGCGCGCGCCGAGCACCTTGCGCGCGCCGAGCACCTTGCGCGCGCCGAGCACCTTGCGCGCGCCGAGCACCTTGCGCGCCTAACCGGTTCTTCCTGCTGGCCTTAGGGCGAGAGTTTAAGCGCCAGTGGGGCATAGGTTGGACTGCTGACACCGAACCCTCAAATTCCACCACTCACCGTAATCTCCAAAAGCCTGGGCCTCGGTTGCCCGTCTCTAATAAGAGAAGTGGCTCTAGGCATCGCCAACTTTAAGGTGCGCACCGAGCACCTGCGGGTCCCTGCGCATCCTGATCTAGTGGGTCGGGTCGGGCTGGGCTGGGGTTTTCGCGTTTCTAACAAGCACCCAAAGGATGTGGATGCTGATGGTCCGGAGACCACACCTGGAGGCAGAAGGGAGTAAATGAACTTGGCTTCTTCCCGCTTCTCAAGGCTTGTGAGCTCCTGTAGGATGGGCACTTCTCCTGACCTTGTTCATCCTGGCGCTCACTGTGCTAAACACAAGGAGCCAGGACA
The DNA here is from genome assembly GCF_008692635.1 of Crocuta crocuta. Lineage (NCBI taxonomy): Eukaryota > Metazoa > Chordata > Mammalia > Carnivora > Hyaenidae > Crocuta > Crocuta crocuta. The sequence goes on along the minus strand of NW_027551576.1, from coordinate 1,898,939 downwards.
GTGCGGCGGTTAAGGGCATCTGTCTGACGACAGGCGAATACAAGTGGAATCTCATGCTCCACCTGTCTGAGTTCTGTGACGTCATCTGACCTCTGTACCTGAATTTCCTGGTCTGCAAAAGGAAATACCAAATAACGCCTTTCTTATGCTGTGTGTGTACTTAATGAAAAAATGCATATAAAGTACCTAGTATGTTGAAAGTACTCAATGAACATTAGCATTTTTAGCATTATCATACGATGCGTAGTTACACAATGTACATATTTGTGCATCTTCTTGTTTAATAGCCATCTCACCACTCAAGTTCAAGGATGATATACACTGTCTCATTCATTATAGTACCCACAGAACTTAGCACAAGACCTAGCACATAGTAGGTGTTCAGTAAATCCTTATGGCAAAAGAGGGAGAAGGGGAGGAAGAAGAAAAGGAAAAGAAAATTAGTGGGCAGGGGGCCACTCTGTCACTTCACAGCTGCGGAGAAGTCCAGCCACGTGAGCTCTCACTAATGCCTCCCACTGTGCTCTCCATCCATCCCTTGGAGCTCCCTCTGGGGCTCTCTCAGGGAGAACCTCCCCATCCGGTGGCCTTCAGCCTCTCCTTTCATTCTGGCTCACAACTGCTCAAGTCTTTCTCCACCTCCATCCCTCCTAGAAAACCCTTCCTGCCTCCATCTTCCCATTTCAGGCCTCCTTCCTCCCCTCCCCCTCACTATCATATTTCCTGAAAGAGTGAGTTTACACGCTGCTGGCCGTGTCTTCACCTCCCACTCATTCCTCAGCCCATAGCAATCTGGCGCCCACCCCCACCATTCCTCTGAGAGTGCTGACGGTGAAGTCCCCGAAGCCCTCTTCACTGGGCACATCTCACAATCCCTTGTCCCTCCCCATCCTGCCTGACCTCTAGGTGACTTTCTGCACCATTTCCTCCCTCTTTCTGTCTTAAAATTCACACTTGCACGCTTTCCTTAACACTGCCTGCCTCAGCCGCTTCTCGCCTCGCTTCTCTGCTCTTCCTTGCTCTTCTCTTAAATTTCGTCTCTCATGCCTTTAGCCACCCAGTAAAATGCGGATGGTTCCCACACCTCCATCCCTATGTGCTGTGCAGGGTATGTTCTAAAGCAAAGATCTTGCAGTGTTTGGGGTGAGAATAAACTGAATTCGGGTCGATGTGGGGTCACACCCAGGCTGTACCCTTTATGAGCTGTGTTATCTCTCTCCTTAGGCTCTCTCCTCTGCTAAGTGGGGTTGATATTAGTTCTGACCTCCTGGGATGGGTGTGAGGGTTCACAGGTGCTCTGTGAATAGTAGCTATTATTTTTATTGTGATGATGATGGTGATGTCATTCCCTTGCTTAAAAATCTGCACTGGCCTTCCTTTTCCTGCAGGATGGAGCCAAATTGCTTATCTTGGCATTCAAAATTACCCCACAATCTGTCCCAGTCTTTCCTTCTAAATTGATGCCGTTTCTATCCTACAGTAAAACTCCATATGAGTACAGTGAAACCTCGGTTCGCAAGTAACTTGTTCTGTGCTGTGAGTGTTCCACAAAGGCGAGCAAACATTTCTAACAAATTTTAACTTAATACATGAGCAATAGCTTGCCAAACATCACATGATCACAACTGAGCCAATGGCTCCTTTCTCTCTCTCCGCCCCCCCTCCCCTCTCTCTTTCTGTGGGATTGTGGGGATCATCTCCCATGCTCAGATGCTCGGTCTCAGGCCACAGTCTTTGGCAGAAATCAGTGATTTTTCAGAACGTTGGAAGGTGCCCACAACTGGCACTAGTGTATTTTTTGTCACTTCAAAGCACCCATGGACAGTCCTTACTTTTCCACGCAAGAGTAAGCTTAGGAATGCTTTGCTTCATTCTCCCAGACTGCCTGCAGATAGAGACCCTTTCCTCTGCTGCCTTATTGCCAGTTACATTAAAAAAAGTATGTGACAAGAGTTTATTAATACTGTACAGTAGTCAACATCCATGTGAGTGTATACAATGGCCCCCATGCAGAAAAAGATTGAAAAGAAAGGCGGTAAAAAGAAGGAGATGATTACGGTGGAAGCTAAGAAAGAAATCACCAAGAAGTGCCAACAAGGTATGCGAGTGGCCAAAATAGTAAGATTTTATAAGAAGTCTTCATGTGCATCTCACCCACAGAGGAGGAGGAGAAATCGGCAGAGGGATCCCTCACTTCAAATCAGTTTAGGGAGATGTGTAAAATGTGGGAAACAGCGCAAAATTTAGTAGAAAAGCACCACCTGAATAAGGCTGTAATTGTGAGCGATGAATCTGTTTAAAGACAATGCAATGTCACATTTTCATGAATTCCTCAAAAGGAGACAAAAGCAAGTGTCATTGTTAAAGCTGCACGAAAAGAAAAAGATTCCACTGAGCCGATAGTTAGCAATGATCCCGTTAGTGACAGTGAACGTCGTCCTACCCAATAACCCTCCTCTCTCGTCTCCCTCACCCCAGCCATGAAGGTTTTCAAAGAGAAATGCAGGTTAATTTGTTTATTTTTTAGTTTTCTTTATATTTTGTATTTTCTTTATTATTTTATATTATATTACAGTATCGTAATCATTTTTATATGAGTATTTTTGGGTCGTGGGACAAACCATCAGACTTTCCATTTTTTCTTATGGGGAAATTCCCTTTGATATACATGCACTTTGATTACAAGCATGTTTCCGGAACCAATTATGCTCGCCAGCCAAGGTTTTACTGAACTTTCGTTTGGGGGGGTGGGGGACGGGAGAGCGAGGGCATGATCCTCAGTACTGCACATACAATGGGCAACAAAGGAAGGAGTTCATGTTTGGCCTTGACAGTCCTTGTACACAGTAGGCACACGGCACCTAGGAGACCCCTGTGAAATGAACAACTTCGTCAAAAGTTCAAGACACGGCCCCAACCCTTACTGCAATATTAGGCTGTCGCCCCAGAATCTGTGTAAACCTCCTTTGAACCTAAGTGCATTTCACTTTATAATGTTCCTCAGCATAATTAGGTCCAGGAATTGACTTCCTCTGAGCAGCAGCTATGACTTTATGAGATCTGCTTGCAGAGCAAACCGGACAGCCTGAGAGGGTGGGGGGTGGCCAGCCTCTGGCACAGACCCAGGCTCAGTTTGGCTGATGGATGCTTATGTGGCCTTAGGTAAGACCTTTGAGCTTTGGTGTCCTTGATTTATCAAAATGATCTTGATTATCCTCATCTGCCAGGGTGGTCTTAGAGGTAAAGTGAGACTACGTGCAGAGAAGAACATTTTACATTCACTAATGTAAAAACTTGCCTCTCAGGTTTTATTTTTTTTTATTTTTAAATGTTTGTTTGTTTATTTATTTATTTATTTATTTATTTATTTTTGAGAAACAGAGAGCATGAGCGGGGGAGGGAGACACAGAACCCGAAGCAGGCTCCAGGCTCTGAGCTGTCAGCACAGAGCCTGACATGGGGCTCGAACCCACAAACCGTGAGATCATGACCCGAGCCAAAGTCAGGCGCTTAAGTAAGCCACCCAAGTGCCCCTCACCTCTCAGGTTTCAATGTTTCCTATGGAAGCTGACCAAATCAGTGTTCTCTTACTAGAATTTAGTAAATAAGTGTTTAAAGTCTATCCCCATGCTTACATCAGGGCTCTGGAAAAGACATTCATTTTTCCTCTGTCCTTATACAGAAAAGCCTACATCTCCCCCATCATTTCAGAGCCTCATCTCTGGGCCTTTTCCTGTTATTTCTTGAGTGTCAGCGACCTGAAGGGCAATACACCTAGGTACCTGGTTGGATGTACTTAGACTGGAGCAAGATGGGAATATGGGCCATGGGTCATCTTGGGAGCTGGTCCTGATGCAGCACAGCACAGTGGTTAGAAACATGGGCTCTACAGTCACACTTCCTGGGTTCAAAGCCCAGGTCTACCAACTTGGCACATTATTCCGAGCTTCAGCTCTTTATCTGCAACATGAGCGTACTAGTAGTATTTGCCTTTAACTGACGTGAAGATTAAATGGGTTGGTATTTATAAAGTACTTAGATTGTGCCTGAAATATAGACATTTCTGTTAAATAAATATATAGTCTTCAAAGAACAGAAATGTCATGACTTCCTTATTCCTTTTTGGGGGCAAGAATTCAAAGTGTTTCATCATCTGGAAGCAGCTGTCCTGAAGGCTTCTTGAAATTCAGCATGGTTCATTCATTCATTCTCCAAATACTTATGATTCTTCAGTTATCTTCAGATACTTTATTACTGGTCATGATATAAAGCCTGCCCTGGCAGTATGCTGAAGCCAGCTCATACTAGCTCGTGAAAGCCAATTATTAAGTTTTCAGGGATTGTGCGAGTTGTAATTGGAAGCTGGAAGTCTGCTGTTTGTACTTACACCACAGGAAACTACAAAGGCTGTAAATCAGCCCCACGCCCACCTAGCACGTGTACCAGCCCACCACTGTGGAATAGTAGAGGAGGCAAAGCCTAGTTAAGTAATTGCAGAAATTAATAAAAGTTGGAGATTCTGGTTTATGCCACAAAGGAGAGCATTTTCTGCGGTGCTGGAAGAGCTTGTAGCCAAGAGACTGACCTTGTCCAGGAGATCAGGGAGGACTCCCTGAGCAAGTGACAGATGAGCTAGAGCCTGAAGGGACAGAACTAATGAAGTGAATGAGGAGGGGGTGGGGGTCCTGAAAGACATCGCTGAGGCTGAGGCTGTAGCACAGAGTGTGGATCAAGATGTGCCTGAACGGACGAATGGATCAAGCAGATGTGGTTTATCTATACCATGGAANCTGGGGGGGGGGGGGAGGTTGACATTAGCATATTTGCATCGCAAAGAGATTACTGTGAAAAGTGGTTTATGGAGTCAGGTGAGTGCTCCGAAGAGACTACTGCAATAGTCCAGGCAAGACATGATGGCAGCTCACACGAGGGAGGTGGCAGTGGAGAGGAAGAAAGGAAGGTAGAGCTGAGTGATCCTGGTGGGGGGTTGGGAAGGTAAAACCCCCAGGATGCGCCCTGGGGCTGAATACGGGCGAAAGGGAAGATCTGTCTGCTGGTTAGTAGAACTCCAGCACTCCACCCAGGAGGTGGTGGGAGGTGATGGCCCTGCTCCGCTTTGTGCAGACACACCCACTGCTGGCTCAGGGAGTGATAAGCCACAACCGCTGCCCCTGTGCACTGCCCTCAATTGTGTGAAGAGCTGCAGGACCTAAAAACCACACGGCAGAGAGATCAAAGAAAGGAAGCAAAAACAGGCATTCGGCACCAGAAAGAATATCCCCCCCCACCACACACACACACCCCAGTCTAAATAATCTGTCCTAGGAGGTAGTAGTAAACTCCTCGCTTTGGGGATGTTGCAGCGGAAGCGAGACTGGCACACAGCAGGGAAGCCACAGAACTTAGGGATAGGCTTTTCCAATCACAAGAGTCTCTGAGAATATAGTTTTCTGCAGAAACTCTGCCTCACTACCACCACTATACTTTTTCCTAACAGGTTTGCATTAATAATACCAATCCCCCCCCCTTCCCTGTCCACGCCGTCTCCCATGTAACTCTGCAGGACCCTTCCAGCACTGGAACTCGGTCATCTGACTTGGTCTGACCACTAGAATGAGGAAGAAGTGGTGATGTGTCAGTTCAGAGCCTTGAGTGACTGTAAATGTTTCTGTTGGCTTCTGCCATCACCCTGTGAAAGATGTTCCAGGTCCGTCCATAGGTGAGGAGGAAAACAAGATACCGAGCAGAATTGCCCCAGCCTAGGTGCCTCAAGGCAAGCCCAGACTAGAGACCCCGGGGACCGCAGAGGTATGAGCAAAACCCAGCCCCACCCGCTTCCCACCTCCTGACTTCGGAACTTTTATAATCAATGTCTGTTACATTTAGCCGTGGAGTGTCAGTGGGATTTGTACACTTTTGTTATACACTTTTGTTCATGTCCTTCCCCTTCTCCCCTTGCTTATCAGGCACAACTCATTCTCTTAAGCCCAGTTTAATGCTCATCTTCTTCATGAATTCTAAAATAATCTCTTCACCCTCTAAATTCTTAGGACTGCTCGATCACCGTACCTTCCAGGGTGAAGCATCCCTTTGCAGCCTTTATACCACCAGACTTAGGAACTGCCCTCACCAGGTTGCTGTGGTGACATTCTTCTTGTAATGCCTTTATTGCTGGCTCAGGGCAAGATCTTTACTGTTTGGGCCAGAATTAAGACGAGTGGGGGACCCTGCCTGGGAACTCTTCCCTCCCCTTGCCTCTTAGCCATTTCCCTGCCTGAGTCTTTGCTCATCTGCTTATCTTCTGCCACAATCCCTAGGACAGCCTTCTGTTGAAAGAAGGAAATACTGTTAAGAACTACCAGGCTTTCCCTGAGATACCACCTCACGCCGGTCAGAGTTGCTAAAATGAACGAATCAGGAGACTAGAGATGCTGGCGAGGATGTGGAGAAACGGGCACCCTCCTACACTGTTGGTGGGAAATGCAAATGGGTGCAGCCCCTCTAGAAAACAGTGTGGAGGTCCCTCAAAAAATTAACAACAGAACTCCCCTATGACCCAGCAATAGCACTGCTAGGAATTTACCCAGGGGACACAGGAGTGCTGATGCCTAGGGGCACATGGACCCCAATGTTCACAGCAGCACTCTCCACAACAGCCAAAACATGGAAAGAGCCTAAGTGTCCATCAACAGACGAATGGATCAAGATGTGGTTTATCTATACGATGGAATCCTACAAGGCAATGAGAAAGAATGAAATCCTGCCATTTGCAGCAACATGGATGGAACTGGAGGGTATTATGCTAAGTGAAATAAGTCAGTCAGAGAAAGACAGATACCATATGTTTTCACTCATATGTGGATCTTGAGAAATTTAGCAGAAGACCACTGGGGAAGGGAAGGGGGAGAAAGTTACAAACAGAGAGGGAGGGAGGCAAACCATAAAAGACTCTTAAATACAGGGAACAAACTGAGGGCTGATGAGGGGTGGAGGAGCAGGGAAAGTGGATGATGAGCTTTGAGGAGGGCACTTGTTGGGATGAGCACTGGGGTTTGCAGGGAAGCCAATTTGACAATAAATTATATTTAAAAAAATAAAACACAGGGAAAAGCAAAAGAAAAAAGAAAAAAGAACTACCTGGCTTTCCACTGAAATGTTTGGATGACGAAACACAAATAGACAATAACTGTATCTGTGTACTATAGTGAATTGAGCAGCCTAAGTGTTCACTGGCCTGTAATTGTGTTTTGTATCCTCACTCTTGCTGTGGCTTCGGGGTGGGCAGAGCGCGTTTCCTCATCTCTTGACTGTGTGGTTCCCGTGGGCCAAGCAGAGGTTTGAAATGTGCTTGTGTAATTGCACTTTCCCTCTTATCTGCTGACGTTACCATGAAAAAAAAAAACGTATCCCATGTAGCTTCTGCCCTTCTAGCCTGATCCTCAAAAGGAGACAGTGGAGCAGAGAAGTCCAGCCAGACCTCAGATCTGAAGCAAAGCTGTCCCAGCCCACCCACAGTCACAGGAGTGCGGAATAAATGCACTGAGATTCTGAGGTTGTTATACAGCAAGAGTTGACTGATAACACTTACACAGGCTGTGCGTGGGCCCTCCTGCCCCCCATCGCTGTTACACTGCACAAAACCATTATGGGGTGGGGATGGTAATCACCTCATTCTGCAGATCGTGAAGCTGAAGCTTAGAGACGTTGAGCAACTTGCCCAGAATCACACAGTCAAGTCAGAATTCGGTTCTCTGATGTGTCCTCTGTGACCAGCCGTGTCTGACTATAGTCCTCTTCTGGCCACTGGTTTTACCCATGTGAACTTTGTCTTTCCCTGTTTGGTCTCGGCGGAAAAATGAGATGACAAAGGAGGAAGTGCATATCCTTTCCTCGTCTAAGCTGGTGGCATAAACATTGGTTCAAAACTTAATTATCATATCCTGGATGCCAACCTGGGAAGCAAACCCCCCATCTGGGCCCTGTTGCTGTAGGAGAATGTTTTCCAAGTTCCACACACTGATTTTACACTTGGACTCTGAGCTGTGGTCCTTCAGATTGGGCGGCATCTGTGTGTGCAAATGCACATGGTTCTTTGTGTTTTGATTTTGCCTGTGTTTATGTCTAATGATCTCCTGGAAACCCTGGCCAAATGTCTAAAGCCAATGGCATGTCACGGGTATTTACATTTACCTGCAACTATGGCTTTGAGGACCACTGAATCTGGCCACACAAACTCTGAGTGCTCAACTCTGGGGACACCACTTACATCGTTCCTTTGGAGTTGTGAATATGGTGGCCTTGGTCCTCTTATTACAGATTGCAGACCCCAGTTACCCAACTGGTAAAATGCCATTGGCACTGGCCCCAGCTACACTGTGCCTTGTAGCTAGAGAGCCAGGTGGTTCAAATATCTCCTAGAGAGAATCACAGACTAAGAAGTGAGGGACTATTAAAGATACGTGCAGCCCCAAATCATAGCTCTCTGGTTCAGAGTTTCTCTGGTAATGACACCCCAAGCATTGTCTTCTACCTCTTTCTTTATTGCAACTCACCATAAAAACATTTAACATGAGGAACTTTTAAAGAAGTTTTCCTGGTGTCCTTGTATCCTCATCCCAGATAGAGCCCCACAATTATCCCTAAAACCAACCATTGTGATTGGAGGACTTCTTTGTGCCAAGCAATGTACTAGGTGCTGGCGATGATTCAGAAATGGTCTTGGCCTTTCAGTGAGATAAGAAACAGTAATCCAGTATGGCAGGCACGAGTGTAGACATCCATGCAAGGTCTTATGGGAGCACAGAGGAAAGGACACCTCTCCTCCTTCAGGGTTGCGTAAAACTTCAGGAAGGAGGTAATATTTGCATTAATCCCTCCAGGTATGAGTGGGAGTGCAGGTGGGGCAAGGAGAGGAAGCCATGTCCGGGAGAGGCACAGTGGAAGCCAAGGCGTAGAGTTACGGAGATGCCCGGTGGGCTCACGGGATGCCGTCTACCTACAGCTGCCCTGCCTAACAGAGCAGCCACCAGCCACATGTGGTTACTAAATAATTAAACGTGGCTGGTCTTAACAGAAATGTGTTAAAACACTTTCTATATTTCAAAGACTTAGTATAAAAAAAGAAAATATAAAAGTTAATATTTTCATTATTGACTACATGTTGAAATTATAATATCTTGGATTATACTGGATACAATGTTGTGATTTATAAGAAATATATATTTGGTCATTCAGATGACCAAAATTCACTTTTCGTGCATATTTGGTCTTCCTCCATGATTCCCAGTTCACAGCTCCCCAAACGTTTAGAATTTCCTAAGTGGAAAAGGGCAATGGAACCACCTTTTGTCCTAATATTTGGTCTCTCATCCTCAGCTCCTGGAATCGCTTGAGGGCCATTAAGTTGAAATGAGTATCTTGTTGTTTATAATCATTTCCTTTCCACCACGGCTGGGTTTATGGTAATGAGGCGATTTTTGGAAAGCACCTAAGGATTGAGCATGGTTACCAGCGGGACCAACCATGGAAAGAGGATTGCAACTTTCAGTCCTGTCCCCTGGCCTCCAGGAAGGGGTGAAGGGATGGAGGTTGAATCCGTCACCAATGGCCGATGATCTAATCAATTGTTCCTATGTAATAAAAACCTCCACAAAAACCCAAAAGGACAGGGTTCAGATCACTTCTGGAGTAGTGAATACATGGAATTTGGGGGGAGATTAGTGCACCAGGACAGAGCATGGAAGCCCCACACCCCTTCCTCATGGCTTACCCCAGGCATCTATTCCATATGGCTGTTCCTGAGTTATATCTTTTTATAATAAATTGGTAATATAGTAAGTAAGCTGTTTTGCTGAGATCTGTGAGCCAATATTGCAGTGTGATTCAGACCAAGGAGGGTGTCATGGGAGCTTTGATTTATAGCTTGTCAGCCAAAAGCACAGGTGACAGCCTGGACTTGTGATTGGTGCCAGAAGTCGAGGGGTGGGCAGTCTTGTGGGACTGAGCCCTTAACCTGGGGAATCTGATATCTGATGCAGTCTTTGGTAGATAGTGTCAGAACTGAGAACCCAATGGGTGTCTGAGAATTGCTTGTTGGTGGTGGTGGTAGCGAACCCCCCCCCCACACACTGGATGGTGATCAGAAATCATTTATTGGGTTAAATAAAAGATATTATTCAAAATTAATTTCATCTTGGTTTCTTATACTTTTTAAACATGGCTACTAAGAAAATTAAATTACTATGTGACTTATAGTTCTATCAGACAGCACTGGTCTAGAAAAGCTAGGGCAGTAGAAGATATTACATTCAGAACTCAGCCTTTAATTCAGCTGTGGGCTTGAAATGAGTCTGTAGATACACTCAACTTGCCACACAAATCACAGTCCCAGCCACATGCTACTACGTGGCACCCAGCCTCTTCACGCTTTTATGTTCTCTGCCCAATCTCGGAAGCATCTGTGCTTCTGATTCTGCTATGTGGACCTATGTGATGGCCACACTTTTTGGAGTGGCAGCCAAAGTGTTTAGTGTCTCAGCTTTTCGAGGCCAGGGCTGTCCAGTTGAGATATAATGTTAGAAAAAGTTGATCCATGCTGCAAACCCAAACCAAGTCCCAACCAAGTAAGTTCTCAGGGGGCTGTGTGAGGTCTCCAATCAAATTATTGCCAAATCCAAACCAGACAGGTTCCTGCCCGAGGCTGGGTATTCAGCCATGACTTAGCGATCAGGCACCCCCCCCCCCGCAGTGGGCCATTTGCC
>NW_027551576.1:1886788-1888083 GCF_008692635.1 Crocuta crocuta | reverse complement strand
TCCCCCCCTCCCCCAGTGGGCCATTTGCTTCTCATCAAGCCATGAGTTATGATATGCTGTGCCCATTTCTAACTGCCCATCTGTTTTCCTCTTTGGAGAATGGAGAGGGGACAGGTGTTTGTCACTGCCCCAAGCAGATCTTTCTCAACTGTCTTCTTGCAGATCTCCTTACTCAGCCCATACCACGAATAGTGTGTAGTCTATGTTACCATCATCTCCAAATTACATTTGAGCAAACCAGGTTGGAAAGAGTTTGAATGGCCTGCACAGCTTGTAAGTGGGGTTGCTGGGGGCTTGGATTTGGGTCTCCTGGCTCCAAAGTCATTTTTCATTGTCCAGCCTATCCTCAGCCTTAATGTGTTATTCAACCTCCCAAGTTCTAGTCATCAAACTCTGTGTTACTGAAGAGAATGGTGGCTGCTGTCACAGATAAACTCTGAAATCTTGGTGCTTTCACACATTTGAAGTTTACTGTCAATAATGCAAAGCCCTGTACAAACGTTTGGCAGGCAGCCTTCCATGCGGGGATGCAGGGATGTAGGTTTCACTCATGTTGTAGCTCTATTCTGGTCAACATGGGCCTCCCAAGCTCTCTCCTGGCACCTTCATGGCTGCCATGGCAAGATGGAATGCAGTGGATGTCCTACTGGAGGACGCAAGGGACAGACGCTACATTAGGCAGCAATTGCATTCTACTTCTCATACAGAGACCCCAAATGACAATGTCTTTTTTTTTTTTACAAATAGTTTATTGTCAAATTAGTTTCCACATAAGACCCAGTGCTCATCCCCACGAGTGTCCTCATCCATGCCCATCCCCCCTCCCCCCCNTTGATTGTTTAAGTACGCTGGTGACCAGAGGTAATCAGGTCAGTGTTCTGCGGAAAAAAAGAAAAGAAAAAAAAAAAACAACCAAAACCAAAACCAAAAACAACACACACACAAAAAAGGGGGGGTGGGTGGAAGGGAGGAGGGCAGCTCTTAAGCAGGGATGGGCGTGGTGTGATCCAATGAGTCAGGCGGGAGTTCTGCCTGGAGGTTGTAGGGAGGAGAGTGGCGGTGCTCCACCTCGTTTTTATAGGCGTGTAAACTCCCAGGGCCAGGGGCTCAGGCAAAGTTTGTTGCGCTTTTCGACCCAGGCCAGTCCCAGCCCCCAAATCCCAGGCCAAGCACCCCACTGAAATTGCTGCAGGCGGTCCCCTGGCTTCCCCCTCTGGGCGATTCCAATCTTCCAGGCTGGCTCTGGGGGCGGAGCCAGAAGCCGCGGCTCCTTCTCCTCCGGGTGGGGCTGGGGG
>NW_027551576.1:1808004-1886769 GCF_008692635.1 Crocuta crocuta | reverse complement strand
TTTAGCGCCTTGCCCTCCCTCTAGAGCTCCAGCCAGCCAGGAGCACGGCCGCCGGTGCCTGCGCGCCTCCTCAGGGGTCCAGGCCCGCCTCGAGGGTAATGGCTGCAGGTGCCACCTCTCCCCACCAGCCAGGAGCCACCACAAAGAAGCAACTCGCGAGCGCAGCCCCTCCTGGGCGACTGGGACCGTGGAGGGGTCTGACACGCAGGTATTTTGTGCGCAAAGATTTTCTACCCCCCGAGCGGAGGTTTTTCCCCCCCGAGTGGAGGTTTTTCTGTTTCGGACTCTCTTTTCCCCCTCTCACTCCCCACGGAGGGGGTGGCCCGTCTCTCCAGTCTCCAATCCAGGCCCGGTTTTTACTTCCCCAGTTCGCACTCACGTTAGAAGGCTTTCTCAGTGGAGTCTGCGTCCTTTCTCTCCCAATCTCTTGGGTGTGGTACGGCTTCCTATGGCTTCAGATCTTTTCCGTGTGATGCCTGGGCGCGAGTGCAGGTTCGGAGCTCCCTACTTCTCCGCCATCTTGCCCCCTACACGATGACACTTTTAAATTGTGAACTATGCATAGTATAAATTTGCTATTTTAACTGTTTTTAAGTGTACAGTTCATTGGCTGTGTACATTCACATTGTTGTGCAGTCATCACCGCCTTCCATCTCCAGAAGTTTCCCATCTTCCAACACTGAAATTGTGGATCCATTCAACACTAATTCCCTTTTCCCCCTCCCCCAGCCCCTGGCAACCACCAATCTACTGTCTGTCTCTCTGACTTTACTACTCTGGGTACCTCATAGCAGTATTGTATGATACAGAGTGGAATTGTATGATATTTGTCTGTTTGTGACTGGCTTATTTCAGGTAGCGTGATGTTTTTAAGGTTCGTCTTTGTTGTGGTGTGTGTCAGGAGCTCTTTCCTTTTTGAGGCTGAATAAGATTCCGTTGTATGTATAGACCATATTTTGTCGATCCGTTCACCTATCAGTGGACACTTGATTGCTTCCACCTCTTGGCTACCGTGAGTAATGCTGCCGTGAACATGGGTGTGCAAATATCTGTTTGAGGGAAAAAAGAAAAAGATCCCTGTGGAAAGAGGAAGAGAAAGTAGAAAATGTATGCTCGTATCTTAACCTCATGAACCTGGAGTGGCATGCAATTTTTCAGCTCACACTTCATTGGCAAGAACTGGTCACAGGGTGTGCTAGTTATCTATTACTGGATAACAAATTACGCTAAAACATAGTGGCTTAAAGTGATAAGCATGTACTATCTATGGTTTCTGTGGCTCAGGAAATAAGGAGAAGCACCACTGAGCAGTTGTGTCTGAGGGCTCCTCAGGAGACTGCAGAAATTCTGCAGAGACTGCAGAAATGGGCGGTGGCCACAGTCATCAGAAGGCTTGACTGGCATGGGAGGACCTGCTTCCAAGAAGGTGCACCCTCATGGCTATTGGCAAGAGGCTTCAGTTCTCTGCCAGGTAGATCCCTTCATAGGGCTTCTTGAATGTCCTCAGAACACGACAGATCGCTTTCCCCAAAGTAAGTGATCCAAGAAAGCAAAGTAGAAGCTGTAGTATCTTTTATGGCCTAGGCTCAGAAACTATACACCATCATCTCTGCAATACCCGATTGGTTATGCAGGTCAGTCCTAGTCAGCGTGAGAGGAGACCACCGAAGAATGGGGTCAGCAGGAGGAAGGGTCAGTGGGGACTGTCTCGAAGTCAGGCCACTACTGATGCTCTTGCCTCTGGGAAATGTGGTTCCTGTCTGGGCAGCCATTTTCTATCAATGACTCTATATGTATAAGGGGTGATAGTTGGTGGACAGCTGGTCATCTTGGCCATAGACCTCTTTCCAGGAGTTTCAGAGGTGTCTCTGTCTACCTTTGTGACCTGACCCCCAGTCTCCCCTTCTGTATAATGAGCTTGTTCTTTCCTGCTAGCTGGAAACTAGCTCTGATATCCCTGTCTTGGCTTCTAGCCCAAGTAAAAGCCATGGCTGGCGTTCATTGGTGCAGGACAGACCCAAGTCTCAGGGAGGCACAATGAGGGTAGAGGCATCATCAGAAAAGTAGGGGTGGGGGCTGAATTCAAGGGCTGGAGGCCCAGGAACATGTCAGAGAAGAGCACTAGTTTTAGAGCCAGGAGGCTGGGTTCAAAATCCCCTCAAAATTTTTTGTCCTTGGGTGAGTAGTTTCACCTCTTTGAGTCCAGTTTTCTGTATAACAGGAAACAACCAACATTGATCTTATAGGGTTATTAGGATTACTGATCTATTCCAGTGTTTCCCAGACTTGTACTCACCACATCTGTCTTCTTGTTGCTTTTTTTTTTCATATTTGTATGCTATCTGTAGTATTATGTAAATTATATCTATTTATACCTTTATTGGTATGTAATTCACATAATATAACTTACCATTTAAGGTATACAATTCCATGATTTTAATATATTCACATAGTTGTACAAGTATCACCATAGTTTTTGAATACCTCAATTTTCATCAATCCGAAAAGAAACCTTATTGCCTTTAGCAGTCGCTCACCATTTTTCCATAACCCACCCCTTCCCCAGCCTAGGAAGCTTCCAATCTAGCTGCTGTCTGTATGGATCTTACCCATTCTGGACAGTTCATATAAATGGAATTATAAAATATGTGGCCTTTTGTGTCCAGCTTCTTTCACTTTCACTTAGAGTAATGTTTCCAAGATTCATCCACGTTATAGCATCAGTACTTCATTACTTTTTCTGGCTGAATAATGTCCCACTGCATGAATAAACTACATTGTATTTGTCCATTCCACAGTTTGATAGGCCTTTGGGTTGTTTTGAACTTTTCGTTGTTATGACTAATGCCGTGAACATTCATGTATGAGATTTACATGGACATATGTTTTCAATTCTCTTGGGTCTATCTTTAAGAGTGGAATTGCTGCATCATATGGCAAGTCTATGGTTAGTCTTTGGAGGAACTGCTGGCCTATTATATGAGGAGGTGGCACCATTTGACATTCCCACCAGCACTGTATCAGGATCCCAGTTTCTTCACGTTCTTGCCAGCACTTGATGTTATTTTTATTATAGCCATTCTAATTAGTGTGAAGTGGTATCTCATTGTGGTTTTTCTTCCTCATTGTGGTTTTTGTTTGCTTTTTCTTTCCATTGATTCATTTTGTTTGTATTTAAAAGAGACTTTGTTTTGCTACCCTAAGTGGAAGGACAGTATTGTTTACCACCAGTAGAAGGTAACCCATTAAGAATATAACTGTTAAGGTGACACTTGTCTGTGTAGCACATGCTGTAATTGATGTTTACCACATTTGGTGAAATACCAGTAGTATCTAAGTAAGGGTCTTACTGTTACCTCTGGCATAGGATTCATGTTTTATAAATGATAAGCTATCATCTTTGTCATTTCTCATTATTACTGTTGTTTGTGAGGCATAACCAAGGGATAAGAAGGGAGTTTTGTTGTGTTTGTTTTTCAGAAAGAGAGTGAGGCAGCATTCAGAGATCAGAAAAAAAGGTCCTTAATAACGAATCTAGCTAGTGGGAGAGAGCAGCCTTAGAAATTGAAAACAACCAGTAGGTGGATGATAAGAATTTGTAAAGTAGGATTAAGTATAACATTTGAGATCCACATGCTATGCTTTCCCTTTTGTCTTCTTCCAGATCCTTTGGGAAACTCCTTTCCCAACTCTATTTTAGTTTTATCCAAAAATATTTATCAAGCATCAATATATGTCAAGTTCTGTTCAAGATACCAGGGATACAGTGGTCAAGAGTTTAGACAAAGTCCCTCTTTTGAAGGAGCTTTTTTTTTTTTTAATTTTGTTTTTGTTTCTGTTTTAAATTTTTTTTTTTTTTTGAGAGAGAGAGAGAGAGGCAGGCAGAGGGAGAGAGACTCCCAAGCAGACTCCGCACCACCAGTGAGGAGCCTGATGGGGGGCTCGAACTCACGATCATGATCAGATCATGAATGTGAGATCATGATCCGAGCTGAAGTCCAATGCTCAACTGACTGAGCCACCCAAGGTGCTCCATCATGGAGCTTTTTTGTATCCTATATTCTACAGAGAAAAAAATGAAAAGGGCAACAGGGTCAGGGAAGGGGGTCTCCTTTTGGTAGAGTGGTTGAAGAAGGCCTCTCTGAAGTGGTAGCATTCTAGCCCAAGACCTGAGAAGGAGACAGTCCTGTAGCATCTTGAGAAAAGCGTTTGGGTAGCTTTGGTGGGGGGGTGTCCTGCATGGTGCTAGGTCTGCCTCTGGCCTCATTGGTTGGTGCCAGAATGAGCATGTGATCCAGAAGAGCCAATCAGAGCCTGCCCTGAGATTGATGTATAAATATGGGGAGTAACTAGTTGCTTAGTGGTTTCTTTGTGACCTTGAGCAATTCCTTTCCTTTCTCTGATCCTCATTTTACTCATCTGTGAAACAAAAAGCTTAAACCACGTGTCACGTTAGCCTCTGCGACCTCTAACTGACAGCTCCAGCGTTTCAAACCAAAGCATCACAGCACTGGCTTCTTTGGTGGGGGAGGGGGTCTGACCGCCCTCTTCCCCTTCTCAGATATACTTCAAATAACAGTCTTACTAATAGAAGCTGGCCCCTATTAAAAGTCTGCCTAACAGGGGTCCTATCTTGTAGAAGTTTGATTGATAAGATCCATTTACAGTCTTTGTATTTGTTGCACAACTAGAGTATGGGAAGAAGGCCCTGGGCTCAAAAGCTATTTCTGCCTCTTACTAGTTGGGTGAACCTGAATCAGAATCATAACTTCTCTGAATCTCAGTTTCTTCATCTAAAAAGCAAGTCTAATAATAATATTTACATCATGGGGTCTTTTTGAGAAGGAAATGAGCTGTCACATGCATCTGTCATTCCCAGAGCTTGTGGTTTGTGGGTCAATATCCACCGTCCCCACTAGACTATAAGCACCATGAGGGCATGAACTGAAATTGCTTTTACATGCAAGTTAGCCATTATTATCATCATCATTATTGTTATTTTTTAAATGTTTTATTTATTTCTGAGAGAGAGGGAGACAGCGTGAACAGGGGAGGGTCACAGAGAGAGGGAGATATAGAATCTGAAGCAGGCCCCAGGCTCTGAACTGGCAGTCAGCACAGAGCCCGTCGCGGGGCTCGAACCCACAAACCGGGAGATCATGACCTGAGCTGAAGTCCGACGCTTAACTGACTGAGCCACCCAGGCGCCCCATCATTATTGTTATTTTGAAGGTCATTATTGAATTTTGTCTTTTTAAATAGCTATGCCAATCTGTTACCAAGATTGTAAAAAAGCCTGGGCTAAGATAGGGCTTTTTAGGGGTCTCCAGTGAATATGTTACCTTAAAACAGATGGAAATAGCATAAAGAAAAAAGGTCAGACATCTATTTAGCGCCTCCAGTATGCCAAGCAGTGTGCCTTCACATGCCAGGCCCATTGACCCCTCACCACAATCCCATGAAATGAGTGTGACTGTTATTCCCATGGTGCAAACGAGAAATTGGAAGCCCAGAAAGGTTAAAAAACTCATCCAAGGTCACACAGCTAACAAGTGACTCAGATGAAACGCAGACCAGCCTGGCTCCAGAGGCCAACTTCTCCCTATGTCTTCAAGATGAAGTTCTTCATAAGTGATAGGAAGAATCTGTACCTGGTCAGGAGTCAAGGAGGTTTGTATTCTCTGGCAATTGAAGAGGAAAAGAGAGATGCTGCATGGAAACTGAGGCAGAGCTTTTGTGCAGAGAGGGTGATCTTGGGCTAAAAACAGTAGGAGGTATCTACTTGTATGACCAAAGAGCTGGGATCCCAGAGTGACCAGAACCCAAGTACTGCTTGTTGAATGCCACTGTGTGCTATGCCCAATGCTTAGCTCTACAGGCATTCCATCACAACAATGCCAGGAGATGGGGATGTTAAAAGCCAGACCTTATAGATGGGTAAACTGAGGCTCACAGAGGGAAAGCTATTTAGTGGAGGTCACACAGCTAGTAAGGAGCAGAATCTGTGTTTTAATGCTCATCTGCCTAATTCCAAAGCCCATACTGTTTCACAGAACCAAACAAAATGAAGTGATAGCTGCCCTTTCTAGTGCAGGATCTTCAGGGGTAAATCAACAGACAAAAAACAGTGGAGCAAAAAAGATCCCCAAATCAATGGGGTGTTTCTTGCACCCCTCCTCACTCTCGGACACACTCCAGCCCACCTTTCCTGGGCCCTTTTGTTACCTTTCCCAATCTGTGTGCCTGGGTCCCTGGGGATCTTTGGAGATGATGGGATTCCTTAGGCTATTTTTATCATTTCAGTGATAAAATTAAAATAGCCTAAAATTATAGTTTCCTACACTAAGAAGATACAAGAGAACTGACGCAGCATTTGTTTCTATTGAAGGTAGACTGATGATCCTCAAAGAAGCTTTTTTTCTTTTTTTCCTAGCAGGAGAGAGAAGAAAGCTAAGGACCAAAGTCAGGACCTCAGGATGTGATAGCTAATTTAAAGACATTTAAATGACCAGCCAAGGTAGGTCTGTTATGCTAAGATCATCACCCTCCAGCCTGCGGTTTTCTGGAAAGTGGGTGGGGAGTCCTGGTTTATTTCATTCACTGAGTTCCCATGTCATTTGCCCCTTCCTCCAAGGAGCCCTCTATGAGTGACTGACAACTCCCACCAAATCCTCTTTCCAGCACCCTGTTAGTCTCCGTCACGGTGCTTTCCACACAGTAAACCAGCCTTTATTGTTTCAAGTGTTCCATACAAAAGAAATGCATCTAAGCCATAGTTCTACAGCTGGGTGAATCATCACAGGGTGAGAAGCCATCGTAACCGACACCCAGATAGAACAAGGCCAATGCCAGAAGCCCCTCATGCTCCCTCGCAGTCACTGTTGCTCCTAAGAAGAGCTACTGCCCTGACTTTCAACGCTGTAGACTATTCTTTGCTGTTTATGAAAAAAAAAAAAAAAAGGAATCCTCCTGTGGGTACCGTGGGTCTGGCTGGCTCTTCTACTCAGTGTGATTGAGGGGATGGGAAGTACTTCATCCATGTGGTTATAGTTTGTTCCTGTGGTGTTAACATACCGCAATTTATTTATTCCACAGTTGATGGACATTCTCGTTGTTTCCGCTTTGGGCTGTTAGGAATAGCACTGCTGTGAACATTTTTGGATATGTCTTTTGATGAACTTATGCACACATTCCTGTTGGTTATATTTCTAAGAAGTAGAAATACTGGATCTTGGGATGTGTGTATTTCAATTTAGTAGATCCAGTCAAAGAATTTTCAAAATGGTTACACAATTAGCCCTTTTACCAGCAATGTATGAGAGTCGTTTTTGCTCCACGATCTCGCAAGCACTTATTATTTTCTGCCTTTTTAATTTTAACCATCCTGTTGGCTATTTAATAATATTGTATTGGGTTTTTAATTTGCATTTTTGAATTTCCTTGATGAGTAATGATATTTAGCACTTTCCACATGTCTTTTGACCATTCATATGTCCTCCTCTGCGAAATGCCTGTTCAGGTTGTTTGCCCATTTTTCCATTGGAATTTTTCCTTTTTTTGAGAGAAAGACAGAGACAGATACAGTACATATGGGAAAGAGGCAGAGAGAAAGGAGGACAGGGAATCCCAAGCAGACTCCACACTGTCAGTACAGAGCCTGATGTGGGGCTCAAACGCAACAAAACCATGAGATCATGACCTTAGCTGAAACTCACAGTCAGATGCTCAACTGATTGAGCCACCCAGGTGCCCCAGATAATCTGCCTATTTTATTTACTTGTAGGAGTTCCTATTAAATTCTGATAGACTGGGGCTCCTAGATGGCTCAGTTGGTTAGGTATCCAACCTCACCTCGGGTCATGCTCTCCCCATTTGTGGGTTCGACCCCCGCATCAGACTCTGTGCTGACAGCTTGGAGCCTGGCTCCTGCTTTGGATGTCTGTCTCTCTCTCTGCCTCTCCCCTGCTCGCTCTCTGTCTCTGTCTCTGTCTCTCTCTCTCTCTCAAAAGTAAATAAACATTTTTAAAAATTCTGATAGAAGTGTTGTCAGATATATATGGTAAATACATTCTCCCACCATGTGGCTTTCCTTTTTAATAACTTCGATGTTGTATGCGTTTGTTTTCAGATTAAGAAATTTTTGCATGCTTAATGTGACATAGATATTTTCTTAGGTTTTCTTCTAAAAGTTGTATGGCTTATGGCTTTACTTTTCACATTTAAATCTATAATCCAACTGGAATTTGTTTTTGTGTATGATATGAGCTAGGAGGCAAGATTTTTTTCCCCTCTTCTGGTTACTTAACTGCTCTGGCAGCATGTATTGCAAAGATATCCTTTCTCCCCTGAATTGCTGTTGACACTGTTATATTACCATATATGTGTGGATCTTTTCTGGACCCTCTGTTTTGTTCTGTGAGTCTATTTGGCCTTGTGCCAGTACCACACTATCTTAATTATTACAGTTTTTCCTGTGGCTTGAAATCTCCAACTTCGTCTGATTCTCTAAGATTGCCTTAGCTCTCCTAGATCCTTCCATTTCCATATACTGTACATCTTAAAAATAAGCTCTCAATTTCCATAAAAAACCAATAGGGGTTTTGTGATCTATAGATCACATGGAGAGGAGTTAACATCTTGACAATAATGAGCCTTCCTGTCACGAACATGGAATCTCTCTCCATTTATTCAGATCCTCTTTGATTGCTTTCAGTCATGTTTTGTAATTTTCAAGGTAGAGATCTTGCACCTCTTTTGTTGAATACATTCTTAGATATTTTACATTTTATGATCTTACATTTTATTTACATTTTTATGATCTTGTACATGGTGTTTTTAAAGCTCCATTTTCCCATTGCTTGTTGTTAATATATGAAAATACAGTAGAGTACAATTGATTTTTTATAGATTTATTGAGGTAGAATTGAAGTACAGTAAGCTGTACCTGTTTAAACTATACAGCTGATCTGTTTTAACATCCATATACACTATGAAACTATCACCACAGTCAAGGTAATGAAGACATCCATCACTCCCCAAACTTTCCTCATAACACTTTATATATAAAACATTTTTTTCTACCCCTGCCTGTCACTGTACAACAACCAACCTGCTTTCTGTCAGTGTATATCAGTTTGCATAGTCTAAATTTTTTATACAAATGGAAATTCATTCAATATTTACTTTGGAGAATATATGAGTTCTTTCACTAAGATAATTATCTTGAGATTCAGTCATGTTGCTGCATGCATCAATAGTTGGTTCCTTTTTTGTTGCTGAATATTCATTATATGGATATAACAGAGTTTATCCATTCACCAGTTGATGGATATTTGAGCTATTACTAGTTTTGTGCTATTATAAATAAGGCAGCTGTGAACATTTGTGTATAAGTCCTTCTATGGACATTTACTTTCAGTTCTCATGTATTGAGTAAATACCCAAGCACGAAATGGCTGATTCATATGGTAAGGGTGTATTTAATTTGGGGGAGGGGGGTATATTTAATTTTTAAGCAACTATAGTCTTGTTTCCAGAGTGACTCTACCACTCTATGTTCACAACAGCAGACGATGAAAATTCCAATTGCTTCACATTCTCACTAACACTTGGAGTGATCAGTTCTTTTCAATTTTAGTCATTCAGAGTGGTTGTAAAGTGGTATATTATTGTGGTTTGGATTTGCATTTCCCTAATGACTAATATTGTTGAGCATGTTTTCATGCACTTATTCACTATCTTCTTTGGTGAAATGACAGTTAAGATCTCTTAACATTTTTTATTGTACTCTTTGTCTTACTCTTGAGTTGTAAAATTTTTAAAATATATTTTACATACAAATCCTTTGTTGAATATTTGTTTTGCAATGTTTTTCTCCCAATTTGTGGCATGCCTTTTTATTTTCCTAAAAGTACCTGTTGAAAATGAAAGTTTAATTTTGATGGAAACCAATTAGCTAATTTTTTCTTTATAGCTTATGCTTTTTGTGTCCTATTTAATAATTTTTTAGTCAAAACTAAGATCACTGAGGTTTTCTCTCGGAAATATGTAGCAATTCAGGCCTTCTTTTTATTATTTAAAAATTTTTTTAATGTTTATTTATTTTGAGAGAGAGGCAGAGAGCAAGCAGGGGAGGGACAGAGAGAGAGGGAGACACAGAATCCAAAGCAGGCTCCAGGCTCTGAGCTGTCAGCACAGAGCCTGATGCGGGGCTCAAACCCACAAACTGTGAAATCATGACCTGAGCCGAAGTCAGACGCTCAACTTACTGAGCCACTCAGGCGCCCCACAATTCAGGCCTTCTAAAGAGGGAAGGAATGTCTCCTTCTTACACCTCAGGAGCTAAAAGAAGAACAGCAAATAAAGCCCAAAACCAGCAGAAGAAGGGAAATAATAAAGATTAGACCAGAAATAAATATTATCAAAATTAAAAAAAACAACAACAATAGAACAGATCAATGAAACTAGAAGTTGATTTTTTTTAAGAATTAACAAAGTTGATAAGCACTTGTTTAGCTTTATCAAAAGAAAAAGGAAAGAACCCAAATAAATAAAATCATAAACGTAAGAGGAGAGATCACAACCAACACTACAGAAATGCAAACAGTAATAAGAGAATATTATGAGCAATTATATGCCAACAAATTGGGCAATCTGGAAGAAAGGGACAAATTCCTAGAAACATATAAACTACCAAAACTGAAAGGAAGAAATCGAAAATTTGAACAGACCCATAACCAGTAAAGAAATTAAATCAGTAATCAAAAATATCCCAACAAACATAAGTCCAGGGCCAGATGGCTTCCCAGGGGAGTTCTACCAAACATTTAAACAAGAGTTAATATCTATTCTTTTGAAACTGTTCCAAAAAAATAGAAATGGAAGGAAAACTTCCAAACTCATTCTATGAGGCCAGATTTACCTTGATTCCAAAATCAAAGACTGTACTAGACAGTCTCCTTTTTAGAAAGGAGAATTACAGATGAATTTCTCTGATGAACATGGATGCAGAAATTCTCAATGAGATACTAGCAAGTTGAATCTAACAATACATTAAAATAATTACCACAATCAAATGGGATTTATTCCTGGGCTACAGGGGTGGTTCAACATCTGCAAATCAATCAGTGTGATAGACCACATTTATAAAAGAAAGGATAAGAACCGCATGAGCCTCTCAGTAGATACAGAAAAAGCATTTGACAAAATACAGCATCCTCCCTTGATAAAAAAAAAAAAAAAAAAAAAACCCTCAAGAAAGTAGGGATAGAAGGAACATACCTCAACATTATAAAGACCATATACCACTAATATCATCCTCAATGGGGAAAAACTGAGAGCTTTCCCTCTAAGGTCAGGAACATGACAGGGATGTCCACTCTCACCACTGTTGTTCAACATGGTATTGGAAGTCCTAGCCTCAGCAACCAGACAACAACAACAACAACAACAAATAAAACATATACAGATTGGCAAGAAAGAAGTAAAACTTCCACTCTTCACAGACAACAGGATACTCTGCGTGGAAAACCTGAAAGACTCCACCAATAAACTGCTAGAACTGATACGTGAATTCAGCAAAGTTGCAGAATATAAATTCAATGTACAGAAATCTGTTGATTTCTATATACCCATAAAGAAGTGTCAGAGAGAGAAATCAAGGAATCAATCCCATTGACAATTGCACTAAAAACCATAAGGTGTCTAGGGATAAACCTACCCAAAGAGGTAAAAGATCTATACAGTGAAAACTATAGAACATTTATGAAAGAAATTGAAGAAGATACAAATAAATGGAAAAACATTCCATGCTCATGGATTGGAAGAACAAATATTGTTAAAATGTCTATGCTACCCAAAGCAATCTACACATTCAATGCAATACCTATCAAAATAACACTAGATTTCTTCACAGAACTAGAACAAACTATTCTAAAATTTGTATGGAACTAGAAAAGACCCCACATAGCAAAATAATGTTGAAAAAGAAAACCAAAGCTAGAGGCATCACAATTCTGGACTTCAACCTATATTACAAAGCTGTAATCACCAAGACAGTATGGTACCGGCACAAAAACAGATACATAGCTCAATAGAATAGAATAGAATAGAATAGAAAACCAAAAGTGGACCCACAAATGTATGGCCAACTAATCTTTGACAAAGCAGGAAAGAATATCCAGTTGGAAAAAAATCTCTTCAGCAAATGGTGTTGGGAAAACGACGACATGCAGAATGAACCTGGACAACTTTCTTACACCATACACAAAAATACATTCAAAATAGATGAAAGACCTAAATCTAAGACAAGAAACCATCAAAATCCTAGAGGAGAACACAGGCAGCAACCTCTTTGAGCTTGGCTGTAGCAACTTTTTAATAGACATGTCTCTGGCAGCAAGGGAAACAAAAGCAAACATGAACTACTGGGACCTCATCAAGATAAAAAGCTTCTGCACAGCGAAGGAAACAATCAACAAAACTAAAAGGCAACCGATGGAATGGGAAAAGATATTTGCAAATGACACATTGGATAAAGGGTTAGTATCCAAAATCTCTAAAGAACTTATCAAACTCAACACCCCAAAATCAAATAATCCAGTGAAGAAATGGGCAGAAGGCAGGAATAGACACTGTTCCAAAGAAGACATCCCAATGGCAAACAGACACATGAAAAGATGCTCAACATTACTTACTATCAGGAAAATGCAAATCAAAACCACAGTGAGATACCACCTCACACCTGTCAGAATGGCTAAAATCAACAAGTCAGGCAACAGCAGATGCTGGCAAGGATGCGGAGAAAGGGGAACCCTTTTGCACTGCTGGTGGGAATGCAAAGTGGTGCAGCCACTCTGGAAAACAATATGGAGATTCCTCAAAAAATTAAAAATAGAACTACCCTATGACCCAGCAATTGCACTACTAGGTATTTATCCAAAGGATACAAAAATACTGATGTGAAGGGGTACAGGCATCCAGTGTTCATAACAACTCTACCAACAGTAGCCAAAGTATGGAATGAGCGCAAATGTCCATTGACGGATGAATGGATAAAGAAGATGTGGCATACATGTACAATGGAATACTACTTGGCAATCAAAAATTGTGAAATATCGTCATTTGTAACAATGTGGATGGAATTAGTGTGTATTATGCTAAGCGAAACAAGTCAATCAGAGAAAGACAAATATCAGATGATTTCACTATATATGGAATTAAGAAAACATAGATTAACATGGGGAAAGGGAAGGGAAAGTAAGATAAAAATAAAATGAGGCAAACCATTAGATATCCTATTTTTAAAAAATATTTTAATGTTTATTTATTTTTGAGAGAGACAGAGGGGCAGAGAGAGAGGGAAACACAGAATCTGAAGCAGGCTCCAGGCTCTGAGCTGTCAGCACAGAGCCCAACACAAGGGCTCAAACCTACGAACCGTGAGATCATGACCTGAGCCAGAGTTGGACACTTAACTGACTGAGCCACCCAGGCACCGAAAGAGACTCTTAAATACAGAGAACAATTGAGGTTTGCTGGAAGGGAAGGGGGATGGAGGATGGGCTAAGTGGGTGATGGACATTAAGGAGGGCACTTGTTGGGATGAGCACTGGGTGTTATATCTAAGTGATGAATCACTAAATTCTCCTAAAATGAGTACTCCAGTATATGTTAACTAACTTGAATTTAAATGAAATCTTAAAAAGACCACTAAGGTTTCCTTTCATTATTTCTTATGGAAGTTTTATAGTTTAAGCTTTACATTTAGATCCATGATCCATTTTTGAGTTAATTTTGTATATGGTGTGATTTGGTAATGCTCTAGTTCATTTTTTACTTTCAAATATTCACTGGTTTCAGAACCACTTGTTGAGAAGATTATCCTCTCTCCATTGGACTCCCTTGGCATCTTTGTTGAGAATCAATTGACCATGTATATGTGGGTCTATTTCTGGACTTTTCATTCTCTTTCACTGACATCGTATCTTTATACTGATGCCACACAGCCTTGATTAGAATCGCTTTATAATAAATCTTGAATCTAAGATTTTTTAAGTCTTTTAACTTTATTCTTGTTTTTCAAACTTGTTTGGGGTATTCTAGGTCCTTAGCATGTCTATACAAATTTTAAATTTAGTTTTTCAACTTCTGCTAAAATAAAACTTGCTGGGGTTTTGACTGAGGTTGATTGACTCTAAAGATCATTGCCACCTTAATACTGATTTTGCTAATTGACAAACGAGGTGTATTTCTCCATCTATTTCAGCTTTCTTTGGTTTCTATTTGCAGTGTTTATTATTTTTGATGTGTAAGTCTTGTGTATCCTTTTTTCAAAGCTGTATTTCATATTTTTAATGCTGTTATTAATAGTGCTTTTAAAAATATCAGTTCTCAATTCTTTCATGCTGGTATATAGAAATACGAGTAATTGTTATATGCTAACTTCCTATGCAAGCTTACTTACTACAGTATTTTTTAGGATTTTCTACAGTGACTATACTGTTACCTGTAATTATAGTTTTATTTTTTTCTTTCCAAACTGCATGCCTCTTATTTCTTTTTCTTGCCCAGTGCACTGGATAGAACTTCCAGTAGAATGTAACATAGATGTGGTAAGGATGAATATCTTTGCCTCTCTCCTGATCTTCGGGGGGAATATATTCGGTCTTTCACCATTAGGTTTGATGATGTTAGCTCTAGGTTTCTACAGATCACCTTTACCAGGTTGAGGAAATTCCCCTTCATTCCTAGTTTCTGTCACAAATAGTTGTTGGATTCTGTCATGTGCTTTTCTTCCTTCTCCTCCACCTCCTCATCCTCCTCCTTTTTGGGCACCTATTGAGAAGGTCATATGGGGTTTTTTCTCTTCTTTTTTGGTCCATGGTCCATAAGAGTGGGGAATTATATTGATGTTAAATGTAAAACTAATCTTATGTTCTTGGGATGAACTTCACATGACCCTGATCCTTTTTATATTGTAGTTATGATTTACTGAAGTTTTATATTTTGTATCTATGTTCATTTAAAGAGATTGGTCTGTAGGGTTTTTGTTTTGTTTTGTTTTTGGGTTTTTTTTGTTGTTTTGTTTTTTGTTTTTTGTTTTTGTTTTGTTTTTTTTTTTTTTTGTAGTGTCTTTGTCTGGTTTTGCTATCAGGTTAATGCTGACCTTGTAGAATTTGTTGAGAAATGATCTCTCCTCTTCACTTTTCCAGAAAACTTTGTATAGAACTGATTTTTTTCTTTCTTCGATGTTTCATAGAATTTACCAATGAAGCTCTGTGCCTGGAGTTTGCTTTGTGGGAAGCATTTTAACCACAAAAATAAGTTCCTTTCTAGATATGTTTAGGATATGTATTTATTCTTGAGTGAGCTTTGGTAATTTGTGTCTTTAAAGAAATTTGTCCATTCATTTAGATTTATTGGCATAGATTACCTCTACTGTCCATAGGATCTGTAGTCATGTCCCTCTTATTCCTTTTAATGATTTTCTTAAATAAGTAGATTTTTGTTCATTTTTGTTTCTATTTCATTGATTTAATTTTTTTCTTCTTTATTTTTTTTCTATTTATTTGAGGTTTAATCTGCTGCTCTTATTCTAGTTTCTTAGAATAAATTTGAGTAAAAAGTTAGAAACTTAGGTCATTGATTTGAAATTCTTCTTTTCTTCGTTTTTTTCTTTTATAGTTTATTGTCAAGTTGCTTTCCATGTAACACCCAGTGCTCATCCCAACAAGTGCCCCCCTCCATGCCCGTCACCCTCTTCTTCTCTCCTCCTCCCCCATCAGCCCTCAGTTTGTTCTCAGTTGAAATTCTTTTTTTTAATGTAAGCATATATTACTATAAAATTCCGTCTAAATACAATTATAGCTGCCTCTCACAAATCATAATACATTGTGTTTTTATTTTTATTCAGTTTGAAAATTTTGTAAATTCCCTTGTAATTTCTTCTTTGATCCATAAGTTAATTAGTAGTGTGTTATTTGGTTTCCTATATTTGGGGATTTTCCAGATCTTTCTATTACTGACTTCTGATTTAACTCTACTGTAGTTCAAGAACATAATTTATATTATTTAAATCATTTTAAATTTGTTGATTTTTAAAAATTGATCCTGTATCTAGTGACCTTAAAAACTTCATTTATTAATTTCAATTTTTTGCTCTGCCCCCAAGGTTGTGAGCAAGATAATGGACATTCTTATCTTGTTCCCAACAACAGGGAGAAAGAATGCAGTATTCATCATTAAAATTTGTGCATATAGGAGCGCCTGGGTGGCTCAGTCGGTTAAGCGTCCAACTTCGGCTCAGGTCATGATCTCACAGTTCGTGGGTTCGAGCCCCTCATCGGGCTCTGTGCTGACAGCTCAGAGCCTGGAGCCTGTTTCGGACTCTGTGTCTCCCTCTTTCTCTGCCCCTCCCCCACTTGTTCTCTGTCTCAAAAATAAATAAAAAACAAACAAAAAATTTTGTGCATATACTGTACATACTCAATATCTGTTTAAAGAAAGTCATTTTTATTCCTAGTGCTGAGAGATTTTTATCATGAGTAGGTGTTGATTTTATCAAATGTTTCTTAAAAATCTTTTGAGATAGGATTTTTCTATTACTATGGTGAAATGTATTGATTGATATTTTAATATTAAGCCATGCTAGCATTTTTCAAGTAAACTTCACTCAGTCATGATGTATTATCCTTTTCTTAAAACATATATCACTGCATCCAGTTTTCTAATATTTTAAATTTTCACTTCTCTAGTTTAAATAATACTGGTCTGTAATGTGCTTTTCCTATAATAACCTTGTTTAGTTTTGGTATCAGGGTTTTATTGGTCTCAAAACAAAATGTTAGGAAAATTTTCCTCTTTATTTTAAGGACTAGATGATGTAATATTGGTCTTTACAATGTGTAGAAAGAGTTGTGTTTTTTTTTCTTTAAGAATTTGGGACTGGGTTGCGTGGGTGACTGTTAGTTAAGCTTTCAACTTCGGCTCAGGTCACAATCTCACAGTTCATGGGTTCAAGCCCTGCTCAGGCTCTGTGCTGACAACTCAGAGCTTGGACCCTGCTTCAGATTCTGTGTCTCCCTCTCTTTGTGCTCTGCCCCAACTTGTGCTCTGTTTCTCTCTATTAAAGATAAATAAACATTAAAAAAATATATGTATATAGGACTCTTCAGATTTACTCTTTCTTCTTGCTTTAATGTTGGTAAATTGTGTTTTTCAAGGAATGAGGCATAAAAATTCCACATTCAGAAGCATAAATATCAGCTTCGTGTAAAGTTTCCTGAATTACAGAAGATTGTTCTAACTCATCAATACCCTCACTGTTGCCAATGATCAAGGCCAGGAATGTCATCTCAGTTCTTTTAGAGAAGATTATGGTGGTACATGACAACAGTTTACGTGTGGTTAGATTCATGTCTATAGATTGTTTTTAGTAATATGGCAACTTTTAAAAATTTTTTAAGTTTATTTATTTACCTTGAGAGACGGTGCAAGTGGAGGAGGGGCAGAGAGAGAGATGGAGAACCCCAAGCAGGCTCCATGCTGCCAGTGCAGAGCCCGATGTGGGGCTCAAACCCACGAAATCATGAGATCATGATTTGAGCTGAAACCAAGAGTCAGACGCTTAACTGACTGAGCCACCCAGGCGCCCAGGCAACATTTTTCTAGACTACCTGAGGCCTGGGGTGCCTGGGTGGCTCAGTCAGTTGAGCATCCCACTTCAGCTCAGGTCATGATCTCATGGCTCATGGGTTTGAGCCCCGCATCAGCCTCTGTGCTGACAGTACAGAGCCTGGAGCCTGCTTTGGATTTTGTGTCTCCATCTCTCTCTGCTCCTCCCCTGTTCATGCTCTCTTTCTCTCTCTCTCTCTCTCTCAAAAATAAGCAAGCATTAAAAAAAATATATACCTGAGTCCCTTTTTAGCTAACCCTGTCTGCTGTACTGAGATGGGGTGGAAAATATAGGGTGTTAAGAGTCTCCCAGGGTCCAATGAAAACCATTATACATATTTGCATTACCATGTCCAGAGTAGACAAGAATTGAGTTCCTTTTGGGTGGTGGTGACTTCCTTTATTCACTCAAAATACTTAGGCCAACAGCTTTGTAGAAGTTGGGCCCAGGAAAAATAGTGGTTGAGTCAGAAGCCAGAACAGTTCTCCAAAACCTGGGCTTAAGGCTAGAGGTAGCAGCGAAGTCAGGGTCAGAAACCAAGTGAGGGCTAGGTGGGGCCATGAGACCTGAGCCAAAGTCACCTCCTAACTGAAGGCATTCTGACCCTGACCCTCCCATCTTAGGGAGGAGGGGTTGTCCTGGGTTCCCAGGGTCACCAAGTAAGCCACCATCTCTGGCTGGAAGGGGGAAGATCTTAGGAGATTAATTTACCCACTTGCTCTACTTACGTCACTACTGAGTGTTGGGCCCTGGTGACTTCTAGCCTGGTGGACATGACCTTCCCTTCCTGTCTTTCCGCATCCACCCGCTTTTTCCCAGCTTCATATTTTCTCTCCCTTCTCATCATTCCTGCTTTCTCTCTCCTTTCCTCTTCTCTCCTCTTTCCACCTTACCCTGCGGCGTGTACCCTTCTTTACCTTCCACCTTTAAAAGAGGGCACCCCCACTCCTCCTTCTGGCCACCATGCTTGTCAGACAGTAAGAAACTCAGAGGTGGTTGGGGCGCCTGGGTGGCTTAGTCGGTTAAGCGTCCGACTTTCGCTTAGGTCATGATCTCGCGGTTCGTGGGTTCGAGCCCCGCGTCGGGCTCTGTGCTGACTGCCAGCTCAGAGCCTAGAGCCTGTTTCAGTCTGTGACTCCCTCTCTCTCTGACCCTCCCCTGCTCACGCTGTCTCTCTCTCTCTCCTAGAAATAAATAAAACATTAAAAAAAAAAAAAAAAATTAAAAAAAAAAAAAAAGAAACTCAGAGGTGGTTGCCAGGATGATAGACTAAAACGGCAACAGAAATGCAAACTAGACTTTGAGCAGAAATGAGAGTGAAGCAAAACTTCAATCGATCAATAGATCCCAAGCTACAGATCTTTCAGGTACAGCCCATCTTTCTGATCTGGGAAGGAAGGACAAACTGCTCTCTGGCCCTTTAAGACTTAACGTGAACAAACAAGGTTCTCCCCTTGGGATGGTGAAGGGGCATGTGAATGTACTTCTGGTGCTGGGCACCAAGAAATGGAGGGAAAAAGGAAAGAAATCAGGAAAGAAGAAAGAAATTCGGAGAGTCATTACCCAAAATTAGAAAAAAAAAAAGAACAAGTGTCTTTCTAGAGCCAGAAGCCAGAAGTTCTGCTTTAAAATGGAAGCCCCTGGGATGTGATAAGGGTATCCCAGGACTGTTAATTTGAAAATTTAGAGCATGTGGTACTCATACGCCCACATCAGTGACACCATGAGACAAACAGTAGATGAGAAATCATTGTAAGGCCAAACTCATTGTCCTTGCCCAGGTGGCATTGTGACACGGGCCTGCAGTTATCGAGATGGCCACTAGGGGAGGTAGTGATTAGTGCAGATTCTGGGCAAGGGACCGAGCGTGTGTAACTGAGATCTCGTGGGCGTGTGCACGTACAGAGAAGGTTTAGGTCTTTATCAGAAAAATAATAGATATTATTCAACTACTGTAAGATCGAAGATCTTGATATCGGATTTAGAATAAGGTAGGGAGAAGTACAAATCTCTAGGTCCAAGTTGCACATTTTCTTATATTAAATTTCAGTTGGTTTCCAATGTTCCATACGTTCAGGTTGATCCTTGGTATGACATTAGGAAGACACAGGGGCTTTCTGGGCCGTCTGGGTCCCCACTGCAACTTGCTTTTCTGTGTGGGGACTTCAGATTGATTCTCTTAAAAGCCTTAAACTTATTCATTTGCTGTTAACAGATAGAATGAGGGAATTGCGTTTTACAAACTATGTCATCTTGAGAACTTCCTCTGCTAACTACCTTTCCTGCTTCATTTCCTCTCCCATTCAAATACAAGGACTTCTCTTTCCACTTGAGGATAAAGCCAAATCCTTGGATGCCATAATCCAAGGAAGGTTTCTTAAAACCTGGAATCATATCCCCAAGTTCCTCACACCACATCCTTCATGAGCCTTTTCCTTTTTATTCCGGAGAGAGATCCCAAGCATCTAAGTCCCCACCTTCTTCCTTCCTCCCACTTTTCAAGTTCAGGCTCACTATCATGGAATGCCAAGACAAATTACTTGCTAAGACTCTATTAGGAAGCCACTGCCCCTCAGGCCTAACATTTTGCATTTTTCATCCTCTGAATATTTAAAAACCCATTTTAAAAAAACATTTGAATAAATGAGTTTTTAACCCAAGTTCGAACAATGAGTCTTCTTACATGATTACAGATTCTTGGGAACAGAATTGCTCAGAAGCCAGTGGGCAGTGCAAAACAGCTCCTCTTCTGAGCCAGCTCATTTATTTGCTCGGGACAGCGAATGCTCTAATCACAACGTATTTGGTTTCCTTTGTAATACTGGAATTCCTTAAGTGTCCTTGGGTACTTTCCAACCCCCCAAATATTAGTCATGCCGCTTGATGCTCAAACAAATCCCAAAGTCGACACTCTCAAACACATCCCTTCCTATTTGCATGGAAATTAGATTTTAAAAACATCAAAATGAAAACAAGTTTCATAGACCATGTCCACAAAATGCCTCTCTATCAGTAAGTAGACTGTAAACTTCGCTTCTAAACGATGGCTTTCGATTCCATTAGTTTAGGATGCTTGGGAAGCTGAGCGGGAATTGCAGTCTGGCGCACTTCATTGTCAACGGAGAACTTGTCCCTCAGCGGCAGCTTCACTGTCTTCAGCTTTGCTTCGGTCTGAATTAAAGCACCTTCAGGTTTTTAACTTGGTGCTTTTGTTATACAGTAAACAGTTTAAATCATTTTATGACCTCCTGTCCATACGATATCACATTGATTTTCAAAAATCAAAAGATTAAAAAAAAAAACCCCACTAACCATTTTTGGCAATGGAGGAAAATAATTCATTGCTCCCAGTGTGGACATTAGGAATGATCATATCTCATAGTTCCATCCTGTCATTTTTATTAACGTTTCACATTGTATTGAGCACCTCACATTTACCATATGCAAGAGGTAGAGAGAGAAATATGATAGTGCTCATGCCGGTAGGGAGAGACACCTGTTAAGAGATTTGAATAGAAAGAAATGTGTGATATAATGAAAGCAAAGAATGACTGTTAGGTCTATGGGTAAATGGATAACTTTCTGGAGAAGTAAGGGAAGGCTTGCCAGCAGAGGTGGCATTTGAGAAGTGCCCTGGACATGGAATGGTGTCCTAGCTAGAAGTCAATATAGAGCAGGTGGAAAGAGAGTTCGGGTCAGATTTATGAAGATCTCCACATGCCTGACCAAGAAGACTAGTCTGTATCTTCCTCATGTGTGTTTCAAAACATTTATTGATTCATTGGTTTATTCAACTATCTGAGCGCTTGGTTCCTGGATGCCCGTGGTGCCGGTGGCATGCTGGGGTCTCCTATGGGGCTTGTTCAGGTCCACCAGGCACCTTTCTGTGCACTGCTCTGTCTCCCAGGAATCTGTCCGTGCTGATCACTTCAGCAGGCACCTCTGACCTGTGGGTAATGGTTAGAGGTAGCAAATCAGCTGCATTAGCAAGAGACCAGAGGGTGAAAAGAGAGAGAGATCAGGGTACTGACTGCCCCAGCTCCCTCTCTGTGGGATTAGCAGTGCCAAATCCCCCAGGACACAGCTGCCGTCAGGCCCTCCCTCTCCAGGTAGCTCTATTGGGGTCAAGGAAACTGTGCCCCCTCTCCTTGACCCTCAGGTCTCAGCTGGCCAGAGCTCCCCACTGTTACTCGTCCTGGGCTCTGCACTATCTTTGTGCTCTACTTAAACTCTGCCAATACCTTTCGAAGCAGTTCCTTTATTAAGCTGTCCTCAGTAACCCAGCTCGGTGTGTGGGCCATTTGTCTTCTCCCAGGACTATGGCTCAAAATGGCGAAAGAGGTCCTGCCTCCTTTGGGGCTTATCTTCTAGTCCTCTTGAACTTGTATAAGCAGGACAATGGCCAAATTGGATATTTGTTTACATTTTGAAAGGTTACCTGGATGGCAGCGAGGAGAAAGCTTTCGATGGCGGAAAGGGCCATGAGGGAAGGATCTGCTGCCACCGCCCTGACAGCAGATGGAGGCAGCCCATATCTGGGAGGACAGGGAGGCAGAAGGGGCGGGCAGTGAAAGAGCCACTTGGAGAACCTAGAAATTCCTGGCGAGTGAAAAGGAATAGTCAAACGCAGTGATTCTGTATCTCCCTCTCTCTTTGACCCTCCCCTGCTCATGTTGCCCCTCTCTCTCAGAAATAAATAAAACATTAAAAAATTTTAAAAAAAGGTAGTGCTTATATCCTGGATGGGGTAACTGAGGGGATGTTCCGTTCCTGAGCTGGGGAACCCAGGAGAAAGGGTTGATTGGCCAGGAGAGGAAAATGTGATGACTTGGGCGTTGAGCGTGTTAGCTGTGCATTGCTGGTGGGATGTCCAGGTGGATGTGTCTGGCGGCTCTTGGTATGTGGGCTTGAGTTTGTGGGAGAGGTCAGGGTGGGAAGTACGGTTGTGATCACCATCAGAGCCTAGGTGGGCATGAAGTTGAGGAGGCGGGTAAGCAGCCAAGAGTGAACACGTTGAGTGAGCACCGCAGAGGACCAGCGACAGACCCTCTGAAGTCATGATACGGAAACAGCAGCTCGGCACTGATGCGAGGGCCTGACCCTCCCTACACTCAGCGCTGGGTCCTCTCAGCCCCAGGGCCGCAGGTGGGGCCTCCCACCCCATGTGTCCAGGGAAAACTGCTGAATCTGTCTTTGGTGACTCGGGTTTGCCACGTATCCCAGGCTCTTTGTCCTGCTGCCCATGGAGACGCACGAAGGAAGAAGTAAGACCTTTAATATGGGTCTGAATGCCCCCAGATGTATTCTGAAAGTGTGACTAAAAATAATGAAATCCCCAGATGACCAAAAAGAATGAAATCTTGCCATTTGCCGCGTGGATGGAACTTGAGTGTATTATGCTAAGCGAATTAAGACAGAGAAAGACAAATACATGATTTCACTCATGTGTGGAATAAGAAACTCAACAGATGAACACAGGGGAAGGGAAGGAAAATAAGATAAAAACAGAGATGGAGACAAACCATAAGAGACTTTTAAATACAGAGAATGAACCGAGGGTTGCTGCAGGGGAGGTGGGGAGTGGGCTAGATGGGTGATGGGCATTAAGGAGGCACTTGTTGGGATGAGCACTGGGTGTTACATGTAAGTGATGAAGCAACGAGTTCTACTCCTGAAACCAATACTATGCTGTATGTTAACTAACTTGAATTTAAATAAATTTTAAAAATAAAAATAGATTTTAAAACTTTAAAAAATGAAATCCCTCGTATGTCTTGGTAACATGGCCAAGGTCACCCATCTGATACGTGGACTCCTTTCCACACCCTCTGACACAGATGCCTTGGTGCCGTTGCAGCTGGCTGACTCACGCCTGTATCTGATTCCAGCTGGTGATGAGGCCGAAGTCACTCTGGGCAGGTAATGATCAAGTGTAAGAGGAAGAAGCATCCACAGGAAATAAAAAGCCAGAGGCTTTGAACAAGAGCCTTTTAGACATACAGTGACAAGAGGCTTGCACTTTGAATGATCTCAGTAATGGCTTTGGCATTTTGATGTGCACGGTTCCCTCCTCCTCTCTGTCAACCCCTGTACGTGTTCATTCTGACTCACTGACTGGTCTGTAAGAAAGGATCAACATACATGAAAAAGAGCAGAGGAATTTAAGTTACAGTTGTACAACACTGAGCTAAGAAAGCTTAGAAGAATGGAAGCAAATACAAGACACAAGAGGGGAAAAGGGATGAGGGAGAAGAGGAGGGGAGGGCAGCAGCCTGGATTCAGCAGAACATACAACAGAAAGAATGTCAGTCACTGCAAGCTAGAAGTTTCTAGTTCTTTCTACATTATGCAAAAGGTGGCATGGAGGAGTTGGCGCCTACTGGCTGGTTAACTGAGTGATGGAGTTAGGAAAACATAAAATGAACAAGTCACATTCGGAGGAGACTGGCATACAGGGGCAGCTCTGAGAAACACCATGGTATGTCGGATGGAGCATGGCTTCTCTCTTCACTCTGCACTCTTGATTCCTTCCAGGAGAAGAAGCCCCTTGAGGCTACACTTGTTTGTGCTCCTTGATGCAAATATCTTCTCTGGAGACATCCCTATAGTAGGGTCAACTGGCTTGGTGTTAGGAAAGCAGAGGCCACCAGGGGGCTTACCCCATCTGCTGCATTTTCCAGGTGGGGAAACTGAGGCGCTGATTGAGACAGAGGCTGTCAAAAGGTGCCTCTTCCACCTCCAGCCTTTGCACACCTGCTGTCTCGGTACTCTTGAATTTGGAGACTCGGCCCCCGCTGCTTTCTTGAGTCAATCCTGGCCCACAGAGGTGTATATGTTGGACGTTGCACCTCATCTAGGTCTGGAGTCTGAAACCAGCACCCCCAATTTCAGGTGAAGGACCCCCATTTCTCACACCCACCCTTCTCCATGGGTTCATCTATGAGTACAAAGGCAGAAAGTTGATCTGACTTCATTCGGCATCTCTTAGTGAGAAGGACTTGGGGACGTCCAGGGGATCATTCTGTGATACATTAGTTTTGTCTGGGGACCATTCTGTGATACATTAGTTATGTCTGCCAGAGACACAGGCTATAGAGCAATGGAATGGAGACCATGTCTTAAGCCATATCCATTGCCTGCTAGACTTCAAGTATCATTGCAACCTGGGTTCTCCTGCTCCACCCACAAAGTTGGACTCCCTCTGACATCAATGCCTATGGCAACCAACCCCAAGTGAGATATGCCCACTGTCCCCTGCC
This sequence comes from Crocuta crocuta, assembly GCF_008692635.1. Classification (NCBI taxonomy): domain Eukaryota; kingdom Metazoa; phylum Chordata; class Mammalia; order Carnivora; family Hyaenidae; genus Crocuta; species Crocuta crocuta. The sequence continues at coordinate 1,861,836 of NW_027551576.1, read as the reverse complement.
GGCCTTCCACCTTGGACCCTCCCTTATGACTGGGTGAGTTTGTCCAGTCTCCACTTCTACCTGATCCCAGTGCCCGGCTTGAGAGAATTAAGTGAACAATGCATGTAGAGTATTTGGCAATGTCCACACATAGTAGGTATTCCATAAGTTGCTAATAATTTTATTATATTACAACCGTCTTCCTTAATAAGTGATAATTGAGTGCTACTATGTATCAGGTGTTTTCTATAACTTCTCCCATTTAATTCTCCTGACTGCACTGGAAAATTACTATCACAGTTCCCATTTTACATGTAAGGAAATGGAGGCTACACAGGTGAAATCACCTGGTCAAGATCAGATAACTTGCAAGTGATGAGCCAGGGATTTAGCCCAGTCTTGTCCAGCCTCGTATACCCAGGCTGAGGATTTTCTAGCTACCACTGATAGGTGTCAGCCTTTATTTCTTGCCCACAGAACACTGAGGCACCTTCTGGACTTCTTTGTGCTCTTCTAGTAGAGCAAAGTCATGGGCTTGTGACCAGCATCCCTTCCCACGGAGCCGTGAAACTCTCAGAACCTCTGGCCACAAATCTGGGACCCTAAGAGCTGGCTCTAAGTGCTGCTGCCGCACCAGCCCCCAGCTGCTTTTTCATATCCACCAGGGAAATTATACTTAATTACCTTGTGATGCATTTCAGTGAGCATTCATTCTCGCTGATATCAGTCTTCCATGGAACTTCACGAAGTGGGGGAGAAAAGGCCTCAGCGCTGTGCTTTCAAGGCTCCCTGGGACTGGGCTGTTCACGTGGAGGGCACTGCTCACCTCAGAGGGTGCGGCCATGGCTACCCAGCACCTGGGCCACATGGGTGCTGGCTTGGCTGCCCTGCTCTGCCTTAAGGTGAATTGCTTTGTGTTCTTGGCTTCCTCCTCCACTTCCTGCTGAGTTGATGGATGTGAGTGAAACAGTCTAGATTTGGACTTGGAGAGGGCAGAGGAGTGGAGGGAGAGTGAACATGGGTGCACCCCCGGGGGTGATGAGCCTTGGGACAGTGGCTGGGGTACCTCCAGCGTCCTCCAGCCCTTTGTCTTCCATCTTGGAGGATGTGGTTACTTCCCTCTCCTCCCACATCATAGAGTCATTTCTGGCCCTTTACTTCCAACACACGCGGCCACAGAATCACCCCAATTTCTAAACTAATCCTGGCAAAGGCAGGAAATACACCAGCGGTCCTGGCACCCACATCTAGTCTCTCCCCACAACTTCAGGCCCCAGGATAATACCCAGGCAACAAATGCTTTTGATTCCCCACCCATATCCCACCTACATGCTAACAGTACCTACTGTGGGGAGCCAGTGAATAAAAACCCCTCTTGGAAGAGCTTTAGGGTATGTTCTACTCTGTCTCCCAGGGTCCCCGGCGAGACCAGACTGAAGTTGCCCACAGGGACCATGTGCTTGATAAGCCATTCCTCCCCCACTGGTATTTCCTCAGATCACCTTCCAAATAAACAATTTATGCTTGAACACTTGCCTTGAGTCTGCTTCTGGGAGAACCAAAGCAAGACACCCTCATACACATTTCCAGAATCTCCTGGCTGCCTCCCAGCTCAGAGACGAGCTCCCCAGAAGATATATGCTAGCTCAGCCCAGCGAGGTTGACCTCCCTCTCCCCCACACTCTCTTTCTAACTTGTTGTACTCCCACCACCTTCAGGACTGGGGTCTGGCTCCTGGATGCAGCTATAAATATCGACCGTCACCTGGGTTCTATCCATTCTGTTCCATCTGTCCCAATGACAGCAATTTTCAGCATTTACTAAGACCCTTGGATCTGCTTTGACCACGTGGCTGGTGCAGCTGCAGTGTCTGAGTCCGGTCTTTACTCTTTCCTAGCCAGGGGTTGGAAGACCTGGCTTAGGAGGAGAGACAGTGCTGTAGGCAGAGACAGGACTGCCCAGCAGAAAGACGTGAAGGCTAGAATTCAGACACATGCTCAGATCTCAGCACTGCCATAGACAAACTGCTCTGCCTTGAGTGAGTTCATCTTTCTAAGATTCAGCATCTTTATCCTTAAATGAGAGGTGGCAGAGATGTCTAATGGTCCTCTGTGGCTTGTGCTTCTCTTCTATCACAGTACAGAGTTGAGTAGTAGCTGCCAGACAGGGATGGCATTTCTCAGCACTCCTTGCACTCAGGTGACTAGTTCTCACCACTGGAATGTCAGTGGAAGGTATGTGTGGGGTTATTCCAGGCCAGTGGGGTTAAGAAGCAGGTGTATCTCCTCCACCATCTTTTTCACCTTCTTTCTAGATATAGAAGACTCCAGAGTTCTAATCCTGGATCCCTGAGTCACCACATGGAGCAAAGCTGCCTGCCAAGTAGACACACCAGCACTGAAGCATGTGAGCAAAAAGTACTTGTTAAGCTAGTGCATCGTGCGGAACTATTTGTTAAGGCAGCTGGCACTCACCTAACCAATACTTTCTGCATGTTGTCAAGACCTAAGATAACACAGATGACTGGTACTATAATGAGCACTTACTATGTGCCAAGCACAGTTCTTCACATGCATTGTCTTATTGCATCCTCAAAGTAGCCACATGACCCACATCTTGTCTCTGAGGAAGCCATGGCATGGAGAGGTGCAATTACATGACCAACGTTACACAGCTAGGAAATGCTAGATCTGACTATAAATTTAGTTTTTGCATTATGCGAAACTACCCTCCATATATGGACAGCATTAACACAGTGCCTGCCACAGAGTGAGTGTTTCCTAAATAGGTATTGTCTTTGTTAATGAGGCCAAGCAAAAGGCCAGGGCCTCTGACATCTATATGGAGCCTCTGTCTAAATGAAGCAAGTCCCTCTGGGCAGATGAACTAGACAGGGGCACCTCCTCTGGTGAGAAACACAGAGCTCTGCTTTCAGCCTCACTTGAGCCTTCCACCAAGCATACTTGCTGAGGAAATGGCCTACATACCTAAACATTGACTCCCCCAAATCACTGCTCCTCAGAGATGCCCCTGAGTGATTCCTCAACTGGAACCCTTGCTGGTGGAGTGCATGAAATTAAACCTGATGTCCCAGATTTCCTGAGGCTAAGCATGCCCTCACAGCCTTCCCTGCAGGCAGCAGCCCCTCAGGGGACCCCTGGTCCCCTCGAAAAGGCCTCCCTGAGGCCCCCTGGGACAGCTTCTTGGCCCTTGGCTTTGGACCAGCCTCCAGCGGGGCTTTTTCTGGCCAGGAGGGTAATAGATTTCTGTCTCCTTTTTGAGGGCCTTTTGTGTGCCCTCAAACCCAGAGCCAAATGCTCCCCTCCAAAAAAATAATAAAGCTGTGTTTCTAGCCCCTGCGTGAGGAGACTTTTATTGCTGGAAGACCCTGGGGGAGAGCTGGCCCAAGGTTTTATTTATGTTAATTGCCCACCCCTCTTCCCGGCCCCTCTCTTCACAAAGCTCCCTTGTGGGACACCAGTGAAGCATCTAATGTGTAGTATATATCTAGGCAAGGGCAACTGCCCTGCATTTCCTGGCTCGTGATTTATGAGGTGAGGCTGGGCTTGCCTCCCTCCTTCCTGCCCTGACCCTGCCTTGTCCAGGAGATACAGCCTAGAATTCTCTCTGAGGGGGGTCTAGGATTGGGCACCCTGCCGCATCACTCCAGGAACCCATTGTCGTTCTTCCACTTGCCCATCAGAGGCTCAAGGAAGCTGTTATTCCAACTTTATATATAGGGAAACCGAGGCATGGTTAGGTAGCTAGACATGGGTCCCAATTTGGGGAGTTTAGGCCAACAGAAATGCCTCAACTAGCGTCTCACACCTCTACTAATGAGAGTATTCAGGGAGGTGTTTAAAAATACCGATTCATGGGGCGCCTGGGTGGCTTAGTCGGTTAAGCGTCCGACTTTCGCTTAGGTCATGATCTCGCGGTTCGTGGGTTCGAGCCCCGCATCGGGCTCTGTGCTGACTGCCAGCTCGGAGCCTGGAGCCTGTTTCAGTCTGTGACTCCCTCTCTCTCTGACCTTCCCCTGCTCACACTGTCTCTCTCTCTCTCTCCTAGAAATAAATAAAACATTAAAAAAAAAAAACCGATTCATGGGGTACCTGTGTGGCTCAGTTAGTTAAATATCCAGCTCTTGATTTCAGCTCGGGTCATGATCCCAGGGTCATGGGAGTGAGCCCCACATTGGGCTCCACCCTGAGCGTGGAGCCTACTTGAGATTCTCTCTCTCTCTCTCTCTCTCTCCCTCCCTCTCTCTCTCTCTGTCCTCTGTCCCTCTGCCCCTCTCCCCCACTCTCATTCTCTATCTCTCTAAAAAAATAAATATATAATTTTAAAAAACACTGATTCAATAGAGGGCCAACTTTGTTTTTTTGTTTGTTTATTTATTATGTTCCATGTCCAAGATGGGGCTTGAACTCATGATCCTGGAATCAAAAGTCAAATGCTCTACTGAACTGAGTCACCCCAAGAGCCAACTTTGATAAGCATTGGAGAGTTGCTCAAGGATCACATGGAAGTATACAGAAATACAGAAGCCCCAGCCCTGACCCAAACATGGACTCCATCTTGAAATTTCAAGGATGGTGCCTGGGCATTTCATTTTCAATGAGGTCTGAGAAACCCCCAAATATGAAAGGCAAAAGAAACGATGAAATCAGCATAGTCCAGACTTCCCATTTTTCACACTAGTAGATTGAGGCTCTGAGGGTGGTGGGTTCTTGACCAAACTAACACCTCAGAGTGGTTGGGTCTTTCTCTGAGGATGGGAGAGGGAAGGGGTGAGGATCCTAGGTGCCTGTGAGAGATGAGAGGAAGCAGAGGAAGCATACCACCAGCTTGGGTGGGCAGGAACTTGAATTCTCACACCTCTGGGAACCTGCAACTGGTGCCTGAGTCCAGGTGCTCTGTCCCTTACTGCTCAGTCTTAGAAGACCCTCCCCACTTTCTCCAGCTGGGGCAGAGGCCTGCGCCTAGCCTTGGCATCTGTAGACTTGCTTGGAAGATTGTCAGGGCCCGAGATAGGTGTCTAGGCTGTCCTCAAGGGAAAAGCTACAACTTCCCTTAGGCTGTGTGGAGAGGGCCCAGTCTGCCTGTCCTCATGACCCACCCCCTCCTGCAGACCTGCACGGGGACCGCTCTGACGGTGCCTGCATGCGTGTTTGTGGGAATTAAACAGACATCGATGAATGGAAGGGGAACGGTGTACAATTAATGAAAGCTGGTGCTTGATTCAGAATTTCCTTTCCTTTCAAGTTTCAGAACTTTTGGTCCAATGTGAACAGGCAGCTGTGACCCGAGAGAGGAATGCTGGACTTGGAGCCAGTCTGAAGGCTCACATCTCAGTTCTGGCCTGTTGCCACGAGGCCTTGTGCATGCCGTCCGCCCTCTCTCCACCTTGACTTCCCTCTTCTGTAAAATCGGCATCATCCTCTCCTTCACAACCTGTTGGGAGTGGGACATGAGCTTCTGGAGCTAAAAGTCCATTGCACATTTTAGGTGCTGGGTAAATACTTGTTAAATATGAGCCTAAAAGGGGACACAGACAATTTGCAGAGCAGACCCTCTCGAGAAGCCTGTCCACACAGAGATTCTACACAGCAAGCACATTTTTTTTGAGATTGTTTGTTAGCAGGTATGGTTATTTCTTTCAGTGTTTCCAAAAGGGGTGGGAATGTAGTCAGGTAAATGCTTTCCAGGAAAGAGAGCTCCGAATACTTCTCCTGCCCTGAGACACTTGTGAATATGGAGGGAATGAACACAGAAGTACCTTCCTCAAGGGTTTTCCCTTAATGTTTACTTAAGTATAACAGGTATACAGAAAAATGCACAAATCATATGTGGTTTCACGAGCTGACAAGGTCCACAAAGCTAGCATCCAGATTAAGAAGTTTCTAGTACCAGCATCTCAGAAGCCCCTTTTGTGCCCTTCTTAGTCACTTCCCAACTATAATCATAACCGCTACCCTGACTCCTGTTGGTGTGCATTGGAACATTGCAGGAACAGAGTCCTACAGTATGTAGTGTTTTGTGTTTGGCTTCTTTCCTTTGGTGTTATAGTGGTGAGATCCATCCATATGCTTCCAACATATGTGAGCGTCAGGCGCTCTGCATCCTTGCCAACACCTGTATCATGTGTCTTGCGTTTTCCCCACTCTGGTGGGTGTGTAGAGGCATTTCATTGTAGTGTTAATTTGCCTTTCCCTGTGGTGTTAACTTGCCTTCCCCGATCAATGATGAGGTTGAGCCTCCTTACATATACATATTGACCATTTGGACATTCTCTTTGTAAAGTGCCCGTTCAAGTCTTCTACTCACCTGCCTAGTCTTACTGACTGATAGGAGCTCTTTTATGTATTCTGGGTACTCTTCAGGTTTTAGGATCTTTTAGAAGGCTTCCCACCTCTTGGCCAGACATTTCACCCTGAGAACTTTGGTGGCTCTGGTCTTCATGGAAACCCACAGAGTGTGAGCAATGGAGAGACTTACCCCTCCAGCTCTCAGGGACAGCTTAGTGCTGCTGTGTTCCTCTTCAGAGTGCAGGGTGGCCTCTGGGCACAGAGTGAAGCTGGAGAACTTGGCCTCTGGCTCCCTCACACCTCAACCTTCCTCTGTGATTCTCCTTCACGTTTTGGCAGCCCACCATCTAGCTGACAAAAAATAAATTATTTCTCGGGTGTCTGTTGACCAGGGGGCTCCATTCCTTTTGGTTTCTGGATGGAGAAGAGGGCTGGCCGTAGGGAAGTGGACCTCATGGAGTGACTAGGGCCTTCCCACCACCTCTCATGGTGCCTGGGATTCCACCACTCATGCTTTAATCCAACATGACGGCAGTTAGTTACAACATGAGGGTGTCTTTCAGTATTTTAACAACAGGTTTACGTGCTTCAGTACGTGCCCATCGAGTAGCAGCCATGCTCATTGCTGAGTCCTGACTAGGTCTGTGGTGCCAGGCTGATTCTCATCTCAGCCTCACTCTTGCCTGGTTCCAGAAGGAATAGCCCCCAGTGACTCCTCTGACTCACTTCCATCCCATAACAGCACCCTTTAGATCCTCAAGCCTGATGCCAATCACACATTCCTATTCACAAGTCAGCAGGCTCACATTCCACTCTGCTAAGCCCCATCACAGAACACTGGGGGAGGCTAGAGGGAATAATGTTATAATGGTGCGATTGATTACAGACACCATGTTAGGTGTTTGGGGGAAATGTTTTCACAGGGGCCCAAACCTAGAGAAACCAACCAGCTTAAGTGAACCAGTAAAAAGATGAGGGCCATGCTGTCCTTGGACATCTTTTCAGAGGGTGGACGTACATTGCTCTCTGCTGTCTAATTGTCCCCGGAGCAGAAAACCAAAAGGTCTTGTGGAAATTATTGCCTTGACATTTTGACTGAGCCATTTCCCCTCCAGGTGGGTGACCCAGAGCCTATGTGTTTGGGGCAGAGACCAAAAATAACATCCAGTGGTTTTAAAGTCATGTCCCCCGAAGCATTTCCTTCTGCACATCCAAGTTCTAAAAGGATATTTTTAAAAGGTTAGGCATCTCCTCCAGGAAAGGCATTTTGTTGTCTTGTTTTAACTAAGAACGTGCTTAAAGCTTCCGATTGACCCTGCCAGCCTGAGCAGAAGGAAGATTTCATCTGCGAGGGTCAACATGAGGGTAAAACTTGAAACACTTTTAAGCAAGGTCTTTTTTGTGTCTGTAATGAGATATGTTCGCAAGAAGAAAAAATTTAAATAATATACAATATCTGAATACTCAGCCTAAATTTTCAGCACTTTATGGCAAGAACAAGTATGTTACTAGAACCATTTTCATGGGTGCATCAGTCAGCATAAGCTAAGTTAAGCCATGATAACAAGTAACCTCAAGACCTCCATGGCTTATAGCCACAAAGATTTATTTCTTGCTCAAGTTCCTTGACCACTAGGGATTGTCCGTGATTCTGTGTCATGTCTCTGTCGTTGAAGGACCCAGGCTGACAGAACAGTCCCTATCTGAGATGCTGCTGCCTCATAGTAAAGTTTAAACAGAGCACCCAATGTCATCAAGCAATGGTTCTTACAGCTTCTGCTCAGAAGGGACATGTGTCACTTCCTTTCACATTTCATTGACCAGAGCAAGTCGCCTGACCAAGCCAGAGGTCACTGTAAAGAGAACAAGTATTTTGACCAATTCCACAACCTTTCATGATGGATAAAGGTCAGAATGCTCTTCTGCCTCCACAGACCCTTCATTCCTGCCACTCTGTGGACCACTTCACCCTACAGACTGTTCTGTCCCCAGCATGTCCTAGAGTGTGCACCACAGAATGCTATTTCCCTGATGCCAGTAAGTGTTAGGAGACAAAAGAATTCCATGATTAAATAGGCTTGGGGCACTTTGGGTTGAAAGGGAGTCTTCACTGCAGGGGAGGGCTCTCAGAACCTTTAAGAGAACATGCATTGTCAGTTTTAAAGGACATAGTCCATTGGGCCTCCTGCCTGGTCCTTCTAGGTTAGTCTTCCTAAGTTCGACAGTACCTCAGAATCACCCAGGGGAGCTTTGAGGGAAATGCTAATGCCCAGGCTCTCACTGCCCTAGACCAATGGCCAAAGCACGTGTTGGGTGGGACTCAGGGTGGGTTTTCATAAACCTCCCCGGTGATATCAGTGGCAGCCAAGTTTGGGAAACCCCGTCTAGGGGGATGATAAATCTTATTTTTATTTTTTTATAGTTTATTTATTTCTGAGACAGAGAGACAGAGCATGAGCGGGAGAGGGGCAGAGAGAGAGGGAGACACAGAATCCGAAGCAGGCTCCAGGCTCTAAGCTGTCAGCACAGAGGCCGACGTGGGGCTCGAACCCACGAACTGCGAGATCATGACCTGAGCCGAAGTCGGACGCTTAACCAACCGAGCCACCCAGGTGCCCCAGGGATGATAAATCTTGGAAACTGTCTTTCCACAGCCTCAATCCAGGAGCAACACTCAGAAGGGTCTAGGGTTGATCTGTAGCAATTTCTTGCACCTGTTGAGCAGACCATCTTTAGGTAGAATGTTTAGGACAGTCCAGATGGACCAGAGGTATGTAGTGACTTCAAAGAACCTGATGATTCAAAGTTCTGATGCTGGCAGAAGCCTTCTATCAAATAAATGATAGCAAGGTGACTTGATATTTATGTGGGGGACTTAGCAGTGCTGAGGCCTGAGCCCCCCCCCAGGCCCATTTCTATGACCGTTGCCTTTGAGGAAACAGACTCTTTAACAATGTCCGTGGTGTCTCTCTGTTGATCTTCATCCATCCTTGGGGACCCACCCAACAATGTGCACGTTCCCAGACTTATCAAAGGGTACTGGGCACTGGTGCTCCATGGACCCCTACACCCTATAGAATAAGCTTGTCCTAAGGTGTGTAACAAGAACTTAAGATCCAAGGTAAGGAGAGGTTCTTCTTCTTCTTCTTCTTCTTCTTCTTCTTCTTCTTTTTTAATGTTTTATTTATTTCTGAGAGAGAGAGAGAGAGAGAGAGACAGCGTGAGCAGGGGAGGGTCAGAGAGAGAGGGAGACACAGAATCTGAAACAGACTCCAGGCTCTGAGCTGGCTGTCAGCACAGAGCCCGACGCGGGGCTCGAACCCACGAACCACGAGATCATGACCTGAGCCGAAGTCGGATGCTTAACCGACTGAGCCACCCAGGCGCCCCTAGGAGACGTTCTTCTATCTCTTGAATCATGTGCCCTTGGCTGTCTCCCCTGCAGGGATGAGATGTCCCCCTCCAAGAGGCCTCTGTTAACTAAATGCCTCCCCAGTTTGAATGACTTTTCCACTAAACCCTGCTATTGCCGGGGACTTACTGTTGAACAGAAGAGTATTTGATATAAAAAATACCTCAACTACCAACCGGATGCCCTCTCCCAGTGCATGCAGAAACCCTGAAAGATCAGTTAAAAACAAAAGGTGAATCTCTGAAGAATCTGTGCTCAGATTCCTTTCGTCACTGGTCTGTAGGATGGCGTCAGGAAGAGAGTAGGGAAGGGGCTTGCGGAGAAACCACTGCAGCTGCATTCTGCATCAGATTTCACCCCCATGCATCCTGGGTGGGGTAGTTAAACGTGTAACCGCTGTGTCCCTTGGTAACTCATGGGGCCAGAGCCACGCTCTTGCACCTTGGGCACCCTCTTCCCCATGTAGGTTATGCCCAAACTGTATGGGAAAGACAAAATCTACTCCATCTGTTTCGCCAGCCACACTGTGACTCCCCAGGTCTAGGCTGGTGCCCACTCACCTATTTGTCCGTATGACCCGGCACAATGCCCGGGCATAGTACACGCTCAACACAGGGCAAAAATGGCTCTCATCTTAAAAGACCCGTAATGATCTCAAGGCTTAAGCTACTCATGTCTGTTCCACAGTTAAACTCAGATAAACCTCAGGGAAGCAGGACAGGCTTTTTACTCCTTTGACGTCCGCGATGGGGACTGTCAGTGCCGGTTTAAAGATTAGCAGCTTTACTGTAGCTGCAGAGGAAATAGATAATTAAGGCCTATGTTTTGGGTTACAAAATGGAATTGGTTCCCTTTATGCCTCTCGGTGGAAGAGAGAAATATTTCCATCATCTCAATTTATAAAAAGCAATCTTAAGGCCGAGAAGGGATAAGTGGAGTAGTTTCAGAAGCCCTCAATTTGGGCAGTTACCTAAATCCCACAAGTCTGAAATCGCTGCGCACGAACTCTTCTGCAAGCACTGCAGTGTCCCGGGCTGGCTGGTCCTCAGAGAGATAACGGGGCAGGTTGAGAGAGCTGTAGCCACGGGGACAGNAGGTTCCTGTTCAGTAGCTGTGGGGGAGGGAGCTACGGAGGCAGTGAATGTGAGCAGGTGGGTGACAGCAGCCACCTGGGTTTCTAGTCACTCTAGCAGACGCTGCCATGTAGCCCTGGCCACACGGCTGTCTCTCCGGCCACAGAGCCACTCTGCCCTCACCACCGGGGGGCAACACCAAAACCAGAACCAGGGGAATTCACGCCTCCCGGAGCAGCTCTGAACCAAGGCTGGAGGGAAGGGGGTACGCATATCCCAGCTCCCTCACCCACCAGGCAGGACAGCTGGGAGACGTGTGTTCTGCACTGTGCCCCGGAGAACCTGGCGACACTCCGCCGCAGCTGCCTATGGGAGTTACTCGATGACACCTTCCCAGTTGGTCTCCTTCCTCTCTGGTTTCGCTCCCCCTGTCTGGCTGTGTTTGCAGGGAGCACTCCCCATAAACCATTTTTCCTGGAACCCTCGTCTCAGGCTCCGCTTCTGGGAAAACCCAAACCGCAGCAGCCCTTGAGAGCTGTAGGACCTTCGACAGGTGGCTAAACCCCCCAGAGTCCAGGTTTCCTTCTCTGTGAAACGGGGAAAATGTCACCTAAGCAGGCATCACACACAGGTGGCCTGAGAGCTAGACGTGGCCTGCAAGTAGGTGTTATCTGGTCTCCTGGTGCTTTGAAAAGAAGTTCTTATGGAGTCCGTGTCATGCATTCCAAAGAAAATATATGACGTACACATAAGCATAAAGAATCGTGTAAAAACATCTGTGTACCCACCTCCCAGCTTACGAAGTAGCTGAGGCTACTGAGTCCCCTCCCCCGGGCTCCCCTCCCCAGCCTGCCTGCTCCACCCCTGAGAGGAGGTAGGTCACTGTTATGCTGAATTTTGTATTTATGATCCTCATGTTCTATATGCAGTTTTACTTTACATGTAAATGATATATTGTTTAGTTTTGCATTTTTACAAATTCAGAAGATTTTCATCAAAATCCAGATTTCCAACTTCCTTTATTTTTTTTTTTTCAGTCTTTTCATTCTGAGAGAGAGAGCTCGCGAGCGAGTGAGCATGGGAGAGGCAGAGAGAAAGGGAGAGAGAGAGAATCCCGAATAGGTTCTGCACTGTCAACACAGCCCAAAGCGGGGCTCGAACTCACCAATCTGGAGATTATAACCTGAGCTGAAGCCAAGAGTCGGAGGCTTAACAGACTGAGCCACCCAGGCGACCCCCTCCCCCCCCCAACTTCCTCTAGAGACAGAAGACCTGGCCCAGCTGGACCCACTTTCCCACATGGGAACGATTTCTGGCCCTGAGTCCTTGGGGACCACCGTCCCCTGCTCTCCCACCCCTGGGCTGGGGCATTCCTTCCTGGTACCTGCCTCTCGTTCCCTGCAGACATCTGAGCCGGCGGATTCTCATCGTGAGAACCTTTGCAATGAAATAGCCCATAGGGCACCCTTCGCAGAGAGCCTGGCACAAAATGAGTGCCAGATGAAGTGACTCCTTATTTCTTGTCACTGTCAATATCATTGACAGCTGAGGAGGCAGCGGGCTCAGCGTCTGCATCTTGAGGCTGATGAAGTGAATGAGGAGGCCATGGCCGCCTGNGCCCCCACCCAGGCCCACCTGCCTCTCTCTCAAGTCCCACTTTGGAAACCAAAGGCTGGGGCAGGTGGAGGAGGCCTTTGGACAGTGGTTCGCATTTCAGCCCCTCCGAGGAGTGGCAGAGGGCTGCATCCGAGTTCTGCCTTCAGGAGCAGGCCCGTCCATCTGCCTGGGCCTGGAGGTGGACACTGGGGCCTGTGAATTGTCGCCAACGGATGGAGCTTTGTTTGCCTCGCCGAGTCCCCAGACCAGGGGACGGCCGGAGTGAGGGCTCTTTCCTGAGGGGCTGGACTTTCCCACAGGAACAAAGTAGGGCTTGTTAGCTGGGCATGAATCTTGGCGTGGGGCGGCCCGGGCCAGGCTCGGCGCTGCCAGGCGGCGGCTCAGCGATATCAGGCAAATTCCGCCTTCCCCACAGCTGGGGCTGACAGCAGGAAGCCCCAGGGAGGCTCCAAACAAAGGCAGAAAAATGGGCCACGTTTATTCATTCACTGACCAGCCTGGGCCTGGCTGGCCCACGGGCCCTGTCTCCATGGTGACGGGCGGCCTTCAGAGCTCCCAGTTGGCTCCTCCGTGACCACGGCCCCTCCACTCCTGCGCACCCCCATCACACAGGGGCACAGCATCCTGCGGCCGCCTCGGTACGACTTTGCTCCACGCTGTCTGGAGGGACACGAGCTAGGCCAAACAAGAATCAAAGGCTTGTAAACAGCCAGGAGGAAGCCTGTGCTGAGTGCTGAAAGCCAGACACATGGCCAGTTTTAGGTGAGTGCGTGAAGGCGACGGGCTCGAGCCTACACACCAGCTAAGCACCTGCTGTGTGCTGGGTCAGGGAACACATACGTGTAGCCAAGTCTGCTTGTCCTCCCCAGTTTCATTCTAATACAGCATGCGAAAGCAGAGGTCTGTTTGACCCAGCGAGCAGGACATGACTTCTGCCCCAGGGGAGAGGGTATCAGACAGGGAGGCTTCCCCGGGGAAATGATCGTGACATTGAGTCTTGAAGGATGCATAGGAGTTCACCAAGCAGGGAGGTAAAGGGCATTCCAAGCAGAAGAATCAGCTTGAGCAAAGGTCCTGAGGCCCGAAAGCATGTGGTGTGATTGGAAAGTCTTTTTTAAGTGAAGAAGGGACAGAGCTGGAAATGAGGCAGTAACGGGGGTGAGACCACCATGTGATGTGACTCAGAGAAGCAAGGTCATCTGCTCCCCAGTGACTGGACAGAATAGGCCCCCAGGACTTACTCTGAGTTGTGAATTTCTTGGGTGGGGGGAGGGGACATGAGATAGTGCATCTCTAATACTTCACAGTTTACAGAAGCCTCTCATACCCATTCATTGTCTTATTTAGTCCTACAGCCACTGGGCTGGAGGGAATCTGAAGATGGAGAAGCTGAGACCCAGAGAGCCATCATGGGTCTCTGAGCCAGGAAGTGGCCTGGCTGTAATTCAGGGGCCTGAGTCTGACGCCCACACTCGGCTCGTTCTTCCTCGCCTCCCTCTAAAGGGAGGCTGTGAAGGCACACGCTTCTGGAGAGGTATTTGTAGTCCGGCAAGGTCAGTGCCTGCTCAGTGAGCACTGAGGTCATGGTGAAAGGCGGGGACACTGAAGGACAAGTAAACACTCATGGTTGCCCCCTGGTCAGTGGCTCTGGATTTCTAGAACAATTGCAAAGGGGCGCCTGGGTGGCTCAGTCGGTTAAGCGTGCAGCACCGGCTCAGGTCATGATCTCTCAAGCCATGAGTTCGAGCCCCACATCGGGCTCTATGCTGACAGCTCAGAGTCTGGAGCCTGTTTCAGATTCTGTGTCTCCGTCTCTCTCTCTGCCCCTCCCGCACTCACCCTCCCTGTCTCTCTCTCTCTCAAAAATAAAGAAAATTTTTAAAAAATTAGAACAATTACAAAGAAAAAACCACCAAGTTTCCTTCCCAGCACTCCCGGGAGGAGCTAGAAACCTCTGAGAAGGGAGGGGTCTAAATCTCAGGAAAACCTAGAGTCTGGAATATTGTGGACATTCCAGGGCCTGGGAACAGGGACATGACAGACTGTCTGTGATCGATGACCCAGGCAACACTTTGCCCCTCACAGGCCTGCGCCATGTCTTCCCCTGGGTGTCCCAGGCTGAGCCGGTGGGCGAGGCCTGCGGGGCCCGACGCAGGCCGCAGACGGGGTGGGGGCAGGAGGCAGGGACGTTACGACACTGTCATGTCGCGATGGGCACGGTGACCTCTAGTCTGCACAGCAGCCCCCTGAGTAGGGAGGTAGTAGCATTGTGATGTCCACGGTACGGGTGAGGACCCTGAGGCTCAGAGAGGCAGGGACTCGTCTGGGTCACGTAAGCGGGGAACAGCAGAGCTCACGCCAGCACCTTTGCTCTTCGCCCACTCCCAGGCACCCGCTGGCGGTGAGCGGTTTGCACACCGTGACTGGTTCCCTGGTGCCCTTTGTCCCCCCCCTGGCCTCAGTGTCCCTGACCTTTGCTTGGAGAAAGGGCCTCTTCTCCACCTCAGTGGGTCCTGGTGTTTGTACCTACTTGCTGTCTTTGTGCAACTCTGTGTGTTGCCCTCAGTGCACCTGACTTTTACCAACTTGACCTTCACTCCCACTTCTTTCTGCTCTTTGGAATTTGATGTTGATCCTGAAATCTGGCCGGAGTCCACTTCACCTGGTCATACTGCTCAGAGAAGGAGAAGGAGAAGAAAAGGAACAGGAAGGGAAGGGAAAGGGAAAGGAAAAGGGAAAGGAGAGAGAGAGGGAGGGAGGCAGGGAGGAAGGAAGGCAGGAAGGAAGGAAGGGAGGGAGGGAGAAAAGGCCGTGTGATGTGAGCACCTAAAGCCTCCTGAATGGAGGCTGTATATTGGCCTCTACCAGAGTGGTTTTGGCTTTGGGCTAAACAAGAAGAAATGACAGTGACGGTACCTCACAGCCATTTAGAACACAAATGGCAAACATATAGCATAGGTGGGAGCACCCTTCGCTCTTGTACCCTTGGAAGACATAGCTAAGCACCCACACCACTCCTCCTGGCTTGGCCTCAGCTGCAGAATCCTTCTCAACATAGCAACCAGGCAGCCACCACCAAGCACCAAAAAAGGGAATGAGCGCTTGTAATCCCCAGGCTATCAGTTTGTGATCTCTGAAGAACTTGCCCACTTCTGAGCCTCGTTTTTGCCCCTTGAATCAGAGCAAGTGTAATTGTATTCATTCTACAGATGAAGCAGAGGCCAGAGTGACTTCCTCTGAAGCACAGGGCAACTAAATACCAAAACTATGGGTGAGAAGGGAGGGAATCTGGGCTCTCACTGTACTCGAGACCTATTTAGAAGTCCCAGGGCAGTCAAGGTGATGGTGTTTGAGTGGATTTCTCTTTTCTTCCTTTTTTTTTTTTCCTAGAATCCCACCCAGTCCCACCTTCCCCTGCTTTGGCCAGGGAACGAGTCTCCTAATGTCATCCAAAGATATTAGTCATCGCTAAATCTGGCCATTTCCCCCGAAGCACCCAGCCTCGCGCGCACGAACACCGCTACCACAAATTTGCTCTGACAGCCACTGACAAGGAGAGGCAGGCAATGTTTGTACAGCTCTCCTGGGCCGGAGGTTGCTGCTCAGGGAAGCTCCCTGGGCTGGGGGGCTGGGGCACCTTGAGAGCAATGAAATCAGTCTAGGGGGTGGGTGCACAGACCCTCCGCGAACTGCTGATTCTGGGGTGTGGGCGTGGAGGACCCCGGCTCCCTGACCTTGCACATGTGTTGGCTGCTGAACTGAATGACACCTCATCCTCAGAGCCTCTATTGGGTATCTCACCCGGGTTGTCCTTTGAGCCTCCTTTGTATCCCCATGCTCAGTGAGTGCCAACTATTTACCACCTACCCACCTGGATCACAGGTGCCTGTGTTTTTCTCTTCACCTGCTGGGACACCCACCGGGCACCTCCTCTTTGCTGCCCGCCTTGCACCTGGGGGGGAAATGTCTCACCTGTTTCCACCCCACTTACCAGGCTTCTCTTCTTCTCCATCATCTGCCGATAGGTACTTCCCCAGACACACCTGCCTTGCTGTGGCTAGATGGCATGGGAAGCATTCAGCTTCCCTTCTCTCCCAGGTACTGTGAGCTCTTTAAACACAAACTCACCGACACCTTTCTTGACCTAGCTCTGTTCCAGAAATTGCCACCTTTGCGGTAACAAATACCTATATTAGCTGCCAGGTGAAGTGACAAGTACTTATCATGCATTTGCCCGTCTCAGTCACTGGAAGGTGTCTTTTTTTTTTTCCTGTATGAGGCTCCAGTGGGTACATCTGGCCTGTAATTTTATAGACTTGGCTCACCTTCTCCTTCCTCCACCTCAGCAACCAGGCTAACGACACACTCCTTGTTTACTGAACACCTGCTCTGTGCCAGGCACTGTGCAAGGGGCCTTACTTGCTTGGGCTCACAGAATCCTTGCTATATTCTTGCAAGAGAGGTAGGATGCTCCCCTGTTTCGCAGATGGGGAAACAGAGATTCAGGAATGGAGGTCACTTTGCCCCAGGTTGTCCAGCTGGTAAGTGGCAGAGCTGAATCAAGAAGACAGGATTGTGTTTCCTCCAGAGCCTGTGCCCACCTTGGTACACGGCCTTTCCAACCAGACAGGTTGGAAAATGCTTGAGACTTTGTTGGAATAGTGCAGAGAATAACACATGGTCCTGTCCTCTAAGAATTGATACTTTATTTGGAGGAACAAAAGCATTCACACTGCCAGCCAATATTTATTGAAAACGTCATTATCAGGAAAAATGTCAGAGAAGTTTCATCTCACCTGCCAGCGGTGATCATTTGGTGATGTTGGCTTGACTACAGCATGGGATAGTCCTCTACGGCAGACATGGAGGCATTCAGTGGGGGAAACGTTCAGTGATCCATCGTTAAAGTCTGAGTCACAGGAGTGGGTATTGGAGGTACATGTGCCACAAATTTCGTTTCTCCATTTCCACACAGTGGAAAGCGTGGGAGTTTCTAATGAGTTCCTAATTGTGTGAAGCAGACAGTAGAGGAAAGAGAAAAACGCATCATTGGAAAAGGCTGCCTGAATGAGGTAATATAGGAACTGTTTAAGGTCACGGCACCCCCTGGAGTCTGAGCTACCATCTGGGCCAGGTTGTACTTACTCCGGTGGTAAAAATGTTGATTCTTCCCCATGCCTTGGTTCCCTTCTTTAGGAGAGTTAATTCTGTCAAATTAAGATCTAGAAGGTCCTGTCTGACTCCAATGTTCCTAAATAATGTATGTGCTAGGGTGGAACACCCAGCTCTCAGGCTTCTCTCTTCTTCATCAGCCCATTTGTACTTCACAACAGGCTCATGATTCAGCCATTGTAAAGATGGAAAAACTGAAGCCAGAGAGCTTGGGTGTACTCCTTACCCAGGTGTGCAGAAAGTATCTATATATTTCCAAATAATTAGGGAATGTTAATTATGTTTAAATGTTCCTCAGGTGATTACATTTAAATGTTCCTCAGGTGATGTTCAGCTTAAGTGAGACCAGTGCAATAAGATACGTTTTTATGACTGACTTCATACGAAGAAACAGAGGCTAAGAGAAGTTAAGCAACTTGCCCAAAGTCACACATCCGGAGAGTAGTGGAGAATTCCATGCCAGAAAGGCTGACTCTATAACCCATGTGTATCATGGTCCAGATGCTCTCCTATACTCCTTCATTTAATGCTTTCAGCAACTTTCTTGCTCTTTTCAAAACTGAAGAAACCAGTCCAGAAAGGTTAATCAGCCCCAAACTGCAGAAGTCATCAAAAGCGGCTAATAATGTCAGTATCTTGATTAGAATGAGGTGCAAAAGTGTGTGCATTTGTCAAAACTCACACAATGGTTCGCTTAAGATCTGTGCTTTCCCCTCCACATTGACTGTACCTTTAAAAGAGCCAAACTCTTGTCATGATTTAGAGCAAAGTTATAGGGATGTTTACAGCTGTCCAGGAAGTGCATGAAAAGTGGGGCTGGTTACTAGAGAGATCAATAAACAGATATGGGACAAAGGTGGCCGGAGTCTGTGGGTGTTCACTGTAAAGTTCTTTCAACTTTTCTGCATGTTTGACATTTTTCCTAATAAAACGTATGTAGGAAGGCAGTAACTCCCATTGGACTGTGAGCTCGGTAAGAACGGAGATCTTCGCCTGCTTTGTGACTGCTGAGTGTCCAGCACCTAGAATCATGCCTGGCATGAAGCAGGTTTTCAATAAATATTGGCTAAATGAGAAGTGATAGTAGCGTCTATCCTGTCGCTTTAACTCTTAAACTAAGCACTTACCTAGAGAGGATTTGATGGTGTCTGTGAACCAGGGGCTGGGGAGGGCGAGTGTTGGGCAGAGTAGGGTGGATGGACATGGTGGAGAGAGGTCTCCAGGCTTTATATGAGCCTGGCCTTCTGGGAGCGCAGTAGGAGCCCCTACCCAGGAATCATTGTTGCCAGAGTGTTATATGGGCTTGTGCTGTCCTCATGTGGTCAAGGTGAGTATTGCACTTGGGGTGGAAGGGCCTCTGCCCCTTGAGCCTACTGGGTGGTACTCAGAAGGACTCAGATGGTGCAAGGGCAATGCCCGGTCCAGAGGGGCTGCATCTCCGGACCTGGGGCCACTTCTTGGCGTGCCCTCTTTCAGCTTATGGTTCTCCAAGTGGGGGGTGTGAATTTCAGTGCCATCCTGAAATTTGTGTTAGTAACTGACCTTAGTTAGGCACCCCCTGCCGAGGCTCGTCCATGGTCTGACTGATTCGATCATTGCATTGACCGTGCCAGGAAAGTGGCATGATGACTCGGAGAGATCAAGACCACGCAGCAAGTTAAGCACAGGGAAACTATCACAAATATGGCAAGGAGGACACTACCCTTGGTGGGGTTTACAGAACCCTAGCTCTGGAAGGCTGGCGATGAGTTGGGGAAGTTTGGGGGAAAAAACCCAATACTCACCCCCACACACACATTGAGTCCTTTTGCTGTCAGTGAGGCGCTGCTGTCAGTGGTATTCTCCTGCCCCTTCTGTACCCTGCTGGACTCCACTGTGTGATGCTGGTAAATCACCTAACCTCTCTGAGCCCTGCCTCAAATGTGCCAAATGGGGATAATAATGTCCTTACCTTATAGGGTTGTCATACACATAACTGAATGCAACCAAATCACAGTGTCAGACAGACGGCATGTGCTCAGAAATTACTCCCCCAAGACTATTACATCCATATGGGCAGGGGTTGTATCTGTTGTGTTTATTCCTGTGATCCCAACATGTTTGAAGAGGTCAGTTCTCAAAGAACAGCAAGATAAGAGTTTGGAGTACGGTCTTTACAGTTGGCTGCCTGAGTTCAAGTTTTGGCACTGCCTCTTCAGTCCAAGTGACCTTGACAAGACAACCTAAGATTCAGTTTCCTTATCTGTAAAATGGGGATAAACATCTACTCTGCAGGATGGTACAGACGAATGGGCTAATGTGAATAAAGCGCCTGGCGTTGTTCTTGGTACTTAGCCAATACCCAAACAAATGCTAGGTAGTAGTCATATGATTCTAAGATGGGTATTCAATGTTAGCTGCTGTTGTTCTGAAGAATAGGAATGATAATCCCTTGGTTGTACTAATTTTCCCTTCAAAGCTGCAGCAGCTGCAGCTCTAACCTGACCTCGTCTGCGTTCACGTGTTTGATGGAGGAAGGTCAGTGATGGGGGTACCCTCCTGCTCCCATGGACCCAAATGACCCTGAGTCAGCAGCACAGGTCACCCAGTCCTCAGGATGATGATTAACTTTATGCATCAACTTGACTGGATCACCAGGTGCCCAGATTAAATGCTTTTTGGATATACTGGGTATGCTGTGAGGGTGCATCTAGAAAAGATTAGCATTTGAACCAGTGGACTCCGTAAAGCAGATTGCCTTCCCCTGGTATGGTGGGCTTTGTCCAATGTGTTGAGGGCTTGCAAAGAACAGGAAGGGGGACTTTGCCCCCTTTCTCTTCTTCACAGCATAAGCTGGGACATTTCATACCATCTGATGGTCCCTGGGCCTCAGACTGAGATTTATGCCATTGGCTCCCTGGGCTCCCAGGCCTTTGGACTCAGGCTGAATTACACCACTGGCTTTGCTGGGTCTTCAGCTTACAGATGGCAGACTGTGGGACTTCTCAGCCTCTGTAATCACCTGAGCCAGTTTTGAAGCATCTATTGCATCTGAATGTGGACACAAAGAGAAGTGTAGTATTCAACCCAAAAGAAAGACTCAACTGCAAGGCTGGAATTTCTGGCCCCATAGATGTGGGAACACTTGGGGATAGGAGACCACATTTTTATGCCTCTCATAACATATACTGGGGATAAAACCCAGTGCCAGACACACAAAAGAATGTCCTGCAAGGCCCAGGATATGAGTAATGATGACTTTACTTTAAGACCTGGTTCTTTGCTTCAGAGTCTGAAGCCGTTCAGCCTCTATGTCCTTGTCCACAGCTCTGGGTTACTTAAGCTGTGTATTTGCTTCTGACCTTGAGTAAGGCTTTTTCTTTCTCCAAGCTATATTGTGATTTGTGCTTCAGAGACTTGGCACCAGGATCCAGCTCTCTGGTATTGCTATAGTCACCAGAGCCTCTCAACCTTCCCTGCATGAATAGCTGATTGGCTGCACAGTGATGAGCCCCGGAAGGGACTAAGCTTTAGCCGGACCAGAACCACAGACAATTTCGGACAGAGTGGGGCTCATCAGTTATCCAACCATCAGGGAGCTGGGACGACCACAATAACTGTTACTCACGGAAAGTTAACCATTTGTTGGTTTTTAAGTGGCTCCTTGATTGTAGGCTTTCTGATGGGAAAAGAGGGAAAGAGAGATAAAGAACAACGAACTTGAGAGCCTAGAGCCTTTGTGAACCACTGGTTGGGACCGTTAAATGGGGGTACGTGCAGGAATCGCGAAGGTCCAGCGAGGAGGCGTTGCAGTCCAGCAGCCTCCAGACTTGTTGCACACCTGCTTCCCCTTCAGAATGTGAGGCATCACCTCAGGGGGACTCTGGGTAGTTCGTTTCATTTCTCTGGGGCTCGGTGTTCTCACCTATAATATGCGCAGAGTAGGAGACCAATGGCCTCTAGAATCAGACCCACATAGGACCCAGAAATCAGCAGCAAGGGAGGTGAGTGGGTGATGCAGTGGGATCTGGAATCTCAGAGGACGATCAGCGATAGCCTCTGTCAGCTCCAAGATTCCATTTTTCAGTGTCTGCATGCTCCGGGGAGTGCGAGACTTGAGTCAGGAGTGCAAGACTCCAGTCCCTTATACTCAGAAGGGGATGGGGGGCAGGAGATGCGTGCGGGGGGGAGCTCTTCTCCAGCCCGCCGGCTCGGCGCTCTCCAGGGTCCTGACCTGGCCCTGGCTGTCGCTCCCTGTCCTGGATGCTGGCTCCAAAGTCTAGGTTCCTGGTAGCAGGTTTTGGGGCTCAAGGGCAGCTTTGGCATGTCACCCTGCAACACATTCAAAACCTATCAGCTCTAAGACTGATTTTTAATGGGTTTTACCTTTCCCACCTGCCAGCAAGGTTTTAAAATGAACCTATTGAACCGCATAGGTCTAGAACTTTTTGCTTTTTATTCTTTGATCACATTTGTCTGTCAAGTCATATTCTCCTCTTATTTCTCTCACCTTTCTTTATATATAAAAAAGATTCTACTTTTAAGTAATCACTACACCCAACGTGGGGCTCAAACTCACAATCTCGAGATCAAGAGTCACATGCTCTTCCAACTGAGCCAGATAGGCGCCCCTCTCTGAGCTTTCTGTTTTCCTTATTTCTCCTCTCTCATTTTCTCTGCCTTTTCCTCTCTTCTCAGAATGAGTGTCCTCTTCCTCCAGGAGGGGAAGGCTTCTACTCATCTTCTTAAGAAATGATACCCAAGGACTTCATTGTATTCACACTCTGGATTTGAACTTGAGTAACCCCAGAGTTCTCCAGACTACAAAATCCTTCTTTCTTCATAAGCTGCCAGTAAGAAGATGTTCCTGCCCTTTGGGGCTGAAAGCTATGATTTGGAGTGGCTTGGCCCCATTTCCTAAACCATACCCAAACCTGGTTGCAACATCCGTTCGTCCAGGGAATATGTATTGCATCCCTGCAATGTGACCTGCACTGCTTCAGGCACAAGAAATGCAGCCATGAAGGAGAGAGACACAATCCCTGCCCTCAGGGAGCTGATCCACTCATGAGGGAGATGATGTAGCCACACTGTAGGAGGAAAGCTTTCCTGGTTCAGGACAAAGCTGAGAAATCATGTAGAAAAAAACACACATCCTTCTTCAGGACCAAGAATAAGATGTTCCCAAACATCCAAAGTGGTCTCAAAGGGTGTTAGTCTTGGGTGCAGTTTCAGATATTTATCCTGGTGGGTGCAAGCATCAGGGCTGTGGGCTTCCTTGTTAGAGGAAAGGGGGGAGGTAGTGGAGAGACAGGGCCGCAGGAGAGAAAGCAAGAGGAAAGAGTGTATTTCCCTCAATCCCTTACTTGTTCCAGGCATCAGAGAATTGGGAAGAAGGAGGAGCCAAGATTTAGTGAGGGAGGGAGAAGCCTTGAGGTTACTGGGGCTTTCCAGGGTGAGCTCTGAGGCAAATTAGAGCTCCATTTGAAGGTAGATCAGCTCTTTCCCCCACAGTCACATCTTCCTAAAGCCCCAGCCTGCAAGATCTCTGAAAAGGGTTCTGAATATTCCTACTACTAATGCTCATGGCGTGTTCCCAAGGCACACACCCAGGCACTGCGTATGTGGTTGTGAAATTGTTCAAGCCTTTGGGAAGGCCACTGGCCTCTAAGGATTAGACCCACATGTTTTGATCTAAGAATACCAGTTTTGGAAATAATTCCAGTGAAATAATTAAAAATAGGCAAAATGCTGTTTTGAGGGGAAGATCATGTTTATAGCGGTGGCAATGAATACTGTGAAAGACCAAAAACAATATAGATGTTCTATAGATGCGCTAAGTGAACCCATGGTATGTTAATTTGGTGGGATATTAAATTTATCACAAAAATGGTAAACATAGGGCTCCCAACAGATTACACATGTCACAAGTCCTCCAGATCAACTGAGAGAGCAGCAGTGACTTCTCCGAGAATGCACACAAGTCCAGAAGCAAGCAAGGAGCAGCCTCAGGGCTGCCTTGCGGTCTAACTGTCATTCTGCCTTTCCAGAATCTTCCACAGGAAGACTTATGCCTCACTTGGAAAATGAGTTTGAGTTTTTGGGGAACACAGGCAGGACATTAAGTGCCAGGAAGCAGGGACATTCCATGCCACCGAGAATGCCAGCACATCTCCATCTCCTGCCGGTCCTGAGCACTCCGTTAGAAGACCTCAGTGGGGAGCTTCTGGGTCTTTTGTTTTTAACCTCTCAGCTTTATTGAGGCATACTTGACAACTGAAATCGTATATTTAAAGTGTAGAGTGTTTTTTGTGAAAGTGTATAATGCTTTGATTTGATATCCGTACACATTGTGAAGTGATCGCAAGTTAACTAACCTATCTGTCATCTCACATCGGTACGTGTGTGTGCATGTGAGCGCGTAAGATCTCTCTTAGCCAATGTCAAGTGTACAGTACAGCACGATTAACTGTAGTCACCATGCAGTAAAACTCCCGGGTCTCTAACCCTCTCTGACACTTGCTGATGTCTCTTTTCAGAGCAGAGGTGCCTGGGGAGGTTCTGGCCCAGAGCCCCCAGCAGGTGATAGTCTCTGTCTAGAATTTAATCACTTTGTTTTTGTGTTCATTTTTACAGCTGCATTCTAATTATGGCTAGTCACACTGGCTTCCTATTTTTGGCGACATTATTAGATTTCTTTAGAAACAAAACATGGTGGTTTTAAAGGGGATAGAGGGGGTGTACAGATGTGGCGCACAGTGGGCAACGGAATCGGGGTGGAGGAAACACAGGGAGCACCACCCTGAGGCGCTTTGCAGAAGGAACATTTGCCAGGATGTGCAAGGAATGATTAGGGGAGAAAGAGGGATTCAAAACTGTATGTGCACATTGATAGCCATTATGCTAAGGACAGTGCGCCTGGATAATGAGGAAAGAAACAAACAAAGTGATACACCAAGTTTTAGGCAAGGAAAATTTTCTGTTTTGTTTCCTTTGTTTTAAAAATAGAGGTTTGGACATGTTTGTAGGCTGCAGGGAAAGATTTGGTAAAGAGGTGGACATTTAATTCAGACACTCATTTATTCCATAGTATGTACTAAGCACACACTTTTGCCAGGAGCCGTACCAGGTACAGGGGATGCAGTGAACATAAACAGAAAAAGGTTCTGCATTCAGGGGTTTCCATCCTCATGGGGGACAATGGCAACAAATAAAGAAATAAATATATTATGTGTCTGGTGATAGAAAATCATGAGAAAACATAAGGCAGGGAAATAGAGATAAAGAGTAATGGGGAGGGGTGGGATGTTACTTTTTTAGTGAGTGATCAGAGAAAGCTTTGCTGATGAGGGATATTTGAATAAGTCCCACATGAAGTAAGAGTAAACTGTGGGATATCTGGAAGAAGAGTGCTCTCCGTGGAGGAAATAGTAAGTGCAAAGGCCCTGAGGTAGGTGTATGTTTGAGGAATACCTAAGTGTGGTTGAGGTGAAGTTAGGGGGAGGAGAAAAGCAGGAGAAGACTCAGAGATCACTCGGGGCTAGGGAGGACCGTGTAAGCACTTAGGCTTTCTCTCTGGGTGAAATGGGATGTAGTAGAGGGCTTGGAGCAAAAAGTGTCGATATCTGACTTGCATTTTATGTGCACAAACTTCCTTACTGAATGGAGAAAAGACTGCAGGGTACGGTGAGAGAAATAGGGGAGGAGTCCAGGCTAGAGATCTCAGTGGCTCAGCCAGGAGGCAGTAGTCGCTGTCTATAAGCACCCAATAAGCAATAACACGGATGGTAATTACCGGCGTAATTAATGGTAAGGCGAGAGGCTACAGAAGGCAAAGGGAATACGATCAAGAGGACTGGGGGGTGAGAGAAGTGAGGAGGGAGTCTAGAGAGGGAGGGAGGGTGGTCCTTACTCTGGGGAGGAGGGAGATGCAGACACTGAAGAACAGAGACATGCGGGAGAGGAGCTATGGGAAGGTGAGGAAGGGCAGGAGGCTTCCCACTGAAATCAGGACCCAAGATTTCCTGCAAATAATGGCAGAGAAGGGGAGAGGGTCAGGCCCGAGCGCTGTCCCTTCTCTATTCTGAGCCCTGTGAGGTGTCCTTCTAGGTTCGTCTCTGTCCACTGAGGTCCCAGTAATGGGCCTGGCTCACCCTGGGCTCTCACCCAATGTTTGATGAAATGGACGGAAGGGTGGATGGAAGGAAGGAAGGGTGGATGGGAGAATGGGAGAATAATATGCTTCAGAATCACTGTTACTTTAAAGCAAAGGAGCGGATGAAAGAGTAAAAAAGTTTTGAACAGCGAGTTGCAGAATAACAGATCTGAATCAGATGTGAGTTGATGAAATCAATTTATAGGTCAAAGTTTCCTCGGAGGATAGGAATCAGAGCAGAAGGAGTTGGTATTCTGAAGGGATGTTTTAATCAAGCTGCCTCGCCTGCCTGATAAATGCAGTTCTTATCCAGTGTGAGGCTGTGAAATCGCATCGTTCTTGGAGTTAGGGACTCTGGGTTCAAGTGAAGCAGTTGTTCCCTTGGGTAGGTACAGAGCTCAGTCTGACAGATCTCCGTCCCCTGGGGGAATATGGGTTAGAGAGTCAGGCTGTCAGGCATCCAGCCAAACAGAGCTGCACCCCAGTCTTGGGTAGAATCAGTTTTCAACATAAATTGAGTCCTATGACATATAACCTCTCTCTCGTCTATATTCAAGCTTATTTCTTCCATTTCTCTCTCCTCCAAGGTGCTCCTAGGAAACCAAGCTACTCTGATAGGCAAATTCATACTAGAATGTTAATGGTTATTGGGAAAATTGGGCACTCCACTATCTTCCACCAATTAATGAGCATTGAAACTAGGATTCATAGAGGGAAAGAGATTTGGTCAATCTGGAATAGACAATGGGCTCATGGAGAACCATTTAGAGATAATGCCTGTACTGAGTATGGAAGGTACAGTAGGTGTTAATAAATGAAAGAGAAGAGAATAATACCAGGCAGTGGGAATAGCGTGAATGAAGGCATGGAAATACAGGGCTTTTCAAGCAGTTCTGGATGCATGGGGCAGGGATGAGGCTTGGAGAAAAGTAAGGCTGGAGAGGTCAGATGTACCAAGTCACATAAGGAATTTGGAGTTGATCTTGTAAGCAGTGGAAAGCTCCTGATGAATTTGGAACGAATCATATTAGAGGCAGTAAAATACAGTGGTTAAGAGCAGGGACTCTGGAGTCAGACCGTGTGGATCAAATCTTGCCTCTGACACTCACTGGCTATGTGACCTTGGGCAAGTTACTTCACCTCCCTGAGCCTCAGTTCCCCATCTGTAAAATTGTACCTTCCTCATAAAGGTTGCTGTGAAGACAGAAGGTGTTATATAAATGCTAAGAACCATGTCTAGCACATACTAAGTATTCTGTGCTTCTATGCCTAGTAGCTTTCACTGCCTCCTCCACCTTTTTCTTCTCCTCCTTCTTATCATCATCATCATCATCATCATCATCATCATCATCATCTTAGGTTTTAGAAAGATTCTTCTAATCTTTTGGGGGTAATGTTTCTAATGTTTTGGGGGCAGATAGGGGCATGGTCAGGCTGCAAATAGGAAGACGAGGTGCTGTAATTCAAGTAGGGTGGAGTGGACTATAGCCTGAAGGACAAATCCAGCCTGCTGCCTGTTTTTGTCAATAAAGTTTTATTGGAACGCAGCGATGCTCACTTACCCACACACTGGCTACTGCTGCTTTCACTCGATAGCAGTAGAACTGCAACAAAGATGATCTGACCCCCAAAGCTGAAAATATTCACTATCAGGCCCTTTACAGAAAGAGTTGCTGACCCCTCAGGCCATAAGGCACCTCAGCTTTGGGGCAGGGGACACGCTTTTGTTTTCCTTCAGCCGCCTCTGGAAGGGACTGCCCACCCCTTCAAGGTTCAAAAGACACCTGGCTCCGTGCTTCCCAGCAGGGCCATCATGAACAGATGGGCAAGACATTTAAATTCTCTCAACTCAATTTCCTCTCCGATTAGTTTGTACTGCTTTATTGTTCTTTTGCAAATTAATTCTTGCATCTTCAAATCTGTAAAGGAAAAAAATATTGAGAGCAGCCTGTGACCTTCCTGGCAGTTTTCAATTTCTTTCCTCTTCATTTTTAGCTTTCATTACCCCCAGGATAGCATCTAATTATTTCTTGAATAATCACGTCTCCTGGGCTCTGAGGAAATTTGAGAAGTTTGCTCCCTATTATGTCTTCCAAATTAGTTTCTCTTCAATTTTGGTGCACTTTCTTTTGTCTTTTCATCTTGGTTCAGCCAAAAATAGTTTCTCAAATTGAGTGCTAAATTCTTCGGGATTTCGTTCACTTCAATTAACTTTCCTCAGGACTCTCTTTGGTTTTATAAATGAGGTCTTTGCTCATCAGGATCTTGGTCCTAGGCCACTGGGCTGTCTTTTCATGCCAGCCTGGCCTCTTGTCTTTATCCTTTGTGAGTGATGGGGGCTGGGAGGGGTCCGGGCAAGGGCGAGGGGAAGTGTACAAAGAGGCAGAGAATCTAGTGTGTCTGGACTTTGCTATTTACAAGCTGAGGGATGTTGGGCAAGTTGACCTTAGTTTTCCTTTCTGTAAAGTGGGGGGAGATGCAGCTGCCCTGAAGAGCATGTTGATGAGATGCATCAGTATTTTAACGACGGACGTTGGAGAGCAGCCAGGCTGGTGGGGGGTAACGATCCTTTCTTGCTTTTTATGGGTCTTTAGGAGAGTTACCCATAGGAAAGCCCACTCTGAGAGTCTCACAATCCAATAACCAAGCCCTTAGCCTCAGCTTCACCTACAGGAGAAATTCAGAAAGCAATTGGCAATCCTTGATTAAAATCATAGTAATATTGTCTGTATAGCGACATGCTTTTCAGTGTACAGATTGCGTGCATACCCATTATGTTATTTCATAGCCTCCTGGAACCCGGGGGAGTAAGCCTGAACCTAGGCATCAACCCATTTTACAGACGAGGAACGGTAGCCCAGAGAAATCAAGTGACTTGCCCAAGGTCACACAGCTAACCAGGGGCAGAGTCCTTGACGACACCGAATCTTACCTTTTCCTTGACACAGGCTTTCTCCTTCCTTTGTTAGTTTTTTTAGTGTTTAAGGGGAGAGCATTGTCTCCTTAAGGATCCTTTTGATGTGTGTATATTCCAATGTTCCAGGCAGTCCAAAATCCAGGAGTGGCCCAGACTGAACTGGGGTTCTGCATGCATGAACCCCGCTGGACCTGAGGGCCCGATCCAGCTGAGCTGCTGGAGGCCGGGAGCTGTGTCAACTGGGCACCCCGCTCCCAGCACATGCTGGGCCCTCTCCAGGGGCTCAGAGAACACACAGTGATCTCCACACGTAACATCAGGGATGCTGGGTGTGAGTCTTGATTCTTCCACTTTCCAGCTGGGTGGCCTCCCACAAGTCCCCAAACCCCTGGGAGCCTCAGTTTCCTCATCTTATAAATGGGGGTAATGCCCATTCCATAGGCTGGTGACAGGGCCCAAAGAAGAGAACACGGGAACATACTGGCAACTGTATTTGTCATTTACCAGGTGCTCGTGAACATCGGGTCTCCTGACTCTCTTTCCCTCTCTCCCGGCCCCCCCTCCTGCCTGAACCTCTACCGTGAAAGCCTAATTGCTTATCGTTGTTTTTGGATCCACTCATCAGGACTTTTCATGAGAGTAAGTTTTTACAAACTCAGAGGATGAGTGGCTGAGGGTGGGGGCAGGACCCCATGAAGGGAGAGAAAGGAGAGAGTAGAAGATAAGATTTCCTCCACAAATGCACATTAGGTGAGCCCTCTTCCCCTTCCTCTTTAAACGAAAGAACCATTGGGGCGCCCGGTGGCTCAGTCCATTAAGTGTTTGACTCGTGATTTTGGCTCAGGTCATGATCTCACAGTTTGTGGGATTGAGCCCCGTGTTGGGGTCGGGCTGACAGTGTGGAGCCTGCTTGGGACTCTTCTTTCCCTCTCTGCCCCTCCCCTGCTCACTCATTCTCTCTCAGAATAAATAAATAAACTTAAAACAATTTTTTTAATTAAAAAATGACTTTTCTCAAGGAAGTGTCTGTAGGCTTTGAACCGATGACACCAAGGAGCTTATAAGACCAGGAAGCCTCTATAGCGTCAAGGCTCAGAAGGACCGCCTGGGTCGGGAGACCTGAGTTCAAATCCTGTCTCTGCTTCATCCTGGCTTTATGACTAGGATTAATGACCTCACCTCTCTGTGCCTCAGTTCTCTCCTCTGTAAAATGGGGATGATGGCTCCGAGGCACAGGGGAATGTGAAGATTGATGAGGGAAGGGGTGTCGAAGTCATGGACAGTGCTGGGCACAGCGTAGTAAGCACTACATGTGATAACATAAGAATAAAAATATAAATATAATACAATTTTAATATTTGGTTATAATTTGAACTGTTATAAGGAAACATATGCCATATAAATGAGCAGTTGTATGTAACCCTTCTGCTTCATCCAAATGTCTCTGAGTGGACCCTGGGTGGTAAGGACGGACCAGACGGAAAGTTGTCATACCGCTGTCTTCGCTGTCTGCTGAGCATCCACACTTGCCCTGGGCCACCCCCTCCTCACAGTGATCACTTTAAACGGCCAAACTGAGTGCTCGCTTTGCTGTTACCAGTGACACCAGCTGTATTCAAACTCCTTGGCACCTTCAGGACGTCCCTCCTGGGGCCTCAAGTCCCTCTGTTGACCTGCAAGGTGACGATTGAAGAATTGGATGGGAGAGGGAGAGAGTGGCAGCCGTGCGTTATCACAGAATCCTAAGGGCCACTGAGGTCCCTAGGAGTCAGGCCCGGGGCGGTGCGGGGGGGCTCCGGGGTGGAGTCATCTGCCTTGCCTGACCGCTGTGGTGACTCCCAGCAGCACTGGGTGGCAGGCTTGTCCTGCTTTTAAGGACACCAGTGTCCCCCGCCCCCCCCCCACTGCATCCCAGAGCAAGTGCAGAGGGAGCACTATCCCTCCTCTGCTCATGCCCTTCTCTGTCCCCTGCCCTCCCCCACCTCTGTGCCCACACCTTCTTAATTCCTAAAAAAGTCTTGGAATTGCGACAGCCCTCGTCACGGAGCAGACGCAGGGCTCACTCAGCATTTCCTACATTTAGTCTCACGTTGTATCTGCCCCTGGCCCCAGGCCTCCCCGTAGCGCACCCACTTCCCAGGAGAGTAGACTGAGGCCCACAAAAGTCTGGGCACTTGCCCACCCGGGGTGGGGGAGCCGGGTCTGGTTCCAGAGCAGGCGCCCGTGTCTGCCGGAATCCCCCGCGGGGTCATTCACCTCATCACCGGCCTTGGCTCCGAGCCTCAAGGATCAGATCCACCACCAAAGGGCCACCTTTTGCATTTCTTGAATATATTCAAAGGGCCTGGAGTTTGGTGCCGTAGCGTATTTGCCTGAACGCCTCTTTCCAGCAGTCTGTGTGGGGCAGGAGTCACGTCCGCTTCACCTTCGGGTCTCAAGCATCTGACTTACACCTGTGTCACCCCTGGAGCCGCACGCGCCTCTGGGGCTCTGTAAGTGCTCCCAGGGCCACGCCTGGGGTCCTGCTTCTGCAGGTGCTTCGGGGAAGGAAGTTCCGAAAAGGGAGTCACTTCCCGGAGGCCAGCGCTGGAGCTCAGTTCTAAGTCCTGGGGCGGAGCCTGGGGCGGGACCACTCAGAGGTCCACGCTGCCTCACGCACACCACACCCTTCAAGGCTGGGGGCGCCGTCCCCTCTCCCAGATGAGGAAACTGAGGCACGCACAAGAGGTGAGGAGAGAGGGGCCGCCGTCCAGCCTCGGCCAGGCGGTCGAGCCATGCCAACCCCCTTCACCTCGGTCCCGCCTCCCAGGATGCTCGCGTCTGTCGTCCTGGCTGACCCTGCGCCGCTTCCTCCTGGTTCTAATGTGTGTGTTTTCATCGGGGGCCTTGGCACCTCCCCCCCAGCCTCCAGCGGAGTGCTGTCGCCCCACGAGGCCCCTGACCCCACCCTGGGCGAGAGGTGCAGACGTCCCAGCCACTCGCTCGCCTGCCTCGTGGGAGCGGCGGTTGGGCCCTGAGCTGCCCCAGCAGTGAAGGTGCCCATGATGCCCCCCTGCGTGCCCCTCGCTCCCGGAAGCTTCTGAGCAGCGGGCATCCTTCTCCCCTGAGACTCGGCACCTCCTCTGCTGGCCTGTGACCCCCAGCCCTGACCTCTGGTGACACCCCACAGCCCGACACCCCATCTCCACGTCTGGCATTTTCGCCGTAGACCTCTTTGCCGCAAGCACCTTCATGATAGAAAATAACCGGCTGTAAGACAATTTGCTGTAAGGATGCAACAGTGGAAAGTAAAAGAGGGACATTAGAAAGGATAAGGAATGAAGTGAAACATGAAAAAAATTAATTAAAATCATTTCTTTCTTCCTTTATTAAGAGAGGTAGCAGTTTTCCAAAAACTGGGATGCGTGTGTATAACCGATGCACCATCATTTTCTAAAGGGGGCGCCTGGGTCCCGTGTCGGGCTCTGTGCTGACAGCTCAGAGCCTGAGCCTTAGGCTTCAGATTCTGTCTCCCTCTCTCTCTGCCCCTCCCCCATTCTCTCTTTCTCTCTCTCAAGAATAAATAAAAACATTTTTTAAGAATTTTAAAATAAAAATAAGATATATAATTAAAATTATGTTTCTTTTTTTAAAGAATAAAGGAAAATTGACACATGCGCATTAACGCAAAACTTTGTCTCTAATTTCAGGGAACTCATGATCTCCCTGAAGCCGAGAGACAGACCCCAGGTAGGAGCTGGGGGCTTTTCCCAAGGCAAAGGTGTCCAGGGTAAACTGGTAAACAAGAGATGTGGATGATGCGCGTCGTGGGCAACCACTGGTGTAAAAAGGGGGGCAGTAAACATATGTGTTTGCTTTTTCACTTCTACCTAACAAAACCCGGGAAGCACACACAAGAAAGTAAGTTCACTTGGGGAGGGTTGGGAAGGTGAAATGAAGCAAGTAGGGGACAGAGAGCTAGACATTTCACTGTATGCCTTCTGTGCTGTTTCATTTGGAGCATTTAAATATATTACCCATTTAAAAGTCATCTTCGGGGGCCTGGGTGGCTCAGTCGGGTAAGGGGCCGACTTCGGTTCAGGTCACGATCTCGTGGTCCATGGGTTCGAGCCCCGCGTTGGGCTGTGCTGATAGCTAGCTTCAGATGGCGTGTCTCCCTTTCTCTCTGCCCCTTCCCCGCTCACACTCTGGGTGTGTGTCCCTCTCTCAAAATAATAAATAAACATTAAAAAAATTAAAAAAGCAGAGAAGTGAATAAACAACTCCTGTCTTAAAATGGAAGGAAGGAAGGAAGGAAGGAAGGACGAAAGAAAGAAAGAAAGAAAGAAAGAAAGAAAGAGAAAAAGAGGGTCAGCAATCCTACTTTGCAGGATGGGCGAGAGCATAAGTGTGAAACCATCCAGCTAATGTGCATGGTCCCATCAGTGGTAGCATTCATTCATTCATGCATTCATGCATTCAGTATTTGAGCATCTCCTCTGAGCCCCGCATGGGGAACACAAGGCAGGTAAAGACCAAATCTGCCTTTGCGTTCATGATCCTTCCGTTCTAGTGGGAGAGATGTACACCAGCTAGACACACACAGCAAGTATAGATTGTGAGGGTAAGGTGGGGGGAGGGGGGCGGGGGGCGTCTGGGAAGGTGAGGTTTGAGCAGAGCCCTGTGTCGTGCGAGGAACCGGCTCTCTGGGGAGGAGACAACTGCCTTTGAAAGCCCTGGGACAGGAGCACGCCTGGGGGGCAGCGTGGAGGCGGTGTGCCTCAGATAGCGCAAAGGGGACAGTGGGGGAGATGGGGTCAGCAAGGCTGGGAGGTGGCTGGACTGAGAAGGGACGCTCATTCTCCAGGTAGGGTGGGGGCCGGGGGGAGGTGGGGAGCAGGTTGTAACATGATTCACATTCTCCAAGGCTGGCGTTGAGGACGAAGCGTCTATTACGGGCCTTGCTGGCGCCAGAGATGGCCACAGACGTCACCGGGGAAGATGCCAGCCTGCGCCAGGTATGCGCCTGGAAGGGGAAATCGCCAGGTGGTGAGGGGACGCCAGACGAGCTCCCAGGGGGTCCCGGACCCTCTGCTGTCCTGGGAGGCCTGGTCGGCCACCGACCTCAAAGCTCCCTTGGTCCAGACCCCCCAAGTCCCCCGGAAGCCGGCCGGGCCGTGCAGGCTGCCCCAGAGCGAAGAGGAAGGCTAAGGCCCCGGTGCCCGGCCACCAGCAGACAGGGTCCTGCCTCCAGGTAGAGATCCTAGCAAAACCTGGTTTCAGAGGGGAGGCTCTGAAAGGGGAGGAGGGAGGTGAGCAGAGGTGGGAGGAGGGAGAGGGGGGAGTGGAGGAGGAGAGCATCGGTGCAACCGATTGACCGGAACAAAATTTCAGATTCTATGCGCCACTCACCCTTGGGGGAAACTATGTCAGAACCCTTCTGGACCCATCAGTATTAGACGCCCACAAGTTTTAGGACTTGGAAACCAAGTCGTTTTAGGAAGAAAAAAAAAAAACTGTCCTAGTTCTGTATTTGGCTCCCAAGGCTCTACTCAAGGATTATTAAAATACTGACACAAAATCTCTGAGAGAAATTGCTCCGGGCCCTATATTTATCATTTGCGTCGGCAGGACAAGCAGAGGCCTTTCCACGGAGCACCAGCAATGGTACGTTTCAAGGTCAGATAGTTAACTTTTTTAAGGAAGAGTCGGGTTTGCAGAGGGAGTAGGGATCAAGACTCGGGTGTCCCTCGGATGACAGAAACTTGCTGAACGGAATTCCCAGAGCCAGCAATGCCGTGGGTCTGACTTACGTCCTTTCTGCGAGCAGTGGTTCCTGAGGTGAGGTCCGTGGACCCTCCTGCCTTTCCAGAGTGTGCGGAGCGGCTGCGGGAGACCCGTGAACTGCCTGAAACTGTAGATAAAATTCTGGCTCTTGAGCTGCCGTGCATTTTTCTGGGTCAGCGGTTCTCATGGTGCGGTGCTACCCAGCACCCAGGTGAGCAGTGGCCTTGCCTGGAACACGTGAGCAATGCAGATTCTCAGGCCCACCCCAGACCCTGGGGACTGGAGCCCAGTCATCTGTGTTTTCGTGAGTGCTGCAGGGGATTCTGATCACACTCCAGTTGGACACTCACTAAAACTGTGCTCTGTAGTAGAACACAACAGCTGAGTCAAGCCTTGGGAGTCACACTGACCTGGGTTCGAACCGCACTCCTGCCATTTAGTGTCTGTGTCAGCCCAGGCAAGGCGCTGAGCCTCCCTAAGCTTCTATTCTCCCATCGGTAGAATGGAGATCATAACCTTGGCAGAGTCATTTTAATGCCTCAATGATGACAGGTTCATGGTCTTCATCAGCTAAGAGTCATGATGACAATTATGATAATGACTTTGAGGAGAGGAGGGGTGTGAACAGAAGTGTGAATTAGAAAGGCAACTCTATAGGATGGCTTGAACCCCTGAGGGGCTAGAGGCAATGTCACCGGCGATTATTGTCACAACCATAGTGGCAGCAGTGAGGGGGTGAGTGGGTGGGTGAGCGGGCCACCAGGGGCCACGTGGACAGGGCTGGCAAATGAGTTGATCCACTCAGCAAATATTTACTGAGTACCTGCAATGTCCCAGGGCCTATTCTGGACCCCCGGGTCCCTGCTCTCTCGGAGCTCATGTGCTTGTAGGAAATAAAGTCAGTGAGGACACGCACGCATGAGGATTTCAGAGCATGGTCAATGCCGCGAAGAAGCAGAACGAGCAGAGAGTGATATACATAGTCGGCTGGTTAGAGCAGGTGTCACTGAGCAGAGGCTTGGATGATGAGTGGGAGCCGGCCAGAAGAAGATTCCGGAGGATGACCATGCGGGCAGAGGGAAGAGCCAGCACAAAGCCTGGAGGCAGGGATGAGTGTGGTGTGTTGGAGGACCTGGAGAATGCATGTGAGGGGTCCAGGGCGCCACGAGTCTCACCTCTCTGAGACTCCACTCCTTCACGAAGGGCCAGTGCCAGGAGCTGGGGATATCAGGATTGTAACCGAGTCTGGTACACATAGCAGGCCCTAGGAAGATGTTCACTATTGCCCGGAAATGGTCAGCAAAACATGCCCCATGGCCTCACGTGACGATTCTAGACATATATCAAAACCAAAATCAGTTTTAGCATTGGAAATAGAAAGTTCTGATGGCTTTAGACCGATTATCAGGTGTCAAAATAGGGGTCAGTCTCCTTCAAGCAACAGATGTGGACTGGGCATAGGGATTGAAGGCTGATGAACTGGGTGGATACAGAGAAGTACAGATGCCCCCACCCCCAGGATAGGTGCAGGCCCTGCTGTTTACCAGCTTTGGGGTTCATCCAGTCTCTCGTGCAGGGTGGTGAGATGCCCAACAATAGTTGACACCAAGTCAAGTCCCTAGAACCTGCCAGGCGATGGGGTCCAGAGCTGACATGTGATATAAGTGGGGAACAGCCGGGAGATGGGGAATGTGGGGGCAGACTGCCGGAAGCTATAGACTCAGTGACTGGAAGGAGATCAGCGAGATTCCCTCCATGATGTCTCTGAGCCTCATCTGTAAAATGGGAATAATCTCACTACCTATGGGGTAGTTGTGAGGACCACGTGAAGTAATGTTGTACAGTTCTGAGCACAGTTCCTGGAGCAAACTAAGGCTCACTAAATGATAGCTACTATTATTTTTTAAAAATGTTTAATGTTTTATTTATTTCTGAGAGAGAGAGAGAGAGAGAGAGAGAGAGAGAGACAGCATGAGCAGAGGAGTGTCAGAGAGAGAGAGGGAGACACAGAATCTAAAACAGGCTCCAGAATCTGAGCTGTCAGCACAGAGCCCGGTGCGGGGCTCGAACCCACAAACCGTGAGATCGTGACCTGAGCCGAAGTCAGACGCTTAACCGACCGAGCCACCCAGGCGCCCCAATAGCTACTATTATTAATACTGATATCAGTATCATCATCACTGTCATCAATACCAGCAGGGGAAGTTGTGCCTCAGGGCTTCCCAGAGGAACTCACTGAGTCCCAATGCCTCTGTGGCCAGATGTAGGACCTTGGGAGTGTAGTCCACAATCAGTCAGGCTTAGAAAGACCCAGAAACCCCAGAGGAGAGGATAGCAAGTTTTGGAGAACTCTAAGCTGGTGGCAGCAGGGAGCAGAAGGGAGCTCAGTTGTGGTCACCTCCTCCTAGAAGCCTTTCCAGATAGTTTTAAGGGCTCCCAGAGCCCTCTTGTGCTTGCATCTGGGGGCCACAGGTCCTGCTGCGGTATGGTAGTCTGTCCGTCCCTCCATCAGACTGAGAGATCTTTGATGTTAAGGCCTGGAGATGATGCATTTTTGTACTTCCAGAGTCAAGCACAGTTACCTGCAGGGTAGTTGTTGCCTAAACAACAAAAAAAGGGAAAACAAATAAAATAAATAATGAATGCCTGAATGAATGGGAGTCAAGGGGCTGGCTGGTCCAAGGAGAAGTAAATGGTGATGGTGAGGATAGAGCATCTCTGTCCCTGGAAGGATCTCGGCTTGAAGTGGCTGCACTTCTTTCATTGGACACAAGGGGGCACCATTACTACAAAGCCTGGCAAGGGAGGCTGAAGGAATCCCGGTAAAAACCAAATTGATGCTTAAGTCAGAAGGGATCTGGGCCTTCTAGGGTGCACATCAGCCTCCCTCAGACCCGAGTCGTGGGTTGCTACCAGGGACAGCTTACGCTAGAGGTGCTGAGCTCTGCGTTGCTGCAAGTGTGCAAGCACTTGCAAGTGTGCAAGCCTCCAGCCTAGGTGTCCGTGATCACCAGCCGGTCTTTGCCCAAGATATGGAGGGCTCATCAACACCTGAGTGAGAGGAGAAAAGAAAGCTTCTGACTCTTCTTAGAAATCTCTGTCCCTCCTCCTCCACACAAGTGAACACCTTCTTTAAATAAAAACTGAGGTTTCCCAAAAAGCAACTCTATATCTCTCCTTTAAAAAATATAAAATCATTTCTGGGGCACCTGGGTGGCTCAGTCGGTTAAGCGTCTGACTTCAGTTCAGGTCATGATCTCGCGGTTTGTGGGTTCGAGCCCTGCGTCGGGCTCTGTGCTGACAGCTCAGAGCCTGGAGCCTGCCTTCGGATTCTGTGTCTCCCTCTCTCTCTGCCCCTCTCCTGCTCACACTGTCTCTCTCTCTCTCCAAAATGAATAAAACATAAAAAAAATTTAAAAATCATTTCAAATTTACAGAAAGTCGCAGCAGTAGGACCAAGAGCTTTTCTCCCCCTGAACCTTTTGAAAGCAAGCTGCTAACGTGAACCCTGTCGCCCCCCAATATTTTGTGCGTATTTCTTACAAACAAGGGTATTCTCTGCTGCACGCGGACCCACGTTGGGAAATCACAGCAGTACATTATAAACATCAAATCCTCAGACGGCATTCGAGTTCCCCAATTATTCCTATCAATGTCCTGATACCAAAGGATCCAGTGCTGGATGGAGTCTCTTTCATCTTTAGTCTCTTTCTAGAACAGCTCATCAGGCTTCCTGAGGCTGCATGGCCTTAACACTTTCGACGATTACAGGCCAGATATGTTATAAAATATCCCTCAACTTCCCTTGGGCTGCTTTTTCCCATCACTGGTTCAGGTTGTCCATTTTAGGAATATCACAGAAGGGACGCGTCCTTCCCATGGCATCCTGTTAGGTAACACACAATTTCTGTTTGTCCCGTTACTGGTCAGCTTAACTTTGATACTTGGTTAAGGTGGTGTCTGTTGGATTTCACCACAGTAAGGTTTGTCTGTTCCTCCTTGTCACCACGAAGTGTTTTGTGGAGGAAGTACCTCAGAATTAGGTGAATATCCCGTTCCCCATCAAACTCTCAGCCACCGGTTTTAGGACTTCTTCATGATTCTTGCCCCAATCAACTGTTACACAGTCAGTTGCCAAACTGTGACTTTCTGATTCCATCACTCCTTCTAAATTCATCAGTCGGCAATCCAATTGGAAAAGCTTTTTCCTCTTTTAGTCACTCATTTATGCATGGACTCCGTATAGACTCATAGATCCCCATCTTACTTAATGGGTTATAATGCCTCACTGTGATTATTTATTTTGGTCTTCAAATTGCCCCAAATTGGGCCAGTGGGAGCTCCTTCAAGCTGGCTCCCGTGTCTTTTAGGGAAGCCCCAGCACCCCCTGAACAAGTCCTTACGTTCCGGCACATGATATCGTCGTCTCTTCTGGTTTCATGAGCTTATTGCCCTGCAGAGAGGCATTTTGCAAACTGTTGCGCTAAGTCCACAGCTGTGAGAAGAGACTCGCCATGCAGGAGTCCGGGAACTGCATTCAAGCTCGTCTGGGCTTGGGTCCGCGTATAGCGGTGTTTCCTCGGGCAAGTGGCTCAACCCCTGTAAGCCTTTCCTCCTCGGCTGCAAAGTGGTCACAAGGGTTCTAGTGCCTCACAGTGGAAGATATGAGGGAAACCTCTCCTGGGGGCGGGTGGCCCCCTCCTGGAGCTCGCTCGGCCCTGCTGCTGCTGCTGCTGCTGCTGCACTCCCCCAGCACCACCGTGTGGCCAGCGGCCTGGGAACTGACAAGGGGATTCCTGGACCTGCCACACGGAGTAGAGGGCCGAGCGAGAGACCCCCAGCTCGGGTGAGCTTCCCTGGGGTATGGCTTTACCTGTCCAAGATGTCCCTTCGTTCCTTCCAACAGGACTTGAAGTCTAT
Source organism: Crocuta crocuta (assembly GCF_008692635.1). Lineage (NCBI taxonomy): Eukaryota > Metazoa > Chordata > Mammalia > Carnivora > Hyaenidae > Crocuta > Crocuta crocuta. The sequence goes on along the minus strand of NW_027551576.1, from coordinate 1,822,538 downwards.
TTTTTTTAATTTCTGAGAGAGAGACAGACAGACAGAGACAGCGTGAGCAGGGGAGGGGCAGAGAGAGAGGGAGACACAGAATCTGAAGCAGCTCCAGGCTCTGAGCTGTCAGCACAGAGCCCGACGCGGGGCTCGAACCCACGAACTGTGAGATCATGACCTGAGCCGAAGTCGGACGCTTAAGCAACTGAGCCCCCCAGGCACCCCAAGTCTATTCTGTCTTCCAACCTAATCAGTGGGGAAAGATGGACGTTTGTAGGAGCGAGGCACACAGGCAGTCGGGGTTTTGTGGGGGGGAGGCCTCACATCTTAGAGGCGCACCGCAAAGTGAGTGTGTGCTGTGAAAGCCCAGCTGCAGGTGAAGCACCGATAATTGAGAAGCATTGCTGTGCTTCTGTCCTTCAGATGGGCCAGTGGGTTTGGGGACTGCTACATTCCAGGGCTCTCAGGGAGTCACAATGCAGGTCAGAATAGTACAGATCCTGGTCATGCACACATATTTTGCTTCCGGAAGGACGGAGCTGAGCTTTCCTTATCTCTGACCTCTCCACAGTGCCATCAGTCAGCTCAGGGCTTGTCCCATAATCGATGTGCAGCAAATGCTAAATAGATCAGCATTTGTCTTCCGACCTGGGTCTCTCTACTCCCTAACCCTTCCTCCTCCACAGCGCCCCGTTTTTATGCTGTGGATCTGTCTCCCAGAGCCTCTGGCTCAGATACCTCCTATCTGCCCCTATCTCCTCCACCTTCTGTCTTTCCGTCCCGCCTCTGAGGCCCAGCAAACATGTCATGCGCCTCTGTGTCTGCGATGGCCCGGGCCCCCAGCACCCCTTGCCTCGCTGGGCCTCCCTTCCGGCCCGGTGGGGCTGTCCCGTCCCCAGGCAGAACCCAGGAGTTTAGATTTTCTCCAGCTTGTCACAGGGCATCTTGCCTCGCTGCAAATTTTCGTTAGATTAGTGTTTGCAGAGCAGGTCGATTTCTATCCTTTCCCTTTAACCCGGGTCATATCTTGATATTCAGAGTGGTTTATTGCAGACGGCATATAATCGGGTCTTGCTTTTCTACCCAGTCTGACAACATCTGCCTCTGAACCGGGGTGTTTTTGCTACTTAAATGTTATGTGATTATTGATATGATTGGGTTTAAGTCTACCATCTTGCTATCTGCCTTCTACCTGTCCTATAGTCTTTATTCATTTTGCCACTCCTGACCCGAAACCAGTCGAGCATTTTTTATGATTCTATTTTACTTTCCCTGCTCCCTGACTGTTTACCCAGTTTCGGAGCAATTGTTTTAGGGTTTACGTACTACATCCTTAACTTATCACTGTCTGCATTCAAGTGTTTCCTTTCACCACTCTTGACTTTTGTCCAACTGGTGTGGTGCATTTGACTTTCACTTACACTATAAACCCCACAATAAATTACAATATTTGCTTTAAACAGTTAATTATCTCTTAAAGACGCTTTAAAAATATTCATGCATCCATCCATTTCTCATTACTAGCATTCCTCATTCCATTTTGTAGATCCTTATTTTCCATCTGACTATAATTTCCCTTCTGCCTAAAGGAGTTCCTTTACCATTTCTGGAGGTGCTTGTGATAAAGGCTTTCAGCTTTTGTGCTTCTGGAGAAGTCTTATTTCACCTTTTTTTTTTTTTTAAATAACATCTTCATTAAGATATAATTTACATATAAAGTTCACTCTTTTAAAATGTACAGTGGAGCCATCAACACTAATTTTCTCACCTCAAAAAGAAACCCTATACCCATTTACACTCTGTCTTCATTTCCCTCCTCTCCTCACTTTATACAACCACTAATCTATTTTCTGTCTGCCTATTTTGGACATTTCATAGGATTAGAAACATAGGTGGCATTTTATGTCTGTTTCTTTTACTTGTAATGTTTTTGAGGTGGGTCCATGTTGTAGCATGTATTCATTCATTCCTTCTTGTGGCCAAATAACGTTCCATTATGTGCACATTCCACATTTCATTCATCTCCTCATCAGTAGATGAAGATCTGGGTTGTTTTCACTCTTGGCGAGGACAAATAATTCTGTTATGAACATTTCTGTACAAGTTTTTGTGTAGAAATTTGTTTCCCTCCTTTTGTGTGTGTACTTGGGAGTGGAATCGATGGGTCATATGGTTACTGTATTTACCCTTTAGGGGAACTGCACAAGTGTTTTCCACAGGAGCCACATCATTTTACAAACCTACCAGAAATATATTAGGGCTTCAATTTCCCCTTTGTTGTTTGTTTTCCTTCATGTTTGAAAGATGTTTTTACTGTGTATCTAGTGTAATCTAGGTTGACAATTTTTTGTCAGTACTTTAAAAATATCATCCCACTTCCTTCTAACTCTCATTGTTTCCAGTGAAAAGTCTGTAGTTAACAAGTGAAAAGTTATTCTTTTCTTTCCTGTGTTTCTCTGTACTTCATGTGTGCTTTCTCTCTGGTTCCCTGTAAGAGTCTCTCTTTTTCACCAGTTTTGAGCAGCCTGCTTATGGTGGTGTTGTCTAATGCTTCCTGCATTTGAAGGTGCTTGGGCATTCCGGATCTGTGGATTAGTAGATTTCATCAACATTTTTAAATGTTTGGCCATTATTTCTTAGGACATTTTTTTTTGGTTTCCCCACCCAAACAAAACCTCTTTTTTCCTCTCCTTGGTGGTCCCCAGTTACATGAATATGAGGCCTCTTGTTTCACAGCTCATGAATGCTCTGTTCATTTTCTTCTCCCATTTTTATTTTTTTTAATTTTTATTTTTTTAAACAATTTTTAAATGTTTTATTTATTTCTAGGAGAGAGAGAGAGAGAGAGAGCGTGAGCAGGGGAGGGTCAGAGAGAGAGGGAGTGACAGACTGAAACAGGCTCCAGGCTCTGAGCTGGCAGTCAGCACAGAGCCCGACGCGGGGCTCGAACCCACGAACCGCGAGATCATGACCTAAGCGAAAGTCGGACGCTTAACCGACTAGGCCACCCAGGCGCCCCTCCCATTTTTATTTTTAATCCCTGTGTTTCATTTTGGATAGTTTCTATTGCCATTTATAACATCTATTAATATTTTCTTCTGCTGAAGCTAACTTGCTGTTAATCCCATTCATATCTAGACATTCTACTTTTAATCTCTGTTTGATCTGGGACTTTTTATGTCTTCCATATCTCTCCTTTGCATGTGCCTATGCTTGCTTTCACTTTCTCATACATATATTTAAAAATTTTTTAAATGTTTTTATTTATTTCTGAGAGAGAGAAAGAGAGAGAGAGAGAGAGAGAGATACAGTGTGAACAGGGGAGGATCAGAGAGAGAGGGAGATACAGAATCTGAAGCAGGCTCCAGGCTCTGAGCTTCAGTCAGCACAGAGCCCAGTGTGGGGCTTGAACCCACGAACCGTGAGATCATGACCTGAGCCGAAGTCGGACACTTAGCTGACTGAGCCACCCAGGTGTCCCTTGTACATATATTTTTAAAAGGGCTGTTTTAACATCATTCTACTGATTTTATTTCTACATCATTTCTGGATATGTTTTAATTGAATGAGTGTCCTCCTCATTATGGACTAAGTGTTCCTGCTTCTTTGCATGTCTAGTAATTCTTAAAAAAAATTATTGTGGATTGAATGTTGGGTGATGGTTTTCTTCTATTTTCTTTAAATACTTTTGAACTTTGTTCTGAGATTCAGTTATGTCACTAGGAAACTGTTTGATATTTTTGAGGCTTGATTTGAAGCTTTGTTATGCAGGAACATACCCTTTAGCCTGGACCTATCTTGGCCCCACTACCAAGGAAATAGCCTTCTGGGAGCTGTACCTGATGCCCTGTGTGTTAGAAGTTCTTCCAACTCTGACTGGTGTGAATATGAGCCATTATAGACCCTCTGTGCATTTGGGAATTGGGAATTATTCTTTCCACTCCTTTCCAGTGTTTCCTTCCCAAGCCTCAGGTGGTTTACTCACATGCATATGGGGATCACTACTTGGCTTAAGATTTGAGTGGAACTTTCTAAAGCTCTCCAGCTTTAGGTATATAATGCTCTCTATAAATGCTCTCTCTGTAGCATTATACATTCTGTACTCTGCTTTGCAAATTCTAGACTCCTTGAGCTCTATCAATTCTCAGTTCTGCTTATGCTACTTCAAGAGACCAACCGTCTTTCTGTGGGTTCATTTTTCCCTGTTCTGTGGCTTGGAAACTCTCATCAGTAAGTAAGCTGAGGCATCATAGGGCTTCCCTCCTTTGTCTCCCTTTTCTGAGGAATTGTGAAACAGTGCTCCTGTTGTCCAGTAACTGAAAACCATTATTTCATATAATTCTGTCTGTTTTGATTTTTAATTAGTGAAGGTGGTATTGATGTGAGTGTGAGTGTTTGTGTAAATGTATTTGCTGTTACTCCGTTATGACCAGAAGTAGAAGTCCCTATTATTTGTTATTAAATCTTTGCCAGTTTGCTCAGTTTAACTAATATCTCATTGTTTTAAATTTTTAACTTGTTTCCTTACTACCAAGGTTAATATTTTTTTTTCAAGCATGTACAAAACCGTTTATAATGCCTCTTTTATTAGTATTTTACATCTCCTTTGCTGGTTTTTCTAGTGGGGGAAGTCTTAGTGTTTTCCTATTGATTTTTATTTACTCTTTATATTTAAAGCTATTAACCTTTTTCAGTTTGTTGCAGATCATTTTTCACTTTTCACTCTTTAAAAATGAATCGCTTTATTGTGACGTTCATACAGAGAAGCACACAGGTTGTAAGTGTGTTGCTTGATGAATTGCCACAGTGAACACACGCCTCTGTGATCACCACTGAGATCCATAACTAGAGCCTTACCAGTACCCCAGGAACCTCCCCTTTGGCTCCCGCTATTCATCACACCACCTTCTTCCCCAGACACTATCAGTATTCCGACTTCCAATGATATCAGTTAAATTTGCCTGTTTGAACTTTATATGAATAGAATCATATGGGATATGTCCTTTTATGTCCAACCCCTTTCACTGAACATCATGATTGTGGAATTCGTCCGTGCTGCTGCATTTAGTAGTAACATGTTCCTGTTCAACATTGCATTAATATACTGCTATTTATTATCTATCCTGCTGATGGAAATTTAGAGGGTTTTTTGTTTTGTTTTGTTTTGTTTTTGGCTCTTTTGAATAATATTGCTTTATCTTTCACAGTTAGATTTAGTATCTAGCTGGAATTGATTTTTTGCATATGGAGTGAGGTAGGGATTGGGCTCATACCACCCCCCCCCCATATGATTATTGAGCTCGATTCATTCCACTGGTCTATTTGCCTGTTTGTGCTTTAATATCATGCTATCTCAATTACTGCAAGTTTATAATATATCTTGACATCTAGTAGTGTACATGTTCGAACATTTTTCTTTCCATTCGTTACCTTTTGTTATTGCCTATCATGAGTTGACTTGAGACATGCTTAAACTAGATTTTTGCTTCTTGGTCAGTCCACCATAGACACAGAGATCAGTTTGTCCTCTGGGAACACATATCATGCCTAGAGTTCTCTGCTACAGAAGCCCCCCAGTGCTAATACATGGAATCTAACTTACCCTCCCCACATACCTCTGTTTCTGGGACTGAGACTGTGGAGTCTGAAGAGACTGAGTTCAAATCCTGCCTCTGTTACTAACTGTAAGACCTGGGGCAAGTGCTCCTTTTTCTGGGCCTTTGTTTCCTTATCTATAAAATGGGAGGAGTCTTAGTACCTAACTCATAGGGTTATTGTGGGGATTAAATGAGATGAGGTAAATGCTTAGCATATGCAGTAATCAATAGATATCATCCTTATCATTATTGCCCCATAATCCCTCCCAGCTTGTTACCAAGGGGCCCAGACTCCCCGTTGGCCATCTTGCTGATTTAACATTGATCATGTGGCCCCTCTGAGAACTGGACTTCAGTCTTCTTCTTGGGCCAAGACCTTTCTCTCCTTCTCCCCTGACACCTCCTATTGCGCAGCCCCTGCCCCCAGAGACTCGTTCCCTCTCTTCTCCCATATATTGTTGTGGGCTTTAGCTCTGGAGAAGCTTTCAAGAATAGAGGCAGGGGCGACTGAGATAGCTCAGTTGATTAAGCATCTGGCTCTTAATTTTGGCTCAGGTTATGATCTCATGGTTCATGGGACCCAGCTCTACATGGTTCATGTCCCCAACTGAGAGACAATAAATTTGTGTTCATGGGGCTCTGCACTGACAGCATGGAGCCTGCTTTGGATTCTCTCTCTCTGCCCCTTCCCTGATTGCTCTCTCTCTCTCTCTCTTATTCTCTCTCTCTCTCTCAAAATAAAATAAATACATAAATAAATAGAATAGAAGAAAATACCACTTCATGGAAAGACTTTCCCTGCCCATACCCATATCCCATGATATTTTCTTTCTTCTTTTTTCTTTCTTCTTGCTTTATGTTTCTTTGTAATGCTTGGTACCTGCCATTAGATCATGCATTAGTTTGTTTTCTGTCTTTGCTACTGGAATGTAACCTCAATGGTCAGGGTGGGTGGGGATGGTAGGGACTTTGTTTTACCATCATTGTGTCTCCAGCACCTAAAACAGTGGCTGTCACACAGTTGGTACTCAATAAATATTCGTAGGTTAGATGCATGAATCCTATATCTGAATGCCCACTCTAAGGCTGAGACCAAATCTCCTCTCCTTTTGCCAACACTATTCATCCATTGATTCAGTAGATATTTGCTGAGAATCTACAATGTGTCTGGCTCTTAGCATTTGTTATGGATTGATTTGTGTCCCTCCACAAGACATATTGGAGTCCCAACCCCCAGTATCTCAGAATGTGAATAGGATTCACGGATTTGAAATAGTGTCATTACACATGTAAGTAGTTAAGATGAGGTCATACTAAAGTAGGGTAGGACCTTAACCTAATATGGCTAGTGTCCTTGTAAGAAGAAGAAAAGAGACACAGAAACATACACACAAGGGGGAAATGTCATGTGACAGTGAAGGTAGACACTGAAATATTGTGGCTGCCAGCCATGGAATGACAAGGATTGTTGGAGAACTATCAGAAGCTAGGAAGAGGCAAGGAAGGATTCTCCCCTGCAGTTTTCAGAGAAAGCATGGCCTTACCCACACCCCGATTTTGGACTTCTGTCCTCCAGAACTGAGAGACAATAAATCTGTGTTAAGCCACTCAGTTTGTGGTACTTTATACTTAGTTTGGAAACTAACATAGCATTTCTCTGCTGATTTGCCTGATAGGACACGAAACCCCTATATCTGCCTGGAGTTCCCCATCAATATTCTTGATTTTCAGTGACAGGTACCAGGAAAGCATTAAACAGAAAAGGTTAGCAGGCAGTGTATGGAATCTCCTGGAAGATTGGAGAGGGGGGGTTAGGAGAGTGGGCTGGGATCCAGGAAGGAGGACATGAGAAGTAGCCCAAATCCAACCATAGGACCTATTGGATGTGTGGTAGGCAGGTTCCCAGTGGGCCCCAGCTCTTAGTATTCAAGCCCTTGTGTAATCCCTTCTTGCGTGTGTGCTGGACTTAGTGGCTTTCTTCTAATGAATAGAATACTATAAAAAGCGATGGGGGCATATTACATCTTATATTGGATTACAAAAAGGCACTGACTTCTGTCTTGCTTGCCCTCTCTCGCTCTCTCTTGCTTGTTCTGCTGGGAAGGGGCCAGGAGGTTGAGATCTTCCCTGTGGAGAGGCCCACATGGCAAAGGACTGAGGCAGCAGCCAGTGAGGAACCAAACCTGCCAGCAAGCACATGAGTGACCTTGGAAGCTGACGTGTCCTTGGTTGATACCTCAACCGCAGCCTTATCAGAGACCCTGAGCCAGAGGACTCAGCTAAGGGGTGCCTGGATTCATGACCCACAGAAACCGTGAGATCAGAAATGTGCTTTTAAGCTACACAATGTTGGTGCAATTTGTTACACAACATCGGGTAATAACTAATACAAGGTGCAACCACTAGGGGAAGCCCTGGTCACTAGCTCTATGATTTATGCTTCCCTCTGGATGCATCACTCATCCTCCCTACATTCCAGATATAAAAAACTCCTAGGTAGAAGCATTTGATTGGTAAAATTTAGGTCATTGCTGAAAAGGAAGGATACAGATTCTGCAGGGACAGAAAAAAAAAATCAGTTTTATTTAGGTTTCGTGCTTGTATCCTTATGGCAATCCTGCCTTCTCAGCACTTAGTAATTCATTATCTGTGCCATTGAGTCATTAAAGTCTTATCCACCAGACTGCAGGCTCCAGGAAGGCAAAACCATTCTTGTTACTCATTCCTCTCTACCTAACACATGGCCTGACACATAGCACGTGCTCATTAAATGCTTAGTGAATGAATGAACGAAATCTAGGCACTAGTCACTGACTCTAGTGTATGCATATTGTCTTCTTGACCTGGAGCCCTAGTTTTGAAGTTTTTCGTATCATAAGGGTCACCTGGGATGCTTCTGAAAAATCCAGAATTATGGGCTCCATCACAGGTCTGAGATGAGACCCAGAAAATTGTACTTTAACAAGCTATGCGTGTTCTTTGAGGAACCTGGAGCCATAACATCATTTGTCTGTAAGACCGTGACCCCTCAGCCCAGCCCCCACGAGCTGAAACCCATCTGGGTATTTTGCAGTCTTCTTCTCTGGCACAAATGACCCTGTTTCCTTCCTCTCAGAAGACCTGCTGGTCTCCCCCTCTAGTCATCTGTAGGGTCCTTTTTTCTTGCTTTCTGCTTTCCTCACGACCATTCAACATTGGTCCTCCCGTGAATACTGAGGAACTCTTACGTGAAATGGCACATGGACATCTCAGAGACAGTTCTGCTTCCCCCAGCAGACTTTTGTTAATGTCTAGAAACGGTTTTTTAAATGTATTTAGAGTAAGGGGCGCCTGGGTGGCTTAGTCGGTTAAGCGTCCGGCTTTCGCTTAGGTCATGATCTCGCGGTTCGTGGGTTCGAGCCCCGCGTCGGGCTCTGTGCTGACTGCCAGCTCAGAGCCTGGAGCCTGTTTCAGTCTGTGACTCCCTCTCTCTCTGACCCTCCCCTGCTCACGCTGTCTCTCTCTCTCTCTCTCCTAGAAATAAATAAAACATTAAAAAAAATTAAATGTATTTAGAATGAAAGATAGAGAGCAAGCAGGGGAGAGGCAGAGAGAAGGAGAGAGAATCCCAAACAGGCTCTGCGATGTCAGCACAGAACTCAACTTGCGGCTTGAACCCACAAAACTGTGAGATCATGACCTGAGCCAAAATCCAGAGTCAGATGCTCAAACAACTGAACCACTCAGGTGCTCCTAATGTCTTTAAACATTTTTATTTGCACAGCCTGAGGGCATACCACTGGCCTCTAGTGGATGGAGGCCAGGGATGCTGCTGAACAGAGTATAATGCACAGGCCAGCCTCCACAACAAAGAATTGGGCATCTCCAACTGTCCAGAGCACCGAAGTTGAGGAATACCGTGCTATAGAAATGCATGGCAGGGGATCCTCAACTGGTCATGGGGGTGACATCAGGGAAGGCTCCCTTGAAGAAGTGACATTGGAAGAATGGCTAAAATAAACAACTCGGGCAACAACAGATGTTGGCGAGGATGTGGAGGAAGAAGATGTCTTTTGCACTGCTGGTAGGAATGGAAGCTGGTGCAGCCACTCTGGAAAACAGTATGAAGATTCCTCACAAAATTAAAACTAGAACTACCCTACGACCCAGCAATTGCACTGCTAGGTATTTATCCAAAGGATACAAATATGCTGATTCGAAGGAGCATATGCATCCCAATGTTTATAGCAGTGCTATTGACAATAGCCAAAGTACGGAAAGAGCCCAAATGTCCACTGATGGATGGGTGGATAAAGAAGACGTGGTGTGTAGATACAACGGAGTATTATTATTTGATTACTCGACAATCAAAAAGAATGGAATCTTGCCATTTGCAATTATGTGGATGGGACTAGAGGGTATTATGCTGAGTGAAATTAGCCAGTCAGAGAAAGACAAATACGATATGACTTCACTCATGTGAGGAATTTAAGATACAAAACAGGTGAACATAAGGGAAGGGAAGCAAAAATAATACAAACACAAGGAGGGGGACAAAACAGAAGAGACTCTTTTTTAAAAAAAAATTTTAATGTGTATTTTTGAGAGAGAGAGAGACAGAGTGCAAGGGGCAGAGGAGCAGAGAGAGAGGGAGACACAGAATCCGAAGCAGGCTCCAGGCTCTGAGCTGTCAGCACAGAGCCCGACGTGGGGCTCGAACCCACGAACCATGAGATCATGACCTGAGCCGAAGTTGGACGCTCAACCAACTGAGCCACCCAGGTGCCCCAAGAGACTCTTAAATGCAGAGAACAAACTGAGGGTTGCTGGAGGGGCGGTGGATGGGGGGAGGGGCTAAATGCACAGGGGGCATTAAGGAGGGCACTTGCTGGGATGAGCACTGCGTGTTCTATGTAGGGGATGAATCAATGGAATCTACTCCTGAGATCATTATTGCACGATATGCCAACTAACTTGGATGTAAATAAATAATAAATAAATAAAAATAAGTGACATTGGAGACCTCAAGGACGAACGAGCCAGGTAGTGTGTATGTGTGTGCAAAGGGGGCTTGGGAGTGTGATGGGGTAGAAGAATGTTCCTGGCAAAGAACAGCCCCGCAGAGGCCCATGGGTGAGAGAGCACAGGGCCCCTGAGGACCCGAGAAAAGCTCATGTCCTGGATAAAGAGAGTAGTGGTGGTTCAGGGAGGAACCCGAAGATCACACATGTGAATCACCTGCTGCAGGAGACGTGACCACTCATAACATTCAGTGGGCCAGGCCCCTCGCTGAGCACTTCACATGCACTACCTCACTGAATCCTCACTGTAACCCTCTAAAATATTTGTGGTTTTGCCCTTTTACGGGTGGCTCATGGAGTGACAAGCCAAAGGTCACGGCGCCTTTGTTGCCCCTGAGCCTGGCACCAAACACATGTTAGTTCAGGCACAAAGGAGACGATCGAGTTGTTTGTTTAGCGAGTGAATGAGTGAATGGGCGAGTAAACCAGGCCCAGCTCTGCGAACCCTGGAGCAGAGCTGGGCTAAACAGAAGCGGTGTGTGGGGCCCGCAGAAGCGAAGCGTGACCACAGTGTCATTTAGTCCAGGCGGGAAAATGTCCTGGCACTCAGCTGTGGTTCACCCACCCTCTCGGCCCTGAACATCCAGGATTCCCTTGCTCCTTCTCACTGCCCTTGATGGAGAGCCCATTCCCGAGGCCACCTTTGTCCTCGGCTTCCTCTCCCATCACCTCGCCACAGAAGGACGTGAAATTGGTCTGGAGCAATCTGCTTTCCGAAGGTTATGTGTGGCTATGGGTCCCCTACAGTGTAGTGACCTATGTGGCGCCTTCTCCCTTCTCATAGCAGGGCCTTTGGGATCCACAGCAACCTGGGAACAGTTCATAAAAGTGCGGGTTCCCAGACCCCACTCCATACTCTGAAGGCAGGGTGCAGGAAAGGTGACCAAGTGGAGTCCACACACTGTCAGTCTCTTCAGATGACTTTTAGGCAGGATGGCATGTGAGACGCAGCTCCAGGAACCTGCCTAACAGTCAGAATTCCAGCATCTTCCCAGAGGCCCTGCCCACCTGTAGACGGCTACGTTTGCTGACGCCCAGCTGTGTGCCAGGCTCCAAGCTAAACTCTCCTTCCGTTCATGGCTGGCTCAGGGATCCATGTGATGCACTAGAGCTCTTCCCCTAATTTCACAGATGAGGAAACTGAGGCCGAGGTCCCTAGCCAGCCGCAAGCTGGCTTTCCTCCATCCGAGCAGCCTGCTCTGTGGTTTGGAAAATACGACCTCATTAAATACAGGTGCTAAAATCTATTTGTGGCTTGGAGGAAGTAATTTGCTTGAGCTCACCTTGCTGGCGAGCTCCCTCTCTCCTTCTCCTTCTTCTTCCTCTTGTTTTGTTTTTTTGCTGAGTCATTTAGTCAAGAGAAAGGCCCCTAGAGGTTATTGGAATAAGTTGGGGAGACGTAGTGTGAATCTCAGTTCCAAGGGAAGAATGAAAAGAAATCAGAGAGCAGGGAGGCCAGAAAAATCCAATGAGGAGCCAGGACAGAGACCCAGGATAGGGGTTGGCATCTTGGGCAAGGGGGACCAGTTCTCTGAGACCTCCAGGCAAAGCCAAGCAATGGCACTAAACCCGTCTGCAGACACCGGATCTTTGCTTAGCCGCAAAGATTGAGCCTGCTAGGTGAGCCCAAGACCCAGGAATGCCTCCAGAGATCTGTGTCTGGGTCCCCTTGCCCCATGTGTTGAGAAGGGGGCTTCAGGGTGATATTGAGGGATTTGGGTTGAGGGTCCAGAGATCTGTGTGACTTTGTCTTTGGTCTCTTTGCTATGTGACCTTGAGTCAACGTCTGTCCCTCACTGAGCCTCAGTGTTACCTGGATGATGCTAGATTTGAACCAATTGCTCTCTAAGGGTCTTCTGCTTCTAGACTGTAAATTCTTTTTTAAAAATAAATTTTAGGGCACCTGGGTGGCTTAGTCGGTTAAGCGTCCGACTTTCGCTTAGGTCATGATCTTGGGGTTTGTGGGTTCGAGCCCCGTGTCGGGCTCTGTGCTGACTGCCAGCTCAGAGCCTGGAGCCTGTTTCAGAGTCTGTCACTCCCTCTCTCTCTGACCCTCCCCTGCTCACACTGTCTCTCTCTCTCCCTCCTAGAAATAAATAAAATTTAAAAAAATTTATTTTATTTTATTTTATTTTTAAGTTTATTTATTGTGAGAGAGTGTGAAGAGGGGTGAGAGGCAGAGGGAGAGAGAGAGAGAGAGAGAGAGAGAGAGAATCCCAAGCAGGCTCCAAACCCAGTGTAGAGCCCGATGTGAAGCTTGATCCCACGACCATAAAATCACAACCTGGGCTGACATCAAGAATTGGAGGCTCAACCAACTGAGCCACCCAGGGACCCCTAGACTGTAAATCCTTAGCCTCAGGGCCTGACACAGAGTAGGTGCTCAATAAATGTGCCTTGAATACATGAATTTGCTTTTATACAGTATTTCTCTTCCTCCTCTGCTGGAACCAAGGTCAGCTCTGTGGTCAGCTCCTTCTGCCCACTCATTACTCACAGGTGTAGACACCAGCTCTGGTCAAGTGCTTTCTCTGGGCCCTGTCTGTAGCTGGTCTGACCCTCTATCCTCCAACCCACACCCTTTGGTGGAGCAGCCAGCCTCCCCTGTCTCTCCTTCCCTTCTACCACCTACAGTCCTGTCCCTTCCCATCCAGCCACTAAGTGCATCCAGGGGCTCTTCAGCTGGACCCACCACATCCTCCCTCCCAACCCCAGTTGCCCATTGCTTGCCCACTGGCATCTCTCCCGCGCACCCCAGACCAACTTCCAGCCCAGGCCCTACCATCGTCTCTAACGCGGCATTCCACAGCTCACCTGGAGGAAGCTGAGAACAGGGTGAGATAAGACCACTTCACTGTGGGCCCATGTCCCCTCTAGCTCATGCCACCGCAGCATGGAGAAGAGCAGATGGACTGGTCCCTGAATATGTGATGTGCATCAGTAGCCCCACCCTGGCTGCAGGAAACGCCACACAGTGCTGAGCTGACCCACGGTGAGGGCAGGGGGGGTAGGTGCAGGGAGGGCCTTTGTTGAGCCTTTCTGTGGCCAAACCACAGACAGTAACATAGATGTACAGGAAGAGTAGCCAATAGGGAGCCAGCCCCTGCTTCCTGTGCTGTGCCACTGACCGGCTGTGTGACAGCATGTGTCACTCAGCCTCTGAACCTCAGTGTCCTTCTCTGCAAATAGGGCTGGTGCAGCTCACCCGTCTCAGGGTTGCTGGGAGATTGTACAAGGTAACGGGTGTGAAGGTGCATGGTGAACTCAGAGTGCTTTGCACATGCTCGGTGCTATTATTGACCATTACCAAGGAGGGCTGGCCTCTGCCCAGCATTTGCAGTCTCCGAATCCTTCTGCTTCTGGCTGCTCCCCGTAATGGCCTGCCCGATGAGGCTGGCTGCATTTCTGATTTTGGCTCCGAAGAGAACATTGATCTGGGGTGTGCTTTGCGAGGATGGATGAGTGGACACCCAACCACTCTCCAAACTGAATCTCAGCCTCTAAATGATTAATGCATTCAGGCTGCAAATAGTACCTTACATCCCGGTGCCTCTGGGATGCTTGCGAAAAAGATACGGCCTCCTCAGCGCTTTGGAACCTGAGGCCGCAGCCAAGATGTGGTCTTATTTGCTATACTTAGGGTCGGGCACTCCTTCGTGTAAACAGGATACTGCAACGTCGCGGGGCAGGGTGTGTCTTCTCTTCTATTCAGATGGGTTGGGGTTCTGTTTCCTTCTTTGTAAAGTGGAAAGATGTAGGCATGGGTCTTGACATTCTCTGCTACTGGTTGTGTGACTTCTACAAGTTTTGACTTCCTACTTGTAAATGGAGACATCAGTCCTACCATGGAAAAGCTCTCTGGGAATCCAGAAACAAGCACTAGGGAGGTTACCGC